>NW_012267228.1:19171201-19377666 GCF_000151885.1 Dipodomys ordii
TTCTTTCTTTCTTTCTTTCTTTCTTTCTTTCTTTCTTTCTTTCTTTCTTTCTGGTTTCTTTATCTCCTCCCCTACCTCCATATCTCTTGGGATATTTTAATATGCAGTGTAATGTCTCTCTACTATGGCCATGAGGACATTCACTAGTCTGCATAGGTGTAAGAGGTACAGAGATGGGGACAATGGCCCTAAAACTCTGCTCAAGTGCCCTCCCCGATGAGCGGTCATGATAGAGAATTAAGTAAGATATCTCCCCTTCCCATATTGTGACTCTAATGCTATTGAACTCTCCTCATTCAGACTGCTGCACACCTGTGTTAGGAATGCCAGATATACAAACTTTGTCTCAGGCTCGTATGTCAGACAGAAGCTTCAAAGATTTCTGTGTCCAAAGAGGCAGGCCTCTTAATTTATGTACCAGGAGGAAATTGACTTCCCAAACCCAATTCCTCAAGTTGAAATCCTCACTTAATTCTTTTGTAATTACTATTTCCACAAATCCATCTACTAATCCATTCTAATTTGACATTTCTTTTCTATTCCTCCTACTTGGTGAAGCATCCACAAGCTGTGGATTGCATTTACAGTTCAGCTGGAATTTGCAAATCTCTTCTGACTCTTCAGATTGCCCTGTCCTAGGATCATTTGAGTTCTGTAATGTAAAGTGGAGAAACCACAGCTTTTTTGTGCGTATCATTTAGTTCAACACACATTTTGTACTTTTGTGGACGGATCATTCTAACTGAAGATAGAGAGAGGTAAGTAGGAGGCTATGAGGATCTTCAATCCAGCTTTGCTGTTAAGTTGCAATTTTGGTTTCTGCTTAGGTGTCAGACTTGGTACATCAGCTGTCCTACCAACTATTAGAAGGAGCAATGATTATATCTCATCTCCAGATAGGCAGCATATAAGTAAAAGAAAAAAAATTGTGTGATTCAGCTTTAGAAGCAAATCCTACCCATTGTTCTTCCGATGAGAAAAAGGGGTTAGAAAGACAACATAGGGCTGAGTTTGTGCAAGTAAAGTTTATGTTAGTTGGCAAAGATGGTCCCTTGTGAGAGTTTTATAAGTGTGCAATTGTGGACTCCATTTTCCTACATATACAAAGTAAAAGTTAACCTTTCATAACGAAGCTAGGAAGTTAAGTAGGCATGGATAAGACCAGAGGACTAGGGACTGCATTGCTTGTGTGTGTGTGGGGGGGGTTATGGTTTTGGTTTTTGTTGTTTATTTTGTTTGGCCAGTTATCAGGACCACTCCAGAGTATCCTAGAATTGTAACATCAATGGAACTTAGAGCATGCACTGTGGAGATGTGCCTCTTTCTGGTCATTTAACTCTGAAAAAGACTCCCACATCTCAAGGTGTTGGGTCTAAAGAAAATTCCACGGAGAAATAAAGCTGGAGATTGCTGCATATTATATGATTTTTAGTAATAACACTGCGTAGTTACCTATGAAAGGCTTGAGTGTAGACTCAAAAAATATACCTGTTTAACTTTGATTAATTCAATATTCCCTCAAGTTTATTTGACTCCAAATTAAGGTTGCATAACAGCCATTTACATTCTGAGAGACACACTTTGGTTTAAAATGAGATGTTAATGATGAAGGGAAAGCAAGAGGAAAACTTACTTCAGAAATTGCTGAGAGAAAAAGAGAGAAAAAGGGAGAATAAATAGGAAGATAAGTGATATTTTTTCTGTAGTTATCTTCCAACTGGAATTTTCTTAAAATTAGATATTAGCAGGTGGTAAAGGAGGAACTTCTGACCCACTGAGAAAGACTCATTCCTCCATGCATTATTTAATATCACAATGTCCCCTCTGGAATATTCTGGTGGATGCTATAACTCAAGACAAAGACTTTTGATAAAATTAAGCAGGATATTAGCTTTGAAGTACATTGGGAAGACAAAGTCCACATTAAATCCCAAATGCCAAGTTTAGAAAAGTGATACCGAAATCATGCACTTGACACACGGGGATGCCATGCTGCAAGGAGCAGGGTGAAGTTATGTAAAGGACATTTAGTATCTGGAGTTTCTGGCTTCCACCAGCAGGGGAAGTGGGCAGGGAGCCTTACACACTTGACTATCGGGAAATGACCTTTCCAGGAAATGTTTCCACTTTGGGACAGACAGAAAACTTCCCCTTCTTCCCCCTTGGGTTGGATTCCTAATAGTCCTAAGAGCAGATTTATTTGGGTTCCTGGGGCTGACGGGTGGGGACTTTGGCAAAGCAATGCTACCATCTTCCAGGTTTTCCTCAAGGACCAGCATCACTTTAATGCAAATCTAGGGCCAATACTGACTGCTGCCTGTGTGTTCTCAGTGACAGGAAATGGTCTCCTGGATATGTTCTTTATGGAAAGAGAAGGAAGGATTTGAGGTGAGTAATTTGGAAGCAGAGATGTGTCTATACTTCTCTCCATGAGGATGTGGATACAACTACCACAAATTCTTTTAGAATAATGGCAGGCTAAGAAGGACTATGTGTGGGACTTGCCATAAGAGCTTTCCAGAAAAGCCCAGGCACACATGCCTTTTGTCAGATCTAATTCCAGAATTATTCTCTGGACTATTCTCTAGCCATCTCTTCCGTCTGGATTGTCTTGGATTCCAGTTCTGAGTATTTTTTTCTCTGGACTATTCTCTAGCCATCTCTTCCGTCTGGATTGTCTTGGATTCCAGTTCTGAGTATTGAAATGTGACCCATATTTTGAGGCCCTGTGTGACACTCTTGTCCCCGACTCCCCATACGTTGTAGAGATTAAACTCAGGGCCTAGGCATTGTCCCTGAGATTTTTGCTTAAAGGCTAGAGCTCTACACTTTGAGCCACAGCTCCACTTCAGGTTTTCTGGTGGTTAATTGGAGATAAGAGTCTCTTGGACCTTCCTGCCCACATTTTTGTTTTGTTTTGTTTTGGTCAGTTGTAGGGCTTGAACTCTGGGTCTGGGTGTTGTCTCTCAACTCTTCAGCTCAAGGCTAGCTCTTTACCACTCGAGCCACAGCGTCACTTCTGGTTTTCTGGTGGTTTATTGGAGATGGGAGTCTCACGGACTTTTCCTGCCCAGGCTGGCTTTGAATCACGATCCTCAGATTTCAATGTCCTGAGTAGCTAGGATTACAGGGATGAACCACCAGCACTGAAAAATGTCTCCATCTCTGAGAAGAATTACCAAATTGTCTCTAGGTGAACAACCATTGCTCTTCCCTGATCTGTCTGGATCTTTCTTACAGCATTTTTTCACACTTTGATTTTTCCTAGTGTAGTGATTACAGCTCTATGAGGTTCCCTTGGGGAGCCCTGTGACGATGAGATAAGACTACATCATGCTGACACCTCGCTCCATGACCCTCAGCGCACAGCTAATGCCCAGTGGATGTCAGTGGAATTGCACCACAACATTTGTAAATGACTGCAATTGGAGGCAGGCAAAGTGACCACTAAGCATTCTGATTTCAATGACTGGATGCCTTTCCTGTGTCTAGCTTTCCATACCTGTGATTCTCAAACACTCATTCTTCTCTTACTCTCCCCAAACCATGCCACATCTGCGTTCTTCTTCCGCTTCTGTTGATTTAATGCTTTCCTTTAAATGGGTTCTCCTTTGTTATTCTTTTTGCCCTAACTTATTTTAAAAGTAGACCATATATTTGTACTGTGAACAGAGCTCTCTTGTCATTTGCCCTTAGTAGAAGATGAACACATTCCATAATGTAATGAGAATAATATATTACTGAATTCATTCATTGAGCAAATATTTACTTGAACATCTTCCATGTACCAAGCACTGTGCTAGATGCTAGAGAATCTAACAAAAAGAAGGAGGGGAAGGAGGAGGAGGAGGAACAGGAGGAGGAAAAGGAGATGAGCCCACTATTTTGATGTTTGTATTCGATGGGGGAAATCAGAAAATGAACAGATAAATAATAACTATGATGGAAATCAGCATACAGCAAGGCACAATGAAGCGGACAGAGAGTAATCAAGGTGCTACTTAGAGAGGTCAAGGACTCTCCAAGGAGGTTAAAGAACTCAAAAACATATTATGTAACCATGTGCAAACAAAGGCTCAGGGGCCCAGGAAACAGCAGATATGGAGAGCTTGGGAAGAAAATCTCATTTTCGGAATCTCAGGACCCAGGGGGAGGCCAGCATGCAGAAATATACCGAGTGAGGGAGTGAGGGAGGAACACGGGGAAATGAGGAGCAGGCACACCAAAAATGAGAGCATATTAGATCTCATGGGCTAACACCATGGCTCTGAATTGAATTCTAAAATGGAAATGGGCTTTGGGTAAACACTCTACAGCATCATCCCATTTACTCAGCTCTAGAAGTTTCATGTGTAGAGGTGTGATTATTGTCCTTTAATAAAATACAAGAATATCGAAACTTAAGGGGTTAAGAACTATGTACTTTGTCTATCCTATGTCCTTTGTCTATCCGGGTCTACTACCACCTTCTCCACTCTGTGCTGTTCCTGAGAAGTGGCCTGCTTTAGACTCAGGGGTCTCTCTAGTCCTCTAATTTCTAATGCTTTTGGCCAATTGAAGGTACACACAGGAGGTCTTGAGTTGGCCAAAGAGTAGTGCCAGTCTCTAAGGGTACATATCTCTATTTTTTGCATTTTTTAATTGTCATTATTAAGTAGTTGTACAAAGGAGTTACAATTCTATAAGTTAGCACAAAGCTACCTGGTCAATGCCATAATTCTTTTCCCTCCTTCTGTCCCTACCCACAAGTTACATAGTTCATTTCCCACATAGTGTATATTGAATACTATAACTGCATTCACTCACTCACCCTCCCTCCTTCCATGTATATGCCCCTCTTTTTGCTCCCCCAGAACACATTTGAGATTTCCTTATACTATCCTTATACTACTTTTGTAGATGTTTCTCAAATTATCTTCAAACTAGCCAATTTGAGTGTGTCATGTGACCTCTGCAGGGGCTTTGTCTGACTTTATTTCAGGTTTGAAACTCAAATTCAGACTTGTCTGGTCCAAGGTGAATTTCCTGAATTACTTTGTATGCTGTTAGCAGAATACTGACTGCATTTCATTTCATTAGGGTTCAAAGAAATGCTATTCTTCCTCTTCTTCTTTGTGCTCTTCCTCCATCCTCTCTCTCCTCTTTTTTGCTCAAGGTTAGCACTCTACTACTTGAGACACAGCTCTCCTTCTGGCTTTTTTTGGTGATTAATTGGAAATAAGAGTCTCGTAGCCTTTACTGCCCAGGCTGGCTTCAAATAGCAATCCTCAGCTCTCAACCTCCTGAGTAGCTAGGATTACAGGCGTGAGCCACTGGCACCCAGCTACGAGATATCATACTTGGCCCTTCCCCTCCCTACCTGTGTAACTTGTGCCTCAGTGTCCTCACCTGAAAAATGAAGATAATATTGCCACACAGACTTAGTATCTGTAATGTTGCCAAAATAATTTCTGAGATACACATAGCACACACTCAGTCAATAAAATAATAACAATATTCTCATAATGAAAATTGCACTGGGCTCTACACACTCAGGAACTTTTCTGGAGATGAAAGTTTGGGGTCACTTACTGAGATCATTTATTATGTTTTTAAAATCACTCAACCCAGATTCTAGTTGAGTAGTGATAAACTGATGGCAGAAATCTGCATCAGTGTTTACTTAAGGGGTCCAGCAGGCTGTGGAAACGGGGGCAGGGAGAAGCCGATTCAGCTAGAATTTGGAAGTTCTTCTATGTGTTGCCCTCTTCTCAGGCAAGTTGTGTATGCATCTCCTTCCTTCTGGCTCTACAATTGTTTGATTTTCTTCCCTTTAGCTGACAAAGAGACTTGAAACAAATGAACAAGAGTGTGCAAAGATCTAGCCATTACCTACCAAACCAATGATCTATGAAAGGCAGAATGGGCATTTTATAAATCCAGTTGTGATTCCCTGTACTTCAGATAAATTAGCACTTGGGCAGGTAGACCAAGTAGAGAAGATGGGAACAAATCATGATTTTGTCATCAGTTGTGACTTGGATTTAAATTCTGCCCTCACCTCTTACTACACAGAAAGTCACTTGCTGCCTGTTAACTTGACAATAATGGTAATATTGCAATGGTCACTCTGATTGATGATGCTGGGTCATGATAGACAAATAGGCCACTGGGGTATAAATTGAACAAGTGTCCTGGGTTTTTGGACAATCTAATTGGAACACCTGGGGCTGAAGAATTCCACTTCTAACACCACAATTTAGTCTTCTTCTTGAAGTATTTCTGCTGCAGTTTTCATTTTCAAGTAGGAAAAGTGTCTAATAGCTAATAATAGGGAAGGGGAAGTAAAGAATTCATGGGTTTATTTGTTACACAGAAAGCTACATAGTAAAATTATGTGTTGAAAAGATAGTAATGAATGCTGGGTGTCCATGACTCACACCTGTAATCCTAGCTATTCAGGAGGCGGAAATATAACGATCATGGTTCAAAACCATCCTGGGCTAGCCCATGAAACTCTTATCTCCAATTAACCACCAAAAAAGCCAGAAGTGGAGCTGTAGTTCAAGTGGTAGAGTGTAGCATTGAGCAAAATGCTCAAGGACACTGCACTGGCCCTGAGTTCAAGCCCCAGGACTGACACACATATAAAAAATGACATTTATGATATAGGAAGATGTTTGTAATATATCCAATTGAAAATACAAGTTAAAATAGAAATGTGTTTTACTCCACATTTGAAGATATTTAATTTAGAGGTGTATATACACATTTATATTTTATACAATAAGGTGTAAGAAGTGGATATTTCAGAGTATTACAATTTAGGAGAAGTATCTTTTATTTTTGTATCAGAGTTTTCCTAACCCTTTCATTTCATTCTCCTATTCCCATGGGAGAGTAGCTCTCTTTATTATATGTATCTTTGTCATCTCTGCTCTGCTCCTGTTACATTCTATAGACTTGTTTCTTGCCTGATTGTCTAGAAATTTCTCTCTTCTATGATTATTGCAAGGCATACATTCTGCACAAAATTAGTGCTTAGTGCAGACCATACATTCTGTGCAAAACTTGAGTTCCTCCAGTATTTACTGCAGACATAGCTCCCAATTTATTTTAGCAAGAAAAAAATAAACCTAAGCACACAAACACCAGAATTAAAGCAAAAGAAAAAAAACCCAAACTTAAACAACAACACAAAAAAAGTATGAGTTCTGTACCTTGGAATGTATTTTCCCCGTAATTATTTCTGATCATTCACCTTTGAAAGAACATACTGCAATTGAAATTAAACAAATCAACCCCAAAAAAAGCCAAGTTATTCAGACAAAGAATGATCAGCATAGCCAGAAATATGAACCCACAAGGAAATAAAATGCCATTATTTTAACTCATTAACAGTCAACTAGGACCTGTGCAGAAGAGAATTGAAGGGAAGAAGAAAACCAAAGGGTGAGTAAACAGCTCTATTGCTTTGAAAGAGGTTCTACTAGCATTTGTTCTACATTTGTGTGGTGATCTACTCTGCTGTCAGCTTGACTTCTCCCACATGTGTGAATTGTTCCATACAAAGTTCCCTCAGGGGCAGAACTCTGCAGTGTATTGATTGTCGATACTAACCTTACCTAATTCTGCTACCGCCCTGTTACAATCATTGAGACTGACCTACTGATCTAGATGTCCTAAGACATTACGAATGAGATTACAGGCTCTGTGGTTGGTTAGCCTTTCACTTGTTATATGACTCTGAATTGTCTGTTTGTCCAATTGTGATAATAATTACTTCCTCAAAGGGTTATTGTGAGGGCTAGCTGAGGTCGCATATGTGAAACACAATAGTACCACACACCCGCAGTGTGAGTGACCACAACACTGGTCAATATGTGTTCACTGAGTTTTCTGCCACATCTGCCACCACAATGATTCTATGAGTAAACACTAGTATCTCTCATTACACAGAAAAGGAAACAGACAAGAGTTGAGATTGGTTCTGAGTTTGTCTGTCTGGGCTTCCAATTCTCTTGTCTTTTCTAATATCCACAGTTCGTGGAGCTCTTGATTCTTCTGTTTGGTTTGTAAAGCATCTAGGTATAGAAATCTCATAAATCTATTTAATAATTCAGTTCATATTACATGAAGATAGATCATTCTCCAGCCTTCAAATTGTGTTCCCTTTGTGTAAGAATGTATAATCCTCTCCAAATTGGGTCTTGCTTTCATAAACAGATTTTTCACACGACAGGTTAAATGACATCCCCTATACAACATTAGTCAAAAGTTTCATGAATATATATTACAATTTTAGATAAAGAGAGAGAACATTCTAATACATTAGGGATTCTAATGAAAACATGAACCACATGTAAAACAAGAAACGAGTTGCTTTCTAACACTTTGCAAAAGGAAATGCATACCAAATTGATATTTAGAAAGAAAGAGCTGATAGAAGACAGGTAGAAATGATTTAGATGCAGATTCTTCACTGCTTTTGGAGTGCTAAGCAGACAAATTGTATAATGGAATTACAGAGGGAAGGAAAGGCCATGGTCTTTTGGTTTCAAGCAGACAGGTTTGAGTCTAGGCTCTTCTATTCCTTAGCTACTTGATAGCTTAATTTTCCCAACAAATGTGAGTCATCTCCTATCTTGCAAGATTGTCAAGACAATAACATGTCAGCACTTTCTAGATAGTCAATAAGCACTGATGTCCTTTCTTCTTTTCTTTAGAGTTTCCCTTCTAATTTATCATGAAAACAGAGTATTATTTCCAGAAGCACATTCTGCTTTGCCCCCCTCTGTTTAATCATGTAACATCCCCTCCAAATGTAGGCAAATAGAACTCATTTCACACAGAAAGCTAGGTTCAGAAAGGTTAAAGAACAAGATGTGGAAAAGGGAAGTACTAAGCTTCTGTCTCAGATTTCCTGATAATGCTTCAGTCACCAGAGTCTCGCCACCACCCAAGGATTATTTTCTGGAATATGAGAGGCAAAAGAGAAGAGAGTGGGGTGCTACAGATCTGACCAGACACACTGAAGATCTTGCCATCGGACTCCCAGAAGGACAGGCTTTTAAGATGGAGGTCTTGATCCTGACTTTCTGATCCAAGGCTACAGGTCATCACTGACTAGTCACAAGAACCCCCTGGACAGTCTTTAGAATCCTTCAAGAAGTCAGCTGGCATTTTGAAACCCTATCAAGCAGAAAGAATAACAATCCTGTCAGTGTTAGTTGTCCAAGATGAGCAAAGACTAGGAGGAGAGTCCCTTGTATAGGATATCCTTTCTTAATAAACCAAGACAGGCAGTGCAATTTAATCCAACCTTCTATGTCTCTTAAATTTTTAATAGCCAGACCTTTGAATGAGTAAATCTAAGTTCAGGGATTCTTCTTGAAATCAGAAAAAAAAAGCAGTTTGTCTTTTAAAGCTATCATGACTATGTATTAAAGATAGTGAATGTTGTATTGTTTATATTGATATAATTAATTGTTAGAGTACTGATTGGAAAACAACTAATTTTCACCTGTAGGGGATTGATTATGTTATGACTAGTCTGTGCAAGAGAGAGCCTTATGGTCAAGAATATAAATAACACACAATTTAATGTTTACAGGGTACTTCATTTAAGATCTAGGCTAGAAAGCATTATGTTCAGGTTTTGGTATATGAAGAGTAATATGCATATAGATTGTATACACATACACACCAAGTTTAGAAAGTAGAACTGTGATGGATATTTCTATCTATGTGCTTTTTTGAATATCCCAAATCTCAACAAGGAATTTGGAGGTTTGATAATTTAAAAAACAACAGTGATTTTAAAAAAATCTTTAAAACTCTGATAGTTCAAAACATTTATTATTGTCATACCCTTTCATATTCTTTTTTCTCCAGGCTAAAAAATAATGTGCCAATAGGCCTCCATTTTTATTAACAGACAAAGGGAAAGAACTCAGTGATACTTTGATTTTTCCATTTAAGTAAAGACTGTTTTCGTTATTCATAAACAGCTGACAAGGGGAGAGAAAAGAATAAAAGAAGCTGATTAGAGTGATACCAGGCTTCAAAATAAAAATGAAAACAATGCCACTTAACACTGGGACAGCGCCCGGAGTCTTCAAAGCCATCTCAGATATTATTTAATTAAGGAAAGCAAGGAAGACAATGACAAGAGTGAGAGATTTAATTTAAGACGCTTGAGGGGGCATTCTGATCATCCAGAGGGTCATAATGTGAACAGACAAATAAATTCATGTAACATGGATGTTCATAATCTCAGAGGGATTTTGAGGACTGAAAGCTAAAGGTGTCCATTGCAAAGACAGGAAGGCAGAAACGAATGATGAAACTGGCAGAGATGGAGGAAAGAAAGTTCCAGAAAATTTAACAAAACGGTGTTTTTGTATTTCATTTTTGTCTTTTTCCCCTTGTCTCGTCTTTACTATCTTTCAGATGATAAGCACAGTGCATCTTGGGCAGTATTACCCCTTTCATCTTTCTCTCTCTCTCCCAATCCCACCTATCCCTTCAATTTTTGTATTTTATTTTCTATTACCATAATTAAATTGTATCAAGTGATTTCATTGCGGTATTTACGTATGTGCAAGAGGTGATATCTGTACTCTGTGTATTTGCTAAGCCCTGTCCCTCAACCACCCTCCTTTTTAGTGGTTTTTAATTGTGCTATTCTCACATATGTGTGTATGCACATATATTTATATGAAATATAATACCCTATGTAATATAGTCTATTATAAATATAATGTCACAATTCTCCCCACCATCCTTTCCTTTCCTCTCTCCTCACTGGTTTCCCTCCCCTCACATTCCCTCTTTTACAATCGGTCATCTTATTATTAAAACTACTTTGTTTCTAGAACCCTACATCATTGATCCTCTGGGCCATGTTTTGTAAGTATGAGACTATATATAGGATGCACATAATACTGACAACCAGAAACACTGGGCAGAATTCCTGACAATGGCTACTTCCCTAACCAGGAGGGAGGCTGCATGAACATCATTATAGGTATACTTGGGGCAAGCCTTTCAGTACTGCCAATGGTCCAGTATAAACCCACTGAAAACACAAGCAATCCACGGGTTATCATCAGGGCAAATTTAGATAGTTATTCACCAGAATCTCAGATAAAAAAGCTAAAACAAAAAAGTATGAATTTCAGAACCTGAAGTCCCCCATTCATTCTTTTTAATATTAGTCTACTTTTACGCATCATTACTTTCCAAATGGCCTAATGCTGAAATATGCATTAATTATCTCAGTTTTAGTAAGATGAATGATATAGTCCCCTAAAATTCTTCCCAGGGTAAAGAGAGGGATGGCATTTGGAATGGGCTTTGAAAGATGCAAAGGCATGCTGTCTGTGTCTCTGGGACAGAAGGGAATTCCTGAGCGTGGCGGCAGCCAACAGCCAGAGATCTGAAAACCCAAACAAGAATTTCTACTTGGTTCCAATGGGTGCCCTCGGGTGAGATTTCTGAGGGTTCCTTCATTTTCATAACCTCGTGTGGTGTCTCCCTAAGCAGTTTTAAAGTTGCGCAGTGATGTGTTACCATCCAGAAAACAGGCATTTCAACACCTGCTCTCCCTCTCCTCCCCTCCAACAACAACAACAAAAACAAACAAACTCCAGTCAGATGTGTAAGAAAACCACAGCTGCCAATTCCAAGAATGAGCTTTCAGGTTTATAGTGAATCACACATGTAAGGAACCAGGTAAGTTCACTGCAGGAAACACAGCTGTGTCCTTAGACCCTCCCTGCATGCCTTATTGTGTATTTTTTCTTTGTTGACTTTTAAAAAAACCACCAGAAGTTGACGTTCAGATTCTGAGCTCACTGCTTGGGCTATTGCATTTCTACTATTTGACTTGAATCAGCCATGGAAGCAGGGAGGTGGCCATCTTGTACTCAGCACCAGGGCGTATTCGAAGCATTTCCAGCAGCATTTATGAATTAAATATAAAAAGCTTAATTTTAGCAAGATGCCCTGCTGAGCCTTCAAGGGCTCCTCACTTGTCATAATCATAGTTTATATCCTTTCTTTCCTCCCCTTTATCACCTTTTTTTTTCTCTATATTTTCTCCTTCCTCCCCACCTCCTTAACCATTAGAGTTCTTTCACATCATGGACCACTGGGGATAATATCCACTCAGGTCTTCTCTTTGCTTTCCTGCTCAGCTCCCACCTGCTCTGCCTCTCTTCCCCACATCATTACTGTATTGGATTGTTTCTTACCTAGCTATTTACATAATGTGAAACACCAGGATACCAGAAAAGCTCAAACTTGTAACTGGTAGCCACATATCATTGGAAGCCTGAGTGTTTGGGTGTGAGAGGGAATAAAGCATCGATACCTCTGAGGAGTCAGCTATTTTTGTCATTTGTTTGAAGCAATAGTACGAAAAAGTAAGACACACACACACAAATCACATTCACAAACAACTGGAAATGAATCCTGTAGGCTGCATGTTGGTTTTTGCTTTATTTCTGTTTTGTAAGTGGTGGGGCTTGAACTGCATGCCTGACTCATGTCCCTGAAGTTTTTCCACTCAAAGCCAGTGCTCTACCACTTTGAGCCACAGCACAACTTCTGATTTTCTGTTGATTAATTGGAGATAAGAGTCTCCCAGATGTTCCTGCCCGGACTGGCTTCGAATGGTGATGCCCAGATCTCAGCCTCCTGAGTAGCTAGGATTACAGGTATGAGCCACCAGGGCCCAGCTGATTGCATGGTTTTATATGGCTGGATGTACCACATCTGTCTCCTCAATTCATTACCACCAAATGAAACAGTTCAGGGAGCCAAGTGCTTTCTAACTCTTTGTTTTTGGTTTGCAGGGTTGCTGTAATGAAGCACCATGCACTGGGTGGTTTCAACCAACAGCAATGTGTTCTGTCATAACTGTGGAGGCCAGGTTTCAGGAATTAGCATATCATCAGTGTTTGTTCCTTCTAGAGACTGCAAGGGAGATTCTGTTCTATGCCGCTCTCCTAGCTTCTGGGGATTGCCAGCAATGTGTCATCATCTTGAGTTGTAGATGCATCTCTGCACTCTCTCTTTCCTCTCCCCCTTCTCTCTTTCTCTCTCTCTCTTCACATCATATTTCACTGTATCTCCAGATAGTCTCCATTTCTGCATCTTATAATGGTAATCAGCATTGGATTTAGGACCGCTGTAAATCTAGGATGATCATCTCGACAGCTTTAATTTATTGCATCTGCAAAGACTATTTCCAAATCAGGTTAAATATACAGACACTCAAACGTCTACTTATGGGATCAATATGCAAGCCATTACACTAGTGTTTGTTTGCTGTAGTTTCTCTAATGTGGCCAATGTTTGACTAAAAACAAAGTGACAACTGTATTTCTTTGTCTTTTCTAAGTTCCAGAGGCCACTAACACTCTATACTCTTGGCCCCTTCATTTATCTCAAAGTTCAAGTTCAGCAACATCTGATTAAGTCCTTTGACATTGCTTCCAACTTCACATTTCCTCTCACTTGAACCTTCTACCTCCTTAAAAAAATTTTTTTCTGGTGCTAGTCCTGAGGCCTGAGCACTGTTCATGAGCTTTTTTGTTGTTGTTCTTCAAGGCTAGAACTCTACTATTTGAGCCATAGCACCACTCCCTGCCCTTCCCCCCACTTTTTATTTTTTACAAGAAATTATCTGTAAGTAGTTGAAAAAGGAGTTGCCATTCAACAAAGCAGTTTATGAAGACCAATGTCTTGATCAATGGCACCCCTTTTAACATTCTTACTATTAATTGGAGATTCAAAGTCTCACAGGCTTTCCTGTCCTGGCTGGCTTCAAACACCAATCCTCAGATCTCAGTCTCTAGAGTTGATAGGTTTACAGGTGTTAACGATTAACCCCAGCCCTCATTCACTTTTAAGGACTTTTGGGATGTTTTTGGGTCCACCCAGATCATGTAGCTGTTTCCTCTATTTTAAGGTCATTCTCTGAGCAACCTTAATTCTATTGTCAGTCTAAATTCTCTTTTGCCACATAAGGCTATGATGTATAGGTTCTAGGAATTAGAATATATAGGCTTCTCTTTTTTCTTGTTATGTTAAGGATCTGGGGGAGGGATAAATATTATTTTGTTCCAAATCTGGAGTAAAAAGCCAGGGTTGCAGATGGTTAAATTCCTTAACACACTGAAAAATCTACTGAAGTGAGAAGTTTAAGGTAGACACACAGAGACAGTGCCAAGGGGGGTGGGGGTGAGTGGACAGTATGCACCTTATCAGCATGCCTGGATCCAGCCATTCCTGATGTGATTCTATAAGTCAAGAGATTCCTTCTGTTTGTTAAAATAATATTGAATTAGGATTGTCTCACTTATATTTCAAAAAGTCTTTATTACATGAGCATGTCTGTGTATATGTAATCATATTTGTTCATATATCTCTAGAAGAATCTAGGAAGAATAGCAGAGGATAGAACTGAGGTGATACACAGGGCTAGCTCTCATTTTCACTTACTATATTTATACTGCTTGAATATTGTACAATAGGTATGTACTACTTTGATATTTCAAAGATGAATAAATAAGAGACTAAGGCATAAAAATATAAGTTCTCTCCTGGCCTCAAGGTCTAGCTTAAGCAACAGAAACTTCAAAAGTTTCTTTTTTATTTGGTGCTTTTAAATAATACATGAGTCCACTCAAGAGCCAATAATTACAAGCTGCTTCTCAGGCTCTGATAACATGCTTTATCCTGGGAAAAAAAGCTATTTAGATGGGACCAGAGATGATAAAAGGCCTAGGCTCTGAGAGACAAACAAAAGACCTGCTGGTTCATCTTTGTAGACCTGACATCTCACCGTCCAGGTTCTCAAGGCAGCCTTAAAAGCCCAAGTGTGTCCTGCTTCCCTTTCTCTCCTCCTTGGACTATAAATACTCATATTATAGGGATCCAAGTTGAAAGAAAAGACACAAAAACAAATGCCTGCATTTCCCTTGACAAAACAAAGACATGAAAGCAGCCTAGAGTCCAACTGTGTTGAAACATAGGAAGGGTTTGTCCAAATGTCACAATTAAGAGCTCTAAAAATTCTTCCCCTGGGCTCCCCACAGTGGGCTGTGTAGTATGATGAGTCTCAATGCAACTTCCTTTGAAGGGACCTCCGAGTGCCCTGGGTTGTGGGCAGGAGTTTCAGGATTAACACTGCCTGCTTGAGTACGCAAGAACTTTAGGAACCACCCAGATTCCAGGCTCCACTTCCCAAGTGGAGAGTCAGGAAGTCAAGGGCTGAGCCCAGGAATGTGCACCACCAAGCATCACCCATCAACCACGCAAGAAACCACCCTTGCCAAATAAATGACTCATTCACTACTCACTCACATACTCTCTGTTGCACCTTTAAACTTTTGAACTTAAAGTCTGAAAAGCAGAACTATGGACTACTTGCATAGTCTCGGCTTCTAGTCTTCTCCTGCATCCCAGAGCACCGAGAAATGAGATGGAGTAGTATTTAAATGAGGACCTCTTATTGAACAGAAGTGTGAAGGATATACGTAAACTTCATATTGTATAACAAGGAGAATAAGCAAAAGAAATTCACCATCCTAGAGTTTAGGGAGCAATAAATAACTTTTTAAAAGATGATAAATTCACCAGCGTGTAGGTAACTATTCAGATGTCAAGGAAAGAGAAAGAATCAAACTTCATTGATCAAGCTTTTCTGGATTCATGGATTAAAAACTTCACAGTTTAGGAGCTCTGTATTTTGTATGCTGAGATACCCTCCCCAGTAGCTCTTTTGTCCTTCGTTTTTGGCTTCCATCCTTCTTTTGGAAGCCAGGTTCTTCCAATGACAGCCTTTCCTTCACCAGGCACTGAGAATGGGAGTCAGGTGTTTTTGCCTATGGATGAGTTAAACTTGACCCTCTTAAATACCAAAATAAGAAAGAAAGAAAGAGAGAGAGAGAGAGAAAGAAAGAAAAAATTGTTTTAAAATGTCTATAGATCTCTCCAATTAAAAGTGTCTGTTGAAACTAAAGAATAGAAAGAAACATCCTGCCATGATACTACACCTGGGAATGAATTCAAGTCCTGCTAGGATAACCTTTCCTTTCAAAAAGTTGACTTGGGGGGGCGGGGATGGGAAGGGATGGGAAGGGGAAACAAAGGAGGAGGCAACAATGCTTGATAAGAAATGTACTCATTACCTTGCTCATGTAATTGTAAAGCCTCTGTACAGTATTTTCACAATAAGAAATAAAAATCTGAACACCAAAAAAAAAAGTTTGACTTGGCTAAGGGCTTCCCAATTCATACTCGCTCCAACACAATCTTTTCAAACAAATTTAAGTTTGGGTCCCTATCATTTATTTTTGTTTTTCCTCGCTCCATGTTACAGTCTCCTTATCAATCCCACTATTGAATGTAAGTCCCTAGAGAACAAGAACTTTATATATTGAGGCATCTGCAGTATTTGCCAGCTAGCAGAAAGAAGGAAGGAAGGAAGGAAGGAAAAATGGAGAAAGAGAGGAAGGGAAAAAGGGAGGAAAGAAGGGAGGAAGAGAGAGGGAAAGAGAAAGGGGACAGAAAATGGAAAAAGGAAGGAAAGAAAAGGAAAGAGGGGAAGAGGGAGAGAGGAAGGGAGGGAGGGGAAGAGAAGAGAAGAGAGGATGAAAGAAAGAAGTAAAGAAGGCAGGAAGGAGAAGAGAAGGAAGGGAGAAAGAAAAGTTACAAAGAAAGAAGGGTAAAAAGTTAAGGAAGAAATGCTGATTTTGTATATTAACAATTAAAATTAAATAAGATAGTCCACATTAACAGTGCTTTAGGTGTAGTTATCAAATTATTTTTAAATAAAAACTTTTCAAGAAACAAGGACTTTACACATGCCATCACAAGTTAATTGCTTCTCGTTTATGTTACATGGTTTTCAAAATACAATGGTCTTTTTACTATCTGCCAAAAATTATTTTGGGGAGAACATCAATTCAGTACTAACTTAAAATTGTTTCATTACCATTTCTGGATAAACTAAGTGTTTTCTTTAGGTTTTTAGTTAAAGAGGTGAAATTCTTAGGGGGTGAATATGTTCTGTTCTTAAACTTTCCCTTCCCCAAAGAAAAGAGCCTTGATTAGATTCTCCAAGTCAATGCATGTACCCCAGCTATCGTGATGTGAAAAAATGAGTATGTGAAGAAATTGGGAAGCGGGAGGGAATGTCCAAACCAGCTCAGCCAAAAAGTAGGGATGAGAAGAACTTTCATAGGAAAGTCTTATGTTTAGGTATGGTATATTTTTACAGCCTAAAAGACTGTTCATATAGCTATATACGCACAAACAAGTAAGCCTGAAAGATACAACATATTCAAGGCCTTACTGGTCTCCGTAGAGTTAGAACTCTAAGGCAGGACCACCATGCCCCAAATTCTGTTTCTTTTCACCTTCTTTTCCTCTAGATAGGAGCCTTTACTGTTATGAGGGAAACTAACAGAAAAGTCATAGAAATCTAGAGGCTAAGATTTTTTAAAAATTTCCCTCCGTAGAATTACTATTACTATTATTATTAATTAGTATTATTTATTCTTCCATTTTTGAAGGATAAATTTGGTGAATGGAATTCTATCATCTCCCTGTTGCAAATGGTAGCTGCCATGTTTTGGCCTACAATTGGCAAAAGAAAGGTCTGAGTTAGGTCAATTAGAAAGGTTATACTCCACTCTTCTTTAGACCATGGTGATTGTTCCCGTAGAAGTCACATGATCCCAATCAAGCCAACCATACTTTTTGCTGTTGATTTTCCTAACTAAAGCCAATCAGGAAATCATTCTATTATCCCTCTATTTTTAGCTAAGTTAAAAAATGTGCAGTTTCCACCTTCTTTGTTCCAATGTCAACGTCTCTATGTAATTATATCATTTGAGATTGCAGCCTCAAACTCTGCTCTGCTTTTATCCCCACAGCTATATTATTTTCAGTGCAAATCCACTGGATTAAAAAAAATTATAAGGAATGTTATATTGAACATAGTAATTTACATTGTTCTTGGGCATGATGATATTATTAACAGGAATATTGTACATGTATAAATTAAGCAAAATACTATTCATATCTAAATAAGCCATAATTTAACCTTTCTGGTAGTTATTAAAATGAAAGTGGTGAAAGTAATTTTAATAACTTATCTGTTTAAAACAATAGCCCCCAAATTGCAAAGCTGCTATGCAATCAATAGGTAACTACTAAAGTTCTATTGATTTTATATCAGCATAGAAGACTTTTATATTCTCTTTTTTTATAGCAAGTCTTTGAAACTACTATATATATATATATATATTGTGAAAATACCATACAGAGGGGTTACAATTACATGGGCAAGGTAATGAGTACATTTCTTATCAAGCATTGTTGCCTCCTCCTTTGTTTCCCCTTACCATCCCTTCCTATCTCTCCCGCCCCCTCACATCCCCTCCCCAAATCCCCCCTTCCTTCCCCACCCAAAGTTGTAAAGTTCGTTTTTCAACATAATGTCTGGTACATCTCATTGTTGCAATGGGCCCACCTGTATCCCTATTTAAACAATTTTTTCCCTTCCCCTCCCCAAATTATACCAACATCAAGTACAGTGAAAATAGGGGTTATACCGTGGGGGAGGGACACACAAAGCAACAAAGAAATTATCTTATAAATATGTTAGAAACAATTGCAAGAAAGAAAATATATGCAAATCAATTAATATAATTCATCACATCAACAAGAGCAAGGATAAGAACCACATGGTTATCTCAATAGATGCAGAAAAAGCATTTGACAAGATCCAACACCCCTTTATGATGAATGTTCTGGAAAAGTTAGGAATCCAGGGAAAATTCCTCAATAAAGCCTGTATATGACAAACATTATACTTAATGGTGAAAAACTAAAGCCATTTCCTCTTAACTCAGAAACGAGATAAGGATGTCCACTCTCTCCACTTATCTTCAATCTAGTATTAGAATGCCTAGCTACAGCAATTAGACAAGATGCGAACATAAAAGGGATCCCAATAGGGAAAGATGAAGTAAAACTCCTTCTTTGCAGATGACATGATCTTGTATTTAAAGAATCCCACAGACTCCACTCCCAAATTACTCAAGGTGATTCAAAACTTTGGCAAAGTAGCAGGTTATAAAATTAACCCTCAAAAATCAATGGCTTTTCTGTATGCCAACAATGAGAAAAGCGTGGCTGAAATCAGGAAAGCAGTTCCATTCGTAATATCCCCACAAAAAATAAAATACCTAGGAATTAACTTAACCAAAGAAGTGAAGGACCTCTATGGTAAAAAATTTAAAAACCTGAAAAAGGAAATCAAAACAGAACTTAGAAAGTGGCAAAACCTCCCATGCTCCTGGATTGGAAGGATCACCATCATGAAAATGGCAATATTTCCCAAGGCTATCTACAAATTCAATGCAATACCTGTCAATATTCTAACCTCATTCTTCAAGGAAATAGAAGAGGCAATACAAAAATTCATATGGAACAATAAAAGACCCCGATAGCAAAAATGATCCTTAACAGAAAGAACACTGCTGGAGGAATATCAATACAAAATTTCAAACTCTACTACAAAGCAGCTTAATCAAAACAGCTTAGTACTGGCACAAGAACAGTCCTCAGGACCAATGGAATATAATTGAAAATCCAGAAATAAACCCACAGACCTATAGCCATCTAATCTTCAATAAGGGAGCTAAAGAAATAGAATGGAAGGGGGCTGGGAAGGTGGCTCAGTGGTAGAGCGCTTGCCTTGCATGCATGAGGCCCTAGGTTTGATTCCTCAGCACCACATAAGCAAAAAAGAAAAAAGCCAGAAGTGGCACTGTGGCTCAAGTGGTAGAGCGCTAGCCTTGAGATGAAGAGCTTAGGGACAGCGCCCAGGGCCAGAGTTCAGGCCCCACAACCGGACCCCCCCCCAAAAAAAGGAAATAGAATGGAAGAAAGACAGCCTCTTCAGTAAATGGTGCTGGTAAAATTGGTTAATCACTTGTAGAAAACTAAAGCTAGATCCTTATATATCACCCTGTACCAGAATCAACTCCAAATGGATCAAAGACCTCAGAATCAAAGCAGGCACTCTGAAAACATTACAGGATGGAATAGGAGAAACCCTAGGTCTCCTTGGCACAGGCTGAAATTTTCTTAAAAGAGACCCAGAAACACAACAAATCAAAGACAGGTTGGACAAATGGGATTGCATGAAATTGCAGAGATTCTGTATGGCAAAGGACATAGCTAGAAAGCCCATGGATTGGGAGAAGCTCTTCACTAGCCATACAACGGACAAGGGTCTCATATCTAAAATATATATGGAACTCAAAAAATGAAATTATTTTATACTGTTGAAAACCAGACACATTTCAGTGGTTATGTATGCTCATTGGCCACACATGGTATAAAATTACTTACCTCTAGATCTTTATCAATAAAGAGCTTTCCTTATTCAAACCAAACCAGATATTAATCTCTTCCATTCATCACATAGGATCTTCTGACTATTTTCTAACGTTGTGCTAAATCTTATGGTAGTTTAAAAAATAGACAACATCAAAGACAATCAATTCTGATTAAACACAAAATTTTCTACAACTAAGAATTCTTAAAGCCATCACTCTTCCTTTTATCTAATGTAAGACTTACAATAATAGTCTCAGATAACAAAAGCTGTTGATAATACCAACTGTCCATATTTATTAAGCACATACTATGTAGCAGACAATGTTTACATGGCAACCTTCACTTAATTTCCCCAATACCCTATGAGGAGGGTACAAGGGTATGTAGAATCGTAATCCACCAATGTGAAGATTCTTATCTCTCTTTCAAACACAAAAGCTAATGCTTTTATAGAACAAGCTGTGGGCCAAGTATAGTTAAACAATTGACTATGATTCTTTCATCAAATTTCAGGAGAAATCTTTCAAGATGGGAATATCCATTATATTTTCAAAATGAAGATACATTTAGAAGGATTAACTGTCTTCTATGGCACCTCTGGCCGATTAGGGGCACTTGATGGTAGTAGAGTATACTACGCACTCATATATTTAACTTTCTCCTAGGAACATAATAGGCTCCAGAAGATAGGCTTTATTTGCTAGAGATAATTGAAAACACCATAAAAGCAATGAAGGGGTCGAGTCCAAATGGTGTGGTGCTAAAGACAGTAAGAAATGAAGTTTAGAGAAGGCTAAGAGCTGGATCATTCAAGGAACACAGCCTAGAGAAGAAATCATCCTTTAAAAAAGAACAAAAACAAAAACAAAAAAACTCCACATCACCATTTCCCTCAAAGGGAAACATTTTCATAATTACTAGGGTGCCACTGTATGGTCAATACAGATTTATGTCATGACAGAATTGGGACTTCAAGTGCACTTCGCCTTTTTGCAAAGTACATTAACATACTTGTGCATATTTATTCCTTGAATCCCCTTAGAAGGCATGCAGAGTCTTAGATTCATTTTCTTCCTGGGGGGAAAAAAGAGATCAAATTGTCCATAATTCAATATTTCTAGATGAAGAAACGAAATCCGAAGTCATATCTTGCAACTCTATCTCACTCTTCTTTTTATGTTCAAAATCCCAGTAACCAGTAAATGTAACCCTGGTCATGGTGAGATGTTGGAGGCTCTTTGTTTTTACATTATTTCATTATTTTGGGGGCATTATTGCTTAGAATGGGGTGAAAGTATTATTTAAATTATAAAAATGAGTTTGACTAAGTGGAGTTAATAAGTAAATAAAAGTCCAGGAAATCTGGGAAGCTAAACAATTTATATAAGGCCACAGTTTTCCTCATAAATATCAAAACTTGCGCTTTCTATCATTTAATGTAGATTCCAACACACAAGTTGTATACTTTATTCTATTTTTGTTTCATTACCAAAGAACATTAAACCTGGATGATCAATCTCGTTTAAAGCCTTTAGCCCTCCATTTTGACTTGGCAGAACAATTCTTGGTATTTTTGTCTTTTCTTATCCACAAATTGTGAGACTTGGAGACAATGCCTTTGTCTTATTCTTCTGTGTGGTTCTCAGTGTACTTTCTTATTTATTTCAATTAGAGTACTCTAAAGAAACAGAGATAGCCTTCAGTTACATCAAGGAGAAAGCGTATTTCTGGCAGGACACATGACAGATCAGAAAGTAAGACAGACAGAAGGTGCTCTAGAGATCAGCAACTCACTTCTCATCTTGCTCACCCCTGCTAGCTGCTGCAGACGTCTTTGCTCCTCTATCCCTCCTCCAAGGTCTCCCATTTTGATTCGGTTTCTGATCCTGTATCATTTCTCCATGGCCATCTTGGCCTTATTTTACCTCCTTAGCAATGTGCAACGCCTTCCCTCCCTCCTCTTCTCTCTTCCTGTAGCTTCTCAATGCAAATTTCCCAAGAAGGCAATTTATTTGTTATAGTCCAGCTTACTGCAACAGCCCAGTCATTCACTTATTTAAAAAATAAAGACGCCTGACTGCATCCAATAATGTCTTGACTTTACATGTCCCAAATAGAACAAGTGGTCAATGTCCCACCAACTTCGCAGCATCCTCCTCCCAGGTTATACGAACCAAAGCTTGCTCCTTCTTTGCCTTCCCTTCTCTCCTGTATGTGCTTTCAATCAGGCAATTCTATACATCATTGCTTTAAATACATCCTAAGTATTTTTTCTCTTCCTTCTTTTTTTAGGCAGTCCTGGGATTTGAATCCAGGGTCTTACATTTGCAATCAGGATCTCTACTTCTTAAGCCATACAATCAGCCCCAGCCCTACTGTCCTCCTCCTCCTCCTCCTCTTCTTCCTTTTCCTCTTCTTCTTCTTGTCTTCATCTCCTCCTCTCCCTCCTTCCCCTCTTCTTCCTCTGGTCTCTTCTCCCTCTTCTCTTTCCCTCTTCCTCCCTCCCACCTTCCTCTTCCTCTTCCTCCTCCTCCTCTTTTCTCCTATTTTTTCTTTTTTCCCCTTTATTTTCAAAATAGGGGTCTCAGGGTGTTACCTAGTCTAGTCTAGACCATGATTTTTCTACTTACATGCTTCAAATAGCTGGAATGAGAGCTATAAGCCAAAAGTTTTTTGTTGAGATGAGGTCTTACAAACTTTTTACTCATTATGATCCTCTTGATCTTCCAAGTAGCTAGTAGTAGAAGTGTGAGTCACCACACTTAGCTTTTCCTGAATATTTCTACTTTTCTTCAGAACACTAATATCCAAATTAAGCTACCTTCAATGTTTTTTCTTTTTTCTTTTTGTCTGTCGTGGGGGCTAAACTCTGGGCCTGGGCACTGTTCCTCAGCGCTTCAACTCAAGGCTAGCACCCTACCAATTGAGCCACAGCTCCACTTCTGTATTTTTCTGCTTAGTAGTTCTAAGGAATTGAACCCAGGACTTCATGCATGCAAGGCAAGCACTCTACCATTGAGCTAACTTCTCAGCCCCCCTTCATTGTTTTTAATGCTATTTAATAACTGAACCTAACACAACAGCTGAATAATTCTTTTTTTAAATTTTATTGTGAAAATACTGTACAGAGGGGTTACAATTACATGGGCAAGATAATGAGTACATTTCTTATCAAGCATTGTAGCCTCCTCCTTTGTTTCTCCTTCCCATCCCTTCCCATCCTCCCCCGGCCCCTACCTGATCCTTCCCGGCCATCTCCCCCCACCCTCACACCAAAGTTGTAAAGTTCGTTTTTGACATAACAACTTGTACATCTCATTGTTGCAATGGCTCCACCTGTATCCCTATTTAAACGATTTGTTTTTCCCCTTCCCCTCTACAAATTATACCGACATCAAATACAGTGAAAGCAGGGGTTATACTGTGGGGGAGGGACATACAAAGCAACAAAGATATAATCTTATAAATGTGTTAGAAACAATCACATGAAAGAAAAAAAACATTTGAATACATATCTTAGGGTTCATTTCCCTAACATCACCTTATCTGACCTTTTCTGCTTGACTCAGACATATACTAGATATTACAAATAAGGGAAACCATGGGACCTATGTTTCTTTGGGCCTGGCTTACTTCATTTAATATAATTTTTTCCAAGCCTTTCCATTTCCTAACAAATGGGGCAATGTCATTCTTTCTGATGGAGGCATAGAATTCCATTGTGTATATATACCACATTTTCTTGATCCATTCATCTACTGAGGGGCATCTGGGTTGGTTCCATATCTTAGCTATAGTAAATAATGCTGCAATAAACATAGTCCTGCTGGTAGCTTTAGTGTGGTCTTGCTTGTAAACATTTGGGTAAATGCCCAAAAGTTGGATTGCTGGGTCATAGGGGAGCTGAATAATTTGTAACATATTTAAATCAAAGCATGCCATGATCTTAGGTTTAAATAAAGTATGTACATTTCATATAGAACAAAAATTAACCATCTTCCATGGCTCAAGAGGCCCTCTTGACACAGTCTGCTTAGTGAAGGCCTCTCTACTCGTACATGCTGGATCCTTGCCATGTTGTTTTTTTTCCCTTTTCTGGTCCTTTACCATCCCAGCCCCTTTCCACTTGTGCTCTGCAGTTCCATCCTTATGGATCTTTCCTTCGGATATCTTTGCCATGTTCTTTCTTATCACTCAGATCAATGACTCCTCATCAGAATGACCTCCACCTCCCTGCTGCATAGCTATTCCCATCCCTCTGTGGAATAGTTCATTATTGCACCTGCAGACTCTGCCATCAGCCCTGCTGATCTATTTATTTTCTGTTTCTCCTCACAGCTACATGGAAGGACACAGCTCATGGGAAGGACTCAGTCTAGTTCTCCCACAGATCCTTAGCACCAAGAACTTCCACCATAGGGGCATTAAGAACATATGTAAAGGAATGCATGAGTCTTTGTGCCAGCAACTGTTAGTCAGAGGCCATTGAGTGGCTAATAACTTGATGCTAATCTATCATCTCATTAGCTATAAAAGGATGGGCTCCTTGAATCCACACGTGCTCACCACAGGCTCAGCAAGCTCCCTTTCTCCATCTTCTTACACACTCGGGAAGAGCTTCCTGACCAAATGTTGAATGGATCAGGGCAAAAAGTTCAATGTGTATCTGAGGATGCCTGCTGATGTACAGTGAGACTTAGGAAGAAGAGTTGACTGTGCCATTTTGTCCTTACTGTCTGTATTTCTCTTCCTAAAAGCATTATAAAAAGTGGCAGAGATACACGGGTTATCTGGCTAGCGGCATTTGGTGGAAAATTGAAGTGATTTTTAAAGCTATAGAAACAGTCATCTGGCACCAGTGATGAGTCTGAGTTAGGAAAAGATTCACATTACATTTTCGTTTAGTCTTTCACAGTGCAGGGCATTTACATTCATTTTCTTTTATGGCACTATTTGTTCCAATATGGAATATTTATGCTTTATGTTTCATCTGCATATAAGCAAACATTAAATTTTATCATTTTTTATGGAGCATTCACACTGCAGAAGGTCTGAATTCCATCTCCAAAGACCAGGGTAATCAGAGCAGTTATTTTAGATTTGGAAGTAGTAAAGTTCATGTCAGTGTAAGACATAATTACGTATTCTCTGCAGCATTCTCTCTCTCTCTCTCTCTCTCTCTCTCTCCCTCTCTCTTTCTCTCTGTCCAACTGCTGTGTTGATTTACAAGAAAGCAGAAGAAAACAGGCTCTTCTCATTTTGGTAAGCAATAAACTAAATGCAGAGATATATAAGAAGAAATTCTTGGACGTTAACCCTGAACACAAACTCTTTCAAGATAATTTTCTGTATCAGGGAGGGAACAAGAATTGATTATCCCCGTGGTAAGCATTACTGGATAAAGTCCTTTAAATGCCAGCATTTAACGAGTGTCATTAAGATGAACACCATGATGTAAATTAATTTGATAGATAAATTTTCAAAAAGTTCTATCACACTGTGCAAATATTAATTTGTTAATTTAGGTGGCTCGTTATGGACCTCCTTGTCATCAGTAAAGATTCACAAGAACTTAATACAAATAATTATCTTCAGTGTGGCTGTGTGCTAGTCATAGTGGGTAAGAATTTCAGAGCTATCATTGCAAATTTCTACTTACTGCAGATCTTTCTGTGAATCCTAGATCCACAATGTAACCTCTCTGTGTATCAATTTTATAAAAAAGCAAGCTATTTGAAATAACTAAAGCCCTACAGGAAAAAAAAAATTAGCCCCTTTTCAATCTTAATTCCTCTGATGGCCTAACCTGGTGCCTGGTACCGTATGAAAGTGTGTTGCACAGGTTTTAATAATGGATCTCACAGGAATACATTGAGAAATACAGACTTAATGAAACAATGTGGATGGCTGAGATGGAAGGGTAAGCGATAGCTAGGGATCATATACATACACATATGTATAACTGGCGTGTGTGTGTGTGTGTGTGTGTGTGTGTGTGTGTGTGTGTGTAATTTTAGCCACTCAGGAGGCCAACAGCGGATAGATTGTGGTTTGAGGTCAACCTAGGTAGAAAAGTTCACCAGACACTATCCCCAAAATGACCAGAAAAAAATAGGACTGGAGTTGTGGTTTAAAAGGTAGAGCACCAGCTTACTAATAATAGGAGCTTGAATTTAAAATGAACCAACCAAAGAGACCAAAAACAAAAAAACAAAAACCCTAAGCCAAACAAAACAAAACAAACAAAAAAAAACCACGAGACTACTCTTCTTCAAAGTGCCTTTGTGCCAGGAATACAAATGTCTAGTAAGTATATAATAATGTATTTATCCAAATAAATGCATTTATATTGATCTCCACTGGGGAAAATTTAAGGAAACAGACACATCCATATTGTAGTAGGAATGCAATTTACTTTTTAAAACAAATTTGGTAAAATCTATCAAATTTTAAGGCATGAATGTCTTTTGGCTTTGGACTTTTTCTTGTAGAGAAAATGACAAAACTCTATAAATGATGGTCTTGTTTGTGATAAGGCAAAATCTAAGCAATGTAAATGTGTACCAATAGGTGACTGACTCCACAAATTACAGCAAAGCTATGCAATGAATTATGGCAAAAAAACAAACCCAAAAGCATGGTAGATCCCGAAGGCTGCTGGGAAAAACATTTGTAACTTTTTGCAATATAAAAAATTAACTTGCGCCGGGTGCTGGTGGCTCACACCCGTAATACTAGCTACTCAGGAGGCTGAGATCCAAGGATCGCAGTTCAAAGCCAGCCCAGGCAGAAAAGTCTGTGAGACTCTGATCTCCAATAAAAACTACTAGAAAACCGGAAGTGGTGCTGTGGCTCATGAGGTAGAGTGCTTGCCTTGAGCTGAAGAGTGCAGGGACAGCACCCAGGCCCAGAGTTCAAGCCCCACGACCGACCCAGAAAAAAAAAAATTGCAAAATAGTGTTTACATCAGGATCCATCTGCATAAAGATGAGCACATAACAAGAAAGTCATCTAAACTGCTACAGTAATTATCTCAGAGGAGTTAGATTAAGGAAAAGTCTGATGTTCTACTGCATCCATTTCTGTACCCTGAGCCTTTGTTGTTGTTGTTGTGTTGTTTGCTGGTCCTGAGGGGGTGAACTCAGGGCCTGAGTGCTGTCCTGGGTGTTTTTGTGTCTTCAAGGCTAGCATTCTATCATTTGAACCAGAGTTCCATTTCTGGCTTTTGTGGGTTCATTGGAGATAAGAGTCTCATGGACTTTCCTGCTTGGCTGGTTTTGAACTGTAATCCTCAAATCTCAGCCTCCTGAGTAGCTAGATTATAGGCATGAGCCACCAGAGCCTGGCACAATGAGATTTTTTTAAAGGCATCTTTAGAGCAGTTTTAGATTCCTAACAAAATTGAAAGGAAAATGTGGAGATTTTCCATTTCCTTCCTACCCTTACATGTGCAAAGTCTCCCCCTCCACTTTATTAATCTCCTACACCAGCATGGTAACTAGTCACAAGTGATAAACCTACAGTGCCACACATGTGGCCCAGAATCCACAGCTCCTATTTCATATTAGTATTCACTCTAACATCCATTCTATGGGCTTGGACATGTTTCCAGCATTATAGGGCCATGCAATATAGTACTTCCTTGAAAGACCTTTATATTCTGCTTATTCATCCCTCTCACCTACTTCCAATTACTGGCAAACAATTATCTTTCTGATCGTTTTTGCTATTCTCTATAGGCTTTTTTTTGTTTTGTTTTGTTTTCTTAAAACTAGCTCTCTACTATTTGACCCACAGCTACACTTCTGGCTTTTTGGCGAGTCATTGGGGACAAGAGTCTCATGGACTTTACTGTACAGTCTAGCTTTGAACTACAATTCTCAGATCTCAGCCTCCTGAGTAGCCAGGATTATAGGTGTAAGCCATTGGTGACTGGCTGATAGGATTGTTTAGAATAGAGAAAAGTGCTACTTTTTTCTAATAAAAATAAACAAATGGAAATGTAAGCATTTTGGGTGATTGAATACAAGATGAGGGGAGAAATAAAAGGAAAGGAAAGCCCTGGTAAATACACTGACATAAAACATGTCTGTAGAGATCGCTGAGTATGATTCAGAGCTAATTTCTAAGGATGTCAAAAGCTAATCAAGAAGCCCCAACTCCCCACTTGGAAAAGTAGCTACATTTTCCCATTTTTCTGATATGTCAGTGTTAAGATTAGGGTATTACGAGTAAAGGCTCTTCACTGCAATCAAAGACACTAAAGTCCCTGATTATCGGGAACTGCTCAATTCAAGTCCTGCTTTCCTTCAGGATCCACCCTTTTGCCAAAGAAAGGAGAATCTGCCATAGTAATAAACCATTTGGAAGAATTTTATTCTCAGAAAGGCTTATCACATGTGTAACTCCTCAATACACACACAGCCTCAAATGACGGCAGGAACTTGGGTATGGAATCTTTCAGATGAAATGTCTACAAACCATACCAACAGAAACTCATTTATTTCAAATTCTAGAGAGCAGCAAAACAGAAAAAAAATCATTTCTGCTTCATCCTGAAGCTGTTTTTACTTCAAAGTACATTCCTGGATTTAGTAAATTGATGGGAAAATAAACGTCAATAATTTGGAGTCCCAGGAATGTAATGTTCCCTGAGGTCCTGTTGGCCTGCCTTACTTCATTACTACAGAGAATAGCCTACAAATTGGAGATTGAAAAAGGAGTTTCTTTAGTTGGAGGATTTCTCAAGTGAAGGCCACCTCTGATGCTCTAATTTACATGGTGGTAGGGATCTTTATGGCCTTTGGATGGAGCTACACACATGCATTCAGTCTGGGCTTGTACTCATTAGCTACGTGACCCTGGACAAGTCATCACACTCCCTGAGTTACTACAGGGGAGAATACATATAATTTCCTTGCATCGTTCCACAACATCTTTGATGATGATGACAATGATGATGATAATGATTCATCTTCATTATCATTTTCATCTTCCACTTTATTACACGTTGTCAGAAGAGAATTTGACACTTCGGTAAACAAGTCCATTTAGATGCCTATGGAAAGTAGAAGGTCTGTACAGGTTTCCAAGTTTTGTATTTACTAGCTGCATGGGTACAAATAAAGTTTAAGTCTCTGTATGTTGATCTGTGAAAAGGAGCATAAAAATTACTTCTGATTCTTTTACAGTGTTCTTTGTGGCAATCAAGTGATAATGTTCATTATAAATTGTCAGTAACTATATTATCAACATAGGATAGGAATTTAAACACATGTATACAGATGTGCATGAAGTGAAGTGTTTATCATTTCCATTCTTTCTGACTTTCCCTCATTTGCAGGCTGGCCATGGTAATACAATAGCTAGGACTTTTATTTTATCATGTGAAGTATAAATAATAAGGTAAGTGTTCTTCAAATGCAAGCCCAATTATTTTCTTAAAATGATCCATCAATATTAAGCCATAAAAGATCAGATTATAACTAATTAAATCTCTACCTAATTCTTATTAAGTCAGTAATTTTCCACTTTCAGTAGATTTAGAAATACTTGAGGTCTATTAAAATGTCAGCTGTAGACCTCACCCACAGGATGCTGATTAGCTACACCTGTGGTAGAATCACGGCATCTCCATTGTATTCCGCAAGATACAATGCAAATACGGAGCCCTATATTGAGAGTGAGTCTAGAGTCCAGGACCACTGATTTCCCACAGTGAAGTACTGGCAGGGCAATCAGGCACATGAATCCCCACCGTCCAGTTGTGTAAGGCCTTGCAGCCCCGATGTTTCTACATCCCAGCCCAACCATCTGAAAAGCAATCACCTCGTGAGCATTTGCCTCCTCTTCCTTTGACCCAGGGTCCCTGGAGAATCCAATTCAGCTTATGGCTCAGAAAATGTCATTCTGTCAGGAATGGTTTGGGGCCAGAGAAGAAGGGGGATCATAGGTCTCCACCACTCAATTGACACCAGCTTGACCTCATCAAAGGTGCTCCTGTGGCCTCCTGCCACTTGCTTGAGGGCATGTGAACAAAGTTCTAACATCTCTTGTCTTTTCAGAAGCAGAGATGGTGGCTAACGGGCCTGTGTAGCAGACACCCTAATATTTTCAAGGGGCATATCTCCACACCCAGATTTGAGGGTGAAGGTTCCTTCGGACACCCTCAATCTGCAACATGGACTGCCTTTGTTCCTTTATCAGCCACACAAAATTTCTCTCCTTCTTTCTCCAGGGAAGAAAAAAGAAGATGTAAGGAAGGACTCCAGCTTATTTTTACAACTTGAAAGAAGCCCTATTTGTGTTCTTCCAGGGTATAAAACTTTCCCCAGGTAATGGAGTTCTTTCTCTCGTATTCCCTCATACCTTCTGTCAAAATTACACACAGTGAGATACAGAACTACAGGTAGGGCCCACTTAGCACACACTGCTGTAATTCCTGCCGTTTGTCACCTCCCTATGGGTGTGCAACAGAAACAACAGCTTTGATTACATAACCCACAATCATTTTCTGTAAGTGCTCCAGTCTTGATCTTTAAAAGCCTGTTCAGATTTTACCAAAATAGGGCATCAGAGCCAGCCCTTATGAGACTAGAAGAAAGAAACTTCCAAGAAGAAAGAAAAAGGCAAAACTGACTTTATATAAATTTTTTTAAACTGAGTTTGAGTGTTTCCTTTGCACTTTCTGACGTGTTGGTAGCTGGAGCTCTACCAGCATTCCTGGCCAAGGTCATATCGTTCTACTCATCTATATCAGAAGTAGAATTCTCTCTGGCTTGGGCTGCACTGGCGACTGAACTCAAGACCTTCAGATTGCAAGGTGATCTCTTTACTACTTGAACCTCACACCGTCTTTTTGCTTTTATAATTTTTTTTCAGATGGGATCTCTTGCTTTTGCCTTGGATCTTGATCCTCCTACCTTTGTCTGCTGAGTAGTAGCTGGGAAAACAAGTCCACTTGCATTGCCATACTCAACTCCCAATTCTCACTCATTCTTGATCTCTTCTCTTCTCTCTCTTCCTACCTAATTTCCCACTTCCTCTCTCTGGCAATATCAGAGCTTGAACTCAGGGCCTTGTGCTCTTGCTTTCTCACCGAAGGCTGGCATTCTGAACTTGTGCCACACCTCCACTAGTTCTCTTTTAAGATCTCAGTCTGAGATGCAAGGCAGGGCTTAAAGTTGGCCATTGCCTGATTGTTCTCCAGTCCCTTCCCTGCTCTTCTCCTGATCTGTCTTGCATATTGGGGCCCTATTCATGTCTGACTGACTGGCTCTTACTATACCAGCCATTGAGGAACACTGGTGGGAGGCTGGAGGGGAGCAGGAGCTTGAGTCACTCTACCTTGGCTTATTCACTACTTTTTTTTTTTAAATAAAACTAATTTCACACCAACTACTATTGCACATATTTGTACCAATTTCTGTGATTCCCTAACAACATTCTCTACAAATGCCAATTTCTTTCTTTCTCATAAAATAGGACTTCTCCTTGATCTGCAGCTAAACTCTGGTGTTAATTCTGGGTGCTGGATTTCAGTAATAATAACATCAGCAACACAATTCAGGGACCACTTCATGTGTATCAGATGCTATCCTGTGCAATTAACTTGTATTTTTCTAATTGAATTGTCACTGCCAGACAATGAGGAAAACCTTATTGTTATTTTGTTTTTACAACAAGAGGTCTGAGGCTCAGGGTGATTATGGGCCCAGCAAGTTTTCACTCATACCCACACTGGGATGCTATAACGTGCCCTTCCACTAGGTGGCAGAGCCTGGACTCAACACCAGAGATTTGACTAGGGATTTGTCCTTGGACCACACCACTTCCAAACCTCCTAAACTTTCTACTACAGAGAGTCCCTGTGTCTCATTGTACCTCAAACTGAATTTAACACTTAACATTAAAATGTGACCTGGCTCTTTTTTTTTTTGTCCAGAATTGGTAATGAGAAATAGTAAATGAACACTGAAGTATAATTGCAATTGCAGCATTTCCTGAATGTGAGATCTAACAACATCACAAACCTTAATTTTTTTTCTATTTTCCTCAAATTGGCTCAAATTTCATCAAATTGTTTAGCACTACTGCTCTTGAGTGTGAAGCTTAGAGAAAAATGCTTCTCCTGCCCCTGCCTTGACAGAGATAGCTTTACTAAAAGTGACCCAAAGTATATGGCTTTCCTGCATCGACTTGCATCAATCCCAATGTTCCCAGGAGAACTGGGTGACCCATAGCCAGTGGCCCAGGCCGTCAGGAAACAACTGGTACCTCTTCCTCAGCCAGTGGGCAGCTTGCCTTCCCCCAGCATGAACAAGCCCTCCTTGAATTCTCAATCTCCATCTCCCACTCCAGTAACACAAATCCCCTTCCCTACACCACACCAGGCTTTGTAGCTCTCCCGATTTGGGAGAGGGTCTTCAATGTCCTCTAGGTTTAATGGGGGAAACATAGGCCTGATAATAATAATTCTAAGGGCAACCTAAATAAACATGAGATGCTAAAATCAAGTTACTTAATATGAGATGGCAAAATAAGTATACCTCTTAATGTTCCCAGGTAGATAGAAGGCTGAAGACAAGCTATTTAGTGCCAAATATCACAAATGAATCGTTGGTTGCTTCAAGAATATTTTTGCTAATTAATCATTTTAGCTCTCTATTTTTCATTACCCATACTTCATTATGAAAGAAAAAAACAGCACATGGAAACTTGTTGAATGTCAGATCTTGTTTTAAGCATGTTGCAAATGTCCTATATTGCAAATGGCCTACTTTGAAAGAGCTAATTCATTAAGGGTTAGGAACAGAAATTAAAATAATGTTGTCAACATCACACAGTTAATAAAAGTATTGAACTGGGATTTGAACCAGGGTAAACTGTCTTTAGAGTCCACATTACACTAGATTGTTTCAGTAAATAGCGTAACAATGCATAAAAGCTTATTGTAGAAAATCTGGAAACATGGAAGGATATAAAATATATATTTAATTCATTCATCTCTAGAAACAAACACTTAAACTTTTGATGTAATTGCCATGATATAGCATAACTTTTGCAGTTTGGGTAATTTTGTTTCAAGGTAAAGTTTATAGTTTTCCTATGACAAAAGCTATATAATTTATCAGCAGCATTGGAGAATATATTTGGAATGAATTGACTTAAAATACAAATTATTTCTTAGACATATCTCATATTGAATGTCACACAGAAATATCTCAATATGTCCAGATAAGGAGATTGTTGCCAACTGGAAATGGAAATGACTTATGATGTGTGTGTGTGTGTGTGTGTGTGTGTGTGTGTGTGTGTGTGTTAATGTACCATCAATGGAGAAAAAGACAATTGCAGTTTCATATATGGGACCTGAACTTCAACTCACAGGAGTGATTTCCAGACATGATCTATTTCAAATAAGCATGAGTTTATTGTGTGAGTAACATTACATAACAGGATTTAGGTAGTAACTACAGATCTACTCAATTACTTGGCCAGTGGATGAACTAATACATTTATCGATTTTTTTAATTGATGTTGATATTCCCTGGCAATGTCATTGTCTTAGCTTGAATTTCTCAGCAACAGACCCTGAGATCATGATTTGAATGCAACTTATTTTTGGAGGATTCATCCCTAAAAACACTAGAAGGGCAGTATTGAAAGGAGACATGAATGGCAAAGAAGGGAATATACATGCTGCTAATGATCAGGTTTCCACAGTTGGGTGGAGCACTCCTGCTGGGCACCTTGAGAAATAATGTGGAACATGCCTTGACTTGTACCACGTGAAGGGCAGAATTTGCTCTGTTGTTGAACAAGTGCTGCTCAGGGGAACATTAACTTCCTAGTAATTTCTTTTTTTGTCTGCCCTGCCTATTAACCAAGCAAGTTCTTTTGGCTGGAGAAAACCACTGGGCTCAGGTGCTAGCTCTCAGAAGCGTAGGCATGAATGGTGGAGGGACAGAACAAGTGGATGGCAGAGGTCGTTGTTGTGGCAGCCAGATAGTATAAAACGAGCTTAAATCATATTGTATTCTAAACAAGAAGCTCTCTACAGATTTGAGATATTACTTGAGAAAATGATTTTAAATGGCTACCTGCCATTTTATTTTATTGCAATACCAAAATTGACTAATTGATTCTGTTTCTAAATTTTCCCTAGCCCTTAAAATGCACAACTGTGCCGGGCGCTGGTGGCTCGCGCCTTTAATCCTAGCTACTCAGGAGGCTGAGATCTGAGGATCACGGTTCAAAGCTAGCCCAGGCAGGAAGGTCTGTGAGACTCTAATCTCTAATAAACCACTCAGAAAACCAGAAGTGGCACTGTGGCTCAAGTGGTAGATCATTAGCCTTGAGCTGAAGAGCTAAGGGACAGCACCCAAGCCAGAGTTCAAGGCCCAGGACCGATTTAAAAAAAAAAAAAAAAGCTCAACTGTGACCTCCTCTATCATTAGCCATGTATTAGTAAAGCACTGACAATCCTAAAATCAGCTTTCTACAAATATATTAAGTACTTTAAACTGAGAAATGCTACCTTAACATGTCAGTGTATAAAAGAAGTATTGAAACCATTGGGTCCAGATCAACTCTCTTTTCAATTATCAAGCAAGTTTTATACCAAGCTAGCACATTGCAGTAGATAAGTAAGAGAGTTTAATACCACTTACCCAGTTTAATCACAAATCCAAAGGAAGGTCACATGATAAATACTTTATTTCTATATGGCAATGGTATAGTGCTGTGTGGTAATTCTTTCTGATCTGAGTAAAAATTATGCACATGTGGTGTAAAGGAGATACACATTCTGTTGTACTTATTAGAAGTAGCACTAGAAGATAGCACTATGCTAGCTAGAATTTTCTGGTTGACATAATCTTATATATTGATGCATCTGTATGATGAGCAGTTAAGTTGCTGCCTTTAATTAATTAATTAAATAACTACTTTTGTTCCTATGCCTTGGAATTTGAGTTTGCAATAAACTGAATAGTTAAAAACCCTCGAAAGCACTTAATTTATTTCTAGAATCATACTGGAATCATTGTCATTGGCTTGCAGAGTTTTAGGAGAAAGTAACGTGATTGTTTTGTTCTTGTGCCGCTACTCGGGCTTTGACTCAGGACCTTAAGATCCAGCTCAGCTTCCTTGTTCCTAGCCATCACTCTGCCACTTGAACCATGCCTCCAGTTCTAAGTTTGTGGCAGTTAATTGGATATGAGTCACATGGATTTCTTGGCCTGGGTTGGCTTCAAACCATGATCCCCAGAACTCGGCCTCCTGAGTAGCTAGTATTATAGGTGCGCCACCAATGCCTGGCTGAAAATAACTTTGTCCAGAGTTATAGCACAAGCCTCTTGCTCACTCAAATATCACAGTGTTCTTTTGGAAGGAGGGAAGCAAAGCCTGACTCTTTAACTCTGCACATTAAATGCTGCTCAGTGACAAAGGGTCTCTCTTTCTTTCTGTTTCCTAAAACAGTGGGTTTTAAAATTGCTCCTAGGAGAGCTAGGGTTAAGGGAGGTCTTGCAGAAACGACTTTACCAGTAGAAGATGAGCCAGATATGTGGCAGGAGAAAAGCTAACAGGAGCAAGCTGTATGCTCTAAGCTGCCCCCCTCCCCTGCTTCACTGTTCCCAGTGACTCATACTGGCTTTATATATGGAGCTCCTGAGCAAGACTGTTTGAGAGAAAAGCTCTGCTACTTCAGAAACAATGGTTGAGCGTCTTTGTGTCAGGACCTGCGTAAAAACCTTTCAAATGAGGGGCTTCTATTCTTACAGTGGCAGCAAATATTTTTATCTGATCTCTCCAGTTCTAGGTCAACTATAGGACTTTTTACAGTCTTAGGAAGAAAGCACAGTGCTGAACACTGCTGGAGGAGTCACCTCAATTCGTACTCTTAGATTGTATGAAATTAAATATCACTCTGATGTCTATGTCCACTCCGGCTCAGGCACCAGTTCCTAATTCAATAGTTCCTAATCCAATAGGTGTCTTGATTATTCTATTCTAGTTTGTGGGAAAGACCAGTAGCCTTGTGCTCTAATAATGCACTGTTTTTTTTTAATTAAAGATAAATTTATTATTGGTAGCTACCTTTTTGATTTAGTCAGGCTTTTGGAGAATAACACAGTAAGAGAAAAATACTAAAAAAAATTTTTAACAACAATCACATGAAAATGACTGATTCTTTCCATTTTTTCCTATATAAGGAAAATTAAAATTTTAGGATCTTAAACAACTCTGAGAACATACTAAAAACTAGTGAATTACATACTCTAAAGTGTGAGTTATATATAGCAAATGAATTCTGGCACAATAAAATGACTTTTAAAAAACTGGACATGGTGCCATATGTATGCAGGAAACTGAGGCAGGTGGATCATGAGTTTGGATCATGGATCTTTCTCTGGGCTACAGAGAAAGACTTTGTCTCAAATGAATAAATTAATTACATTTAATTTTTTAATGTACTTGCCATCTTAGATTTATAATTAACACCCCTCCAAATTATAAAATACAGCAAAATATTGTTGCATTTATCATGTAAATACATAGAGATACAGATATTTACACACACAGATATATCTACACTAATTTCCACTTTAGTGCAATTAGCACATAATAATGCACTGTTTTGTGACCTGTTGCTCTTCAAATTGCCAAGGACTGTCCTTGGAGTTTCTCGATTCTACTCTCTTCGGTGAACAAATTACTGTAAAAGCAATGCAGGCATTATGATTTCATGACTAATGTTACTAAGCATTCTGGCCCTGTTGTCTGGACACTGGCAGTTCTTAGCACCAATGCTACTTCATACATAGGACCAGTGAGTAGATGTCAGCTTGTCCATTCTTTAGAAGCCAGGGTTTATCCACAGTATTCAGAAATGCTAAAAACATCCACACCCATTTCCATCAACACAGTGAAGCCAGATTCCAGGATGTTGTTCTTAATACTTTTGAGCTTTGTATTCCCCCCTCCTTTCTTTCTCTCTCCCTCCCCCCCTCTCTCTTTCTTCTAGTTTGGGGACTTCTTGAGCAAGGGTGTTTACATGTTGTCAGTGCTAATATTCAAAACCCCTTCAGAATGTTAGCGTAACTGCCTCTTTGCTGCAATTTTTGCCACCTATGAATGGGGGCACTTGTGGTTTAGATTAGGAAACACCCACTAGACCAATATGTTGACGGTTTCCATGATACACAAATCCTCTGAGACATTCAGTGAAAAGAGTTCCCGTGGACAAATATATTGGGAAATCTTTGTCTCCCTTGGTGATTGGAACTGCACATTAAAAAACGCTAAGAAGTATTTCTTGAATGTATTTAATTATATTTTCAAAGTCTTCTAGCTTCTCTTCCTTTTTCTCTCCTTCCCTTCCTTCTTTTTTTTTCTCCTTTCTCCCTCCCATTATTGCTAGTAAGAGTTGGTAGGTGTTTTAGGAAATCATTGTACTTACTGGTTTAAAGACAAGTTTGCAGGGGCTGATTTTTTCCTTTCTCTGCAGTCATAGGCCCAAGCCGTGTCAGGGATAAAGGGTAGTAAAGAGGGAAGCAGGCTAGTAAGTTACCAAAAATGATTTTTTCTTTTTGAATCACACTAGCTATTTGACAAGAATTATTTGGGAATTTAAAAGAACCCATTTTAATGTTGAGTTCAGTTAATCTATGTCAGGTTTATGGTTGAGATCACAGAGAAAAGCCTTGTGAGCACTTAGTCATCATTTTATAGACATGGGGCACAGAAACAGATCAATGCATTATATTTCTTACTGCATTGACAAAGAGATTGGAGGAGTCCTTTCTAGTAAATTTAGGATAGCATTAGAGACATAAGATGAGCTCTTTATTTAAGCTAAGTGGGCTCAAACTGCAACTCTGGCTGGGTGGGGAAAGGTGGATAAAGTATTGGCATCTAAGTTTTCTCATTTATACATGTCAATGGTTATAGCACTCTGTCTCAAATGATTATTGCACTCATTTAGATTGAACAGGTAAACAGCTAAGTATAATAAAAGGCAGGACACATGGAGATATTAGGGGTTGATATTATTAAGCACACTATCAGCCAGAATTGTATAGTCAGTATAAAATCACAGATGACCCACAAATCTAGAGAGATTCTGAGGTTGCAGTAAAGGCATGGGAAGGAAGGAAGTCCCTAACGGTAATCTCTGTTGACTGTCTCTATTATGGGTGATAGTTTAGAGGCTGTTTTTGTTTGTTGTTTTGGAGGAGAGGGGATTCTCCTGGAGTGAGCAAAGGAAGACAGAGGGCCAGTTCCTACCTGAATGGGTAGGCGAATGCGATGTCGATGCTGAGGTTACTTTCTGTCTTGTTGACACAGTCCACACTCAGCCGCAGGCCTCCAGAATAGCCACCGCATGTTGCAAATGCAAAGATGGCAAAAAGCTGTAGAGAGCAGAGAAAGCAAAGGGAAGACAGTGGTTAGGGTAAAGTTCCTCTGTGAGATCTCTAACTTGGAATGGAATGCCTGGGTTGCAGAAGGTGCAGACTTTCTGAAGGTGAGTTATCATCTTTGTTTCAGGCTGGACGATGAAAGTTAGGAGGATAGATGGGTGGGGACTAAAAGTCTAAAGCACATTCCGGAGAGCGAGAGAACTAGTTCTTGGAGAATCTCTCAAGACACTGACAAAATGATTATGTTTGAGTATGTCATCTCACATGCTTTGAAAGGTAGAGATGTCAGCCCTTACAGACCTGGACACCAAATGCACCAATGAATTACTCACGGATCTCTCCAAGTAGGATGGATTTAAGGTGTTTCCTTGTGTGTGTGTGTGTGTGTGTGTGTGTGTGTGTGTGTGTGTGTTTTACCTTATTGCATGGCGGTCTATTTTGCAATGAATGTGATCTATCTTTGGAAATAGTATAGACTGTTTTTTTTCTAGTAAGCATGGCTACTGAATTCTAGAGTTAAAGCATTGAAGAAGTGTTGGTATCTAGGAAGTTTTACTTCAGAGCACAAGATCTCAGTCTAGTTCAGCCTTACTCTTAGAGGTGATGATCTCTCATTTTAGTTGCTGTTTACAAGTCAACTATTAAAAGCTTTTGTGCCTGTCAGTTAATGGCATTCTTGATTCTGGGGGAAAACATAAATCTCTGGGGAGGTAGGCACCAAAACCTAGTTGCAGAAAACTCCAAGGAGATTTATAGGAAAAAAAATAGATGCCAGGAAGGTCTACTTCATAGTTCAGCTAGAGAATTTCTTGCTTATCGCTATAGAAATTTGACCAAATGTATGTAACTCTAACACATACTGTAATATTCAAACTTATAATTTTGGAGTCACTATTAGGTCTCTCCCTACACAGTGAGAGGAGTTATTTGTTCTGTAGGGGTCAAGTCCATGCGTGGGCTCTGATATATGTCCTTGGGAACATTGTTTAGTGTCCCCAAGCACTTGTTTTCCTTATCAACAAAATAACATGGCAATAACTCTTGTGGGCTGTTTTGCTGTTTGTGACAAACCATGACTGTGGGGCAGAAGGCTTCTGGCACTGACAAGATCACCTGTCCAGACAGTTCAGCGGTGAAAGGAATATTTTCTGTAACACCTGCTGTCTCAGCCAGTGTAAAAAAAACACACACACAAGACACCCCAAGTTTTAGTTTTCTTAATCGACTACTAAACATCAGTGATAAAAGACTGGCTAACAAGGACTGAATCATAAAATCTTTGTGGTCCTGTGGTATATATGTGTGGCACTTTTATTCATTTTAAAAACCAGCATTTTTTTTAAATAGAAGCAAGCCAGCCAAGCAATATATTTGATATAGAAAGAGCAAAATGTATTGAGGTGTGTTAGCAAGGGAGACCCAGTGTAAATACTCAATAAATGCTAACATCGTGGGTGCTTTTTTGATCAGATGTCCCAGGCTGACAAGTAAGAACTACAGACTTAATTCTGAACTAAATCTCAATGACTTTTAGTCTCAGTGAAACAACATCTAAGTAGTCAGAAATTAAAAAAACAAAAAAAACACCAAACCTGACTGTTCTCTGCTTTTCTTCCTCGTTGGCCTGATTGATGGAGCTGACAGCTGTGAAAAGCTACTTAGCAACTAACTCTCTCTTCTCTACCCCCAATCAGGAAGAGGCACACAATGCAGGGCTGAAGGCTGTGGTGTGGATTTAGTTACTTCTTGTGGCTTAAATATTCTCTTCCTGTCAGGCCTTAATATCCACAAGATTAAAAAGGAAATGATTCAAATTGTTTAATGATTAGTGATTTGAATTGTTCGATGTTCAAGTGCACATCTCACTGCATAATATTGGATATCCTAACTCCTGCCCTTCTTTCATGTCAAGATAAGATTTCGATAAGCCTTCTACAAGAAAGAATAGTAATGGCATTCAAAGCCCCAATAGACAGCCCTTTGGTTCTCCAAGTTTCTTCATCTGTAAACCACGTAACACATATGATCTCATCTTCTTGTGACAGTAGTGGTATAAGGGCATGTATGTTTGTGAAATGTTATATTTTTATATTAAAAATATGGTAGGATAGCACAACCACCTCCAAATAGTTGCATTAAAAATGAAACTACTGCATGTCCTTAGCACACTAAAATGTAGCAAGTTAAAGTATACGGCATAAAACTCAATCTGTTAATTTCAGTGCTTAACAGCTATAAAATGGCTTTTCATTTTATAATCACAGTGCTTTTAATGCAGTAAGGCATTAAGAATACCACCATTAATAAACTTCAGATAGAATGATAGTAATGTATTTAATTCAAATGTTAGATTTGTGGAAGGAGGAGTTTGCCTATAGAAACCATACATATTGTTTCTCCTTTTAGCCTTTACTGAGCTCTGAAAGCATAAGACATTGTACCTCAGTTGACAAAAATATATCTGTAGCTTTCTGGTGTTTTTTTTTTTTTTTTCCTGCATGGTTCTCACTGATTAAAGGGAACTCATACTGTGTGAGAGATATCAAATTCACATGGGTTTGGTGAGGACTTAAACAGATAATGTCTGTAGAAAACTGGAAGAATGGGATCCTGCTGAGTGAATAACATATTACAGGGACAGTTAACTTCATGTTTGGGAGAGTTAATTCAACCCCTTCAGTGTGTATCCGCCAGGGGCCTGGTTCTATAATTGGAATACATCAAGACACAGTGGGAAGAGGGGACTGTAGGCTCTTGGCAGGTAGGGTGGACAGGGGACATTCTTTCTGGTGATGTGGAGAAATGGTGAGTAGGAGGAAATTGTGGAAATCCCCTACTTCCAGTGTACAGCCCGACCATTTCACCTGAGGTGGTAAAACAGAACTGTAGGTCTCAATGCCTAGCTGTGTGACACTGGAAAAGTAATTCAACTTCTCCAAAGCTCACCTCCCATATCTCCTCAGTTCAGGCTCACTGATGGATTCATTTATACTAGTTGTTTAAGGGAATACTTCCTTGATCCAGTTTTGGGGGTACAGAAAGGTAAACATGCCAAAGAAAAGACAAACTTGAAAAGGTCACTCTCTGGCTATCATGGAGCTTAATCCTGGAGTAGGGTGGACCAAAAAGAATCTACACATAAAGTAATTACAAATGACATCAGATGTTTGGGAGCAAGGCTGTCCTAGACCGGAAGTTAAAGCTGTGGGTGGTCAATGGAAGAGCAAGTGGCAGTTTAATGGTGAAAGAGCTTGAGAGAAATAGTACTTAACTTACATGATGGCTGTCCATCTAGCTCAGAGAACACATGTAAAGTATCTGGCTCATAGCCCTCAAAAAACATTCAAACATTTTCTTGTTCATTTTTTTTCCTTCTTCTTATATTATGATTACTCCAACTATTGCTGTTAATACTACATTGTTGGACAAGCTGTAGCTAGAAAGAAAAATCATTTGCCCCAACTCGGCCTGCCAATAGCAGAGTTGGGACAAGGTCTCTAGATTTCTTGACAGGGTGCTTCAATTAGCTCTACAATCACAGGAACTCCCCCCTCTCACCCCATATGAGTAGAGTTGATTATCCAATGCTCTAATCAATTTCTTTGTTTTGTTTTCTTGAGGTGTTGGGATGGAACTCAGGGACTTGCATATTTTTGGCAGCCACACTACCACTGAATTACCTCTCTAGCATGGTCCAGGCTTCTTTAGTTAGAAATGAGCCACAAGTCATTAGTGACTCAAGCCTCTCTTTCCCCAAATGGTCTCATAAACACATACCTGCTAGCTCACTAACAAGGCAGAACAGGTGCTTTATCCTCTTTCTCTCTGTTAGGAAAAGAGAGAATTCCTCCTTGTGGAGGAATTAAGAGCAAGCCTTGGAAAACATCATTAAAAGACAGATCTTTCCTTCACTTCACACCAATGCTCTGAGAGCCTATTAATATTAATGTTAGAGAGAGGAAGATTTGTGTAACTTTCAGGTGCTTAGGCTTACAAGGCTAATACCAACTCCCTTCTGGAAGACAGGAGAGATAACATTCTGTTGTTCAGTTAGGAGATTCCAAAAACTGGAGGTGGGTCATAGAAGGCTAAGGGCGGGAGAAAGGCCAAAGCAGATAGGATGGAGTTGGAAAAAGGTGTGAGATGGGAACCAAGGTGAAAGATCTCCAGGTAAGGCTGATTCACCAGTGACTACAAGCAACGTGACCAGAAATATGAAGACACTGTGTGTATATGTGTGTGTGCGTGTGCACGCGTGCACGTGTGCAAGTATGCATATGTGCATGCACAGTGTGTTATTTCCCCCAAATTCTGGGCTCTTCACATTTGTCCTTGGCCAATACATGCCTTCTCTCTAATAATACAATTTACTAACTCACCTTTCTAGACTTTTGCCTGAAAAAGTTCATTTCCCCACTCAAGTGGAGTTCTAAAAATTCCTTGTCCCTGTGTTGCCTCAGATTCTCAATTTTCCTCAAACAAAGGAGAAAAATAACTTTCCAGCACATTCTAAGATAATTAATATCAAAACCACTGGCCCAGCCATTTACCTCCCTTGAGTCCAGAAGACCAAAATAAATACCCTACAATGAACTTTCATCTCACAACTGTCAAAGATGATCCATGACTCTGCTCTTAACAACAAAAAATTACTCTTGGAATGAACAAAATTAGCCAATAGGGAGTTGCTTTGTTGTAGCCTGATTAGAAATACATTTAGGAGAAAGGTAATAGAATGGCTTAGGAAGAATCTGTAAATCATCATCACTCATAGAAAGAATGTTAGCGTGGCACAGTTCACGACACTCAAGGTTTCCCCTAGAAAGAAGGCAAGCAGCTTCCTCCTTGAAATTAACTGAACCAAACGTAGAATATCAATGAAAGATGCTATTAATCCTCTTGGTTAATTTGCAAGTCACAGTGGAAAGCAGTAGTTTGGAGGAGGACAGGAAATAAGCTGATTAATGGCTCATGGAGAGATCCTTGGTCTGCAATGAAGTCAGGGAGGCGGCATTTCCCAAAGCTTGGTATGTAAGCCCAGGAGGAAACTAATGAGAGGAAGAAGATGGATAGAAGAGGAACTGGAAACTTGGGACCTGGAGTGATAGTCATTTCACCAATAATCAGATCTCTGGGGGATAAAGCTGTGATTTATAGTATTTGCCAGTTCCTGTAGCACAAATATTTCTACCAGGGCCAATTTCAACCTACCAACATAATCCCTCTGAGCTTGGATTAGCACAATCCTAAGTACTCCAGCCACCATAGGACAGCTTTGTTGTCTATGCTTCTATCATGTTCAATTGTTTATTCTTTCACTCATTTCCATTCAAGTACTCATCTGCTTAACACAGTTTGTTGTCGTAGTAGGGCCTACCCTCTAGGCTACCTGCAGCTGTAGGAGGCAAAGGCTTCTTTCTCATACACCTAAGTCCGTCTGCTAAGGGAACGTGCTAGGTACAGATGGCTCATGCCAGGGAACTGATTCCAGGTGACTTCCACCTTGTCCTTTTAAATCACCCAGCCACGCACGTTCCTTCTCCTCCTCCTTCTTTTTTATTTTTTGTGCTGGTGCTGGGCTTTAACTCAGGGAGACTGGGGGCAGTCTCTGAGCGTTTTCACTCAAGGCCTTTACTACTTGAGCCACAGCTCCATTTCTGTTTTGTTTTGGTTTGTTTGCTAGTTAATTGGAGGTAAGAGTCTCATGGGCTTTCCTGCTTCAGCTGGCTTTGCGCTGTGGTCCTCGGGTCTCAGTACTACTGCATTTGTGTGTCATTATTTATCTACTTGTTTTTGGTTTTGCTTTCCCAGTTCTGTGAAGAAAGGTGGTAGATTAGTTTGTGTTTACTGCTGAGTCTCTACCACATGGTATAGTGCTTGGCATGCACGATGTGTCTCCTGAATGTTCATTAGCTAAGCAAATTAAACCAATCAACCAACAAATAATTCATTTTAAAAAATATGCCTCCTCCCACCCCATAGTAAGGGAGCTTTCTATCTCTTTGAGGATATGGACAGACCTGTGGCAGAGCTTTGCTCTGGTGACAGTAACTTTAGTGGCTTAGGGGGGAGTACATTTGAAGGAGAGAGGAGGGGCCATAGCTGTGTGCAAGAGCAGAGAGCTAAGCAAAAACCAGGAAGCATGCCTGATTTATTTTGGTAAGAGTGTGAAGAAGCATTTCACAGGGGTAGCAAGTCTAAGATGCATAGGTAAGGCACATTTGGACCAGGCCATGGGTACAACGGAAACAAAAAACGTCCTAAGGCAGAAAGAAGGAGGTGACTCAGTTGAAGAAGCCAGTGGAAGTGTGTCAGGAAAGGCCTCGCTGAGGTCCCGAACCTCTGGCCCACATGCTGAATCCAGCCATACCTCTTTCTTTGTGTGCAGTCCATGGCTACTCTTGTGCTGTGAGGGTAGAGTTGTGCACTTGTAATCTGTGACCTGTGATCAACAATGCTCAACAACAGTTTGTCAATGTGGAGAAACCTGGATCTTACCAGGGAATGAGGTTTTCAGCATGCAAGGCCATGTGGGCTGTTGTATAATATATGAATTGAAAGAAGATAGGGTGAGAGGCTAGAATATGGAAATAGGGGAATGTGTCTTACTTCCCCCAACAATCTGGAAATGCTTTGCCAACAGAACCGTGCCTTCCTCACCTTGCCAAAACATTGTAGGTGGCTCATAAATTTTATCAAGTGAATAATGATGACAATGCTAATAATAACATAAGCACAGGTGGTTCACTGTATTCTTCAATGAGTGCATTATTTATATCCACTGATTGAATGATCTCAGCATTCAGTAAAGGAGAACCCTAACCAATCTTTTTACACACAAGGAAACGGATCCCCCAGCATGAGCAAAGGGCACACGGTTGATCCGTAAGAGGAGGAAGCCATGGTTTGAACTCAGAGCTGCCTCCTTCCTAAAGTGTGAATTTATTTTCTTTTCCCATCTTTCCGTAGGCTGAGGGGAGGAGGGAGTGTCTCTCATCTGGAGCGTACTCTGGAAAGAGTTCTGCAGACATATGGATTGCAGGCTTTCTACCAAGGATTCTCTGCCATGCCAGTGTTCGGGAATCCATGTGAGGGCTACATGGTGCTTCTGTGAGAGAAAGCCTCAACCATCTACATTTTGCCTCAGCAACTTGAGCCTTCACTTCCAGCATCACAATCCCTGGGGAAGGGAAATCAGAGCCGGAGTCTGGTGTGATAGGAATATTTGAAAAGCCTGCTATGAGTAGATTATGCCAATTATACTTGACAAGTCCCTCCTTCTAATTGCCAGCCTCCCACAGCCGGGGGCGTTGGCTTTCTTACCTTCAAGCAGCTAAGTCTCTCAACAGCCTATAGATTCGAGAGGCCCAAACCCTCCCACTCCACCCCCTCCACAGAGCCCCTCTAGTCCTCCCTCCTTTTGTGGTTTGTCTTGGGCTGATGAGCCACTTGAAGAGCATTTCCGGGGAACACTGTCATTTACAGGTGCCAATCACTTCCACACTAATGCGGCAAAAGCTAAGTACAGCCTGCTGGGATGTTTTCCAATGCAGAAAGAGGGTTGGTTTTGTTTTGTTTTTTTAAAACAAACCCTGGCTTCTCTTACATTCCACCTGCCACACAGGAGTGCCTCCCCCCTCCCCCAACTTCCCCCGCACAACAAGGAGGACTCTCAACTCACTCTGCATTTCTATGGCGCTTTGCCTAATCCTTATCTTCTCCTTCTGGTGATTGGATTTTTTTCTCCCGAAGGAAATCGACAAGCACCTTTTCTGCCCTCAGTTGATGTTTACTACACGCATGTAAAATATTTTCACCCAGGAGACTTCCGTGACTCTCTGTGAAAAGTCTCCAGTGAGATCCGCAAGTTGTCCCCGACAGACAGTAGAATTACATTTAATTTGAGGGCATGGGAAACTACTGTTATAAAGCTTTGCCCTGTGGACCTATATGGGTTTTTTTGCCCCCTTCTCCTGTCCTATGTAACAGAATTTAATTTGAGGGCACTGGAAACTACTGTTATAAAGCTTTGCCTTATAGAGCTATATGTTTTACCCTCTCTGTTGTACATAAACTATCTATGTCCATGGCTCTGATGTCTTCCTTCTCTGTTGTACATAACTATCCATGTCCATGGCTCTGATGTCTTCTAAGTTCCATTTTATTCTGTCAAAAGCAAGGCAGTGTGGCCTGCTGGCCACCTTGACATCTGTGTATAGTCTCTATGATATAGCAGCCAGACATCAGCTGGGAAATTCTGGCTAGTCCCTATAGAACTAACTCCACATTATTTATGTAGCAAAGAAGCATCTATTTTAATTTCTTTAGCTCTGTAGATTGGGGATTGGTTAATAAAGTGTTTGACTGCAGGTGACAGAAATGGTTTTAAACAATTCATTTTGGTATATAGCAGGAAGTCCTTTGTTTTTAGACATTAATGATGTCTGGGTCAGCATCTCTTGGCATGAATGACATTTTGCCTCATAGTCACAAAATAGCTGCTGGGTTCATAGGCACCTTTGGCTGTAGGTGAGTATTTTACTAAGCTTTAAAGAGGAGAACTGCAAGGGGTCATGCTCTAGGAATGGTGGTGGAGTTAGTCATTCTGCATTGTCTGCCACTGGGACTGGTTGGTAAAATGGAACTGAAGCAAAGCAAGTACCCAGGACATGTCACCAAGTCAGGTCAGCACGGTCAGACCCATTCAGGACTTGGTCATGTGCCAATAGAGTTTGGAGCCATTATGTACAGTAGTCTGTACATTTAACTCTGACCCTTGGATTCCAATTTAACTTTGTGCTTGAGACTAAATTTTGTTCACCCACATAACACTTGACACCCATCTTTAAACTAAAAGACATGTTTGAAGCAGTAAAGGCAGTTTGGAAGTAATCTTCATGACTATAAATGCAGTTAAATAAACAAGGAACATTCGGTCAATGGCGTATTATGCCATGGTTATGAGATATGAGCAGCAGTATGGAAAGTCAGAAGCTCTTCATGATCTTCTGAAAAGAAAACAAAACAAAAAACCCCCTCAAATTTCCAAGTATAGATATATGGAAGTTTGTAACAGACAATCTGCATTCGTGTAAATATGAACTAACAGGATAGCATATGTGATGTGACATAGCCATTGGGGAGTGGGTAGTTCTCATAAGTTCCAGACTGATCTTTCAGTTTTCAAAGCTGTGAATAAGCCACTTTGGGGAGGAGGTCATCCTGGGAGTTGAACTCAGGGCTTCATGCTTGCTAGGCATATGCTCTCTTAGCTCCATTTGCTTTTGTTATTTTTCAGTCTCTTGCTATTTTTTTTTGCCCAGGCTGGCCTTGAAATGAAATTCTCCTACTACTGTAGCCTGGATTATTGATATGTGCCACTATTCCCAACTTGTTTATTGAGATGCATCCTCACTAACATTTTTGTTTGGCTTCCAATTTCATTTCTGAGCTAATCTTTCTGCTTCCCAGATAACTAGAATAATACATATAGGTCAGTGCTAGCCTGCTCTTTCCCCAGGTATTTTATTAAAGCAGATCAGTATGCCTCCCCTAACTGCACCTTGGTGAAGCAAAGAAAATAATTGATGATGGTTGTCTTACCTTTATTTTCATAGTTCTGTCTGGTAAGAAAAGGAACAAACTAAACTCCTGGTACAGTTCAGCAAGTGCATTTGAAGGTACTAACACAAAATATTCCTTGCCAGCAGTCACACCATCATGATAATGTGGCATATGTGTTTTTCAACATTTTTGAAAATGAGCCATACCCTTCTGCTCTTTCTTCTATTTAATTTTTAGACTAGGCTCCAAATGACTAGGTCCATAAAATTGCAGTTAGGATTCAGATCTGGTTGAAGTCAAGTATCTGGATGACTTTCTTAACATTTAAATATTTCATCATCTAGGGTTGTATTTATTTGTATCCATGAAGCAATTTAGACTATCATAGGTTTATTTTGGAAAAAAACCTGTTGATCCATAATCAATTGTCTGTGTTCAATTAACAACTGTACACCAGTCAGGAAGAGTGATGAAGCAGAGAAGTTTCTCTCATCTTTCATCATTCTTTTTAAAGCCCAATGTTATCTTAATGAGAACACAGGGTTCCATTGATGGAATAGTGGCAGTTGATTTTTGCCCTTTGTTGCTTTTTTAAATACAATTCCAGGCTTGCCAATTATGGGTCACGTATATAGACAGACACTACATTTAAGCTTATGTTGAGAGGTAGAAACCTAGAATTAGTCATATGATCATTTATTGTCCCAAGAATTTTGAAACATGCAAATAGTCATACATAGAGATTAAAACATCTTTCTGTATCTACCTCCTTTGAACACCTGACAACTTGTCTCCCCCCATACTTGCAGAATTTATGAAATTATTTGGACTATGCTGATCTTTGACCTGTAAATCTGTTTTCAAAGCTTTCAGACAGGAGACAGGATCTTCTGATAACCCCCTAGCAACCTGGAACTTACCAAAGGGTGTCATTATGATTGTGTAATGGAAAAGAAGAAGACTAAAACAAGCTTATGATGTCATTCCCTACACCAGAGGAGAAGTTCTAATGGAGCAGCTGAAGCACATATTCTCAAGTAATTCTATGATCATAATAATCATGATAACCATGTATTTAATCATAATAAATATAATCATAATAAATATGATAATCACAAAGCTACTCCATTGAATCTAGCAGTGCTTTGTAAACACTGTTTTATTGAAATCTTGTAACTCTGTAAGGCTTGTACCATGGTTCCCATTGCAGGGTAAGTGGTCCATGCTAGATGGGGGATTAAGTGACTTGTCCAAAGTCACACAGTTACAAATGGAAATTTAAATCTATGAGTTTATAACTAGGAGGCAAAGAACGATGAAACAAAAAACTCAATTAGTAACTTAGAAGAGATTAGTCAATATGCTTGTTTGTTTGAAAATAGGTAAAGAATTCACCATTTATCCTGCATTTTCTATAAGGGTCTTATCAGTAGAAAACCAAAGAGAACAGGGGAAGACATTCTCATCATGCTAAGAATGTAAAAGGAAGGATGGAATTAGAATATCACCCTTTTAAACACTGGCAGGGACTAAGTATTCATGTCTCCCTCAACAAAATTCACATGCTGAAGCTCTGATGCCCAATCAGTCTGTATTTTGAGATGGGACCCTGAGGAAGAAATTAAGGTAACATAAAGTCATGTAAATGTGTCCCCAAATCAAATAAGATTGTTGTCCACAAGAAGAGACATCAGAAATTCTTTAGAAAAACAAATGCACACTCCAGCAAAATGAATAGCAGGAAATTGGCACTTGAAAGGTGTGGCAGGGAGTGGGGAGGGTAAGGGAATGAAGAGAGGTAGAAGGGAGAATTTTATCACAATATTCAATGTATAGTTCATGAAATTAAGAAAATTGAGGGGAGGGGATGGGTTAGGAGGGATGGGGGAATGAGGAAAGGGGTGACATCCATCAAGATGCAGTTTACACATAAACTGATTTGTTGAATGGTAACTCCTCTGTACAACTACTTAAAGATAACTAAAATATAATTTTAAAAGAAGAAAGAAGAGACACCAGAGGGCACACTAGCTTTTACTCTTCATGTACCTTCATTGAGCATAACACGGGAGACAGGGGAGGCCACAGAGTCAAACCTATACAGCTAGCACCTTGAATTGGACTATTGCCCAGAAATGTAAGATACACATTTCTGTTGTTTAAGCCACCCAATCAGTGGTATTTTGTTATAGCATCCCTACCTGACTAACATACAATCCATAATGAATTAATAACTAAGTATTTAATGACTGATACCACAAAAAGAGAGAGAGGACTAGATGATATGTGCTTCTAATGGAAGACTATACCATTTTGAGGCATTAATGACACAATAAACAAATCTTGAATTTGAGCAACTATATAGGCACAACTGCCAATTTACAAAAAAAAAAAATTCAGGAGTGAGAATAAGTAAAAGAACATCACGGGGATGAAATCAGCAAAACTGAGGCCCTGAGAAACTTTTCAGAGGAAAATACCTTGTTATTCAATTCTATAAACAAAATACAAAAAGGTACGGAAATACCAAAAAAAAAAAAAGTGAAAATGAGGGAGGAGGGAAGAAAGGTACAAACAGAGAAGAAAGAGAGAAAGAAGAGATTCTAGATTAGAAAACCCTAAGAAGCAGACATATCAACCAATCACAAGGTGTGGATTTTTTTACCACCACAGAACTATAAGGAAAAAAATGGAAAATAAGTGAACTACTTAGAAATGTGTTATCTGATGATACTGAATTATCGCTCATTTTATATGTGATATGACAGTGATGTTTTTTGCTTTAAACACTCTTGAGAGGTACATACTAATATATTTATGAGAGAAATGACAAGTGCTTGAACTAGTGTGAGATTGTAAATCAAACAACACCGTGTATGAGTTGATTGGTGGAACTAGACAGTGAAGAACTTTCTCTTACTTTGTATGATTTATGTTTTGAAGCTTTCCATCATTAAAAGTTTTTGAAAATTGGGATCATACTATAAAGTAACCTACAAATGAGTGCATATGTATATGAAAAATTCACTATAGATTTTGCACTTAATATATATGAAACTGGTTCTCATTACTATTTAAAAGTAATCTTAATCAAAATACCGATGACATTTTTTACCACAAGGAAGTCTAAACCTGTTCTATTATCACAATACGGAAGCACTTAGAAGGAAAGAGATTCTCCTTTCTTTAACAAAAATTTTCTTTCTTATAATCTTTTATTGATTGTTTTAAGAACCATTTAGTTCTGATTCATTATGAGACAGCAGACTTTTCTCATTATGTTTTAATGAGCTGAAAGATCACTATCGCCTAAGGGCTATATATTTCATGTACAGAGCACTATTGCCTACGTAATAAGAGAAAAATTCCCACCATCTTCTATTGATTAAATCTAAGAGGCAATAAAAGACATCAAATTATTTAAGATGTAATATATTGGTTTTCATTTCTGAAGCCCAATGATTAGCAGAGTTCATATAGACCATAATGATAAGTAGAGATACAAATGTTACTCCATCCACTTCAGTCATCTAAGGATTCCATAAGAAAAAGGCAATGACTTTTTTTGCAAAATGTCAGCTTCTGATCCCCCAGCTAAACTTATAACACTTGTTAACACTCTAACAAGATTAAAATACTATCCTACTCATTATTTTTGTTCATAGGAACCAGATGATGCAATTCTAGCAGGAGACTAACATAGTCTCACATAGGCTGCAGGAAAATGTAAGAATAGAAACAGAAGTAGAAAGGGCCTTGCAAAGGGCAGTTGTAAACAACAACAACAACAACAAAACCATGTGTTTAATGAATGTGTGGTATAATTCTCCTCTAAGAGATAAGAAGGAAGAGCAAATGTGGCTAAGGAGGTTGTAATGCCTTACAAAGGAATAAAATGGAAGGGAAAGACTTAATACATAATGAAGTGAGAGTCAATAATGACTGTAGCAAAGAAGATTAGGACAATGAGGGACAAGGATGGGACATGGACTTCATTAAGCAGAACAAATAAAGATCACAGTCACAATGCCATTGCGGAATTTCCCTTGCTTATTTGGATCTCCCTTGGGGTACAGGAACATCTCTTGGTTCAACAACCCCCCAAATATGTGAGTTATCTAAGACAAATTTCTGCAAATTAGTCTATTCACTGAAGGCAAATAAATCCAGAGCAACCCACCAGTTAGACAGGCAGCAGAGTAAGGTAAGAATAGGAGAAATACCAGAAGGAAAATTCTCTGGGGAAGATAAATAAAGATGGAAATGAAAGAAGTAACATCAGGGCAGGTAGAATGCACAGCTTCTAACCTAGCTCAGAGCAGGATCTTAATAGAAACTTGTTAAATTAATGAAAATGTACTTATCCTCTCATTGTAAACAGGGTGAAACTCTCAAGTTTATATCAAATCGACAGAGGGGTTCAACAAACACTGTTCAAGTAAGAATCTTGAAGGAAATAAGTAGCGCAGGATGTTGACTAAAAGGCATTCAGGTGCAGAGGTACAGTTCAGCAGTACAACACTTGCTAAGCATATCTGAGGCTCTTGATTTCATCCCCTGCACTATGAATAGAAAAGGCACTAAGGTAAGAGGTAAAAGGGATACTGAATTGAAGCAGTATGCCAAAATAGGGGGAAAAAAAGAACTAGAAGAATACAATGTTTCAGAGTCCATGTTCATATGAGAAATCGCAAAACAATGAACTTGCTTGGGGAAAAATTGGATAATGGTCACCTCCGAAGCCTTGGTGGGGTAAAACATGGAGATGTTTTGCCTCAGTTTACCCTTTGGGAAAGTATGGCAAGTTATAGATCTAGTCCATTGGAAACTTCTCCTTTACCCATATGTTTAAAATTTCACACAGGGCGATAAACAATGAGTTATAGATGATGAATCTAATCAAAATACATTGTATGCATGTATGAAAGTGTTATGGTGAAACCCCTTACAACTCAGTATGTGTCCATAAAAATTATGAATAAAAGCTGGGTGCTGATGGCTCACACCTGTAATACTAGCTACTCAGGAGGCTGAGATCTGAGGATCATAGTTCAAAGCCAGCCCAGGCAGGAGAGTCCATGAGACTCTTATCTCCAATAAACCATCAAAAAAAAATGGAAGTGGCACTGTGGCTTAAGTGGTAGAGCACTCACTTTGAGCTGAAGAGCTCAGGGACAGCACACCCAGACCCAGAGTTTAAGCCCCACACCTGACCCCCCCAAAAAAAATCAAGAATAAAATGCACATGGAGGATTCAGATATCCCTTGGAGCTAACAAACCAACCCAGAAGTTCAAGGACCTCACTCTGACAGGGCAGCACAACTTACCTGCTGTGTTCTAGAAAGCCATTACTTTCAATGCGCTCCCCAGGTCTAACCTCCATTTAGGTTTCAGATCCCACACATTCTATTTCCCCCCAATATTACCATCAATCATTTCCCTTAGAATTGTGTCACTAGCCAATTCCTTTGCACCCAAACTCCACCTATTAGAAAAACATAGGATCTGGGTTTTCTTTTTCTTCATCTTTGTCTTTCTGTTTCTTTTTTCATTTCATTTCATTTATTTATTTATTTTTCTGAGATATCCAGCTTTTTGGGGGGAGGAGGGGCGGTCCGGTCGTGGGCCTGAACTCTGGGCCTGGGCGCTGTCCCTCAGCTCTTCAGCTCAAGGCTAGCGCTCTACCACTTGAGCCACAGTGCCACTTCCGGCTTTTTTCTTTTTGCTTATGTGGTGCTGAGGAATCGAACCCAGGGCCTAATGCATGCAAGGCAAGCACTCTACCATTGAGCCACCTTCCCAGCCCCCATCCAGCTTTTTAGAAGAGAGCTAACCTAAATAAAAATTATATCATGGAAAAGGTAAGCTACAAACAGCTACACAGTTAAAAAAAATTACTTTATCTAAATGCCATTCCCTGTATTATGGGAGACGGCGGCAGCACAAAGCCTTGTGGGAAACTCACCGGCACATGTGTGAGCTCAGGAACTAATGTCATCAACTGGTCTCTGAGGGAGCTGTTCAGCAGCAACCGAGGAGTGAACTTTCTGTGACATCTTATCTGAGTGTGCAGAGCAGAGATGCGAAGTCCAACCTCCCTCCTTTCCCTGCTGGCCCCGGGTCCCACACAGCAGCCCATTTCCCCTTATAACAAATGGAACGTGATACCAGGAGGCTCCTTGAAAGCAACAAAGCCTTAGAAGAGATTGTCTGAGAATGCATATTCTAATGGATGCACACAGAAGTATGCAAAGAATCATTTGCAGGCTAATGTTTTCATTTCTTTCTGGCCATAACAGATATAAGAGATGGTCATCATTTGGAAGAGATAAGTCTCAGCTCATTATATATCAATGCACACTTTAGGAAGAATGCTTTTCCATGACCTCTGATATCAATGGTTAGAAAGCTGGTGACCTGTATGCTGGGAAAATAGACAATTAACTCACTATCCTAAATTAAAGTTTAATGACTATCAACTCATACCACTGAATTTAAGATTTTATTTGATATATAATGCTTCGTGGAGCAATTTTGTTTGCAATGATTTCCCCCCCCCCAGAGGTCAGTGAATCTTTTTCTTAAAAAAATCTTGTAGATGTAAATATATATTGATTATATACTATTATATGCTAAGTGCTGGGTACTTTGTATAGGGTGATCAGGGTGTGTGTGTGTGTGTGTGTGTGTGTGTGTGTGTGTGTGTGTGTAATGACTTCTGCTCCCTTTGAGCTTCAAGCTTGGTAGGAGTGACACAATGCCTGCATAAACTAATAAATATAAAACTAATAATAGGCAGTTAAGGCACAAGCAAGATATAATTTTTAGGAGGCACTAAAAAATTCGAGAATAGTGGGGTCTTCTCAGATAATGTGAATAGGAGGCATTTCTTTGAAGGAAGAGCACTCTGACCTGAAAGACTGAGCAGGAGCCAGCTCTGCAAAGAGTTAGGGATGGATGAAGAAAGAAACACATGCAGATGATGTGGAGAAGGACAAGCACTTTGCAGGAGTGAGGAAAGTAAAGAAGCTCTTAGTGCTGCCATGAGAAAGAAGAACTCTGTGAGACAAGGCTGGAGACAAGGCCTTCCTTTCTGTATTTACCCACAAAATTCAATCTTTCTTTCAGAATCACTAGACAGGGCGGTGGGAGATGGGAAGGGAAGGGGAAACAAAGAAGGAGGCAACATGCTTGATAAGAAATGTACTCATTACCTTGCCCATGTAATTGTAACACCTCTGTACAGTATTTTCACAATTAAAAAAAAAAAAACGGAATCACTAGACAGGGCTGGGAAGGTGGCTCAGTGGTAGAGTGCTTGCCTTGCATGCATGAGGCCCTGGGTTCAATGTCTCAGCACCACATAAGCAGAAAAAGCTGGAAGTGGCACTGTGCCTCAAGTGGTAGAGCGCTAGCCTTGAGCTGAAGAGCTGAGAGACAGTGCCCAGGCCCAGAGTTCAGGCCCCACGACCAAAAAAAAAAATCACTAGACAGTTATTGTTAGTGGTAAAGTTCTCCTAATGAAAATATAATAATAACTGAGATGTCTAGATCATTCTCTATGTGCTCTGACTACCAAACTCTACATCCTTCATCTCAAATCACCTTTCTTGAACATGTGCAAGATAGCTATTAATTTTGTTCTAGGGGCTGGGAAGGTGGCTCAGTGGTAGAGTGCTTGCTTTGCATGCCTGAGGCCCTGGGTTCGATTCCTCAGCACCACATAAGCAAAAAGAAAAAAGCTGGAAGTGGTGCTGTGGCTCAAGTGGTAGAGCACTAGACTTGAGCTGAAGAGCTGAGGGACAGCGCCCAGGCCCAGAGTTCAGGCCCCACGACCGGACCCCCCCCTAAATTTTGTTCTACAGTTAGAGAAACTGAGGCCCACACCACGGTATTTTGCTATCATTATACAGCAAGTAAGTGCTAACATTAGGAGTTTGAACCCTGAAACCTCTGGCTTGAGATCTTGTGCCAGATCTGGAGGCTCTCTCTTTCTCTTGAACTTCATCCATACCTTGGAGTACTCAAAGGCAAGCAGACCTTGCCACAGGGTGAGAATGTCGAGGGACTTGAGTTCCTTTTGATCCCACTTAGTCTCATCATTGAATTTGGCAGGTGCTGGGAAGGAATCCAAATGCCTAACAAAACCAGTGGTTTGTGGGGAAAAGATTAGAAAAGCTGTTTTGATGCACATCCAGAAATAAAGGCCAGCACAAAGATGTAAGAAGGTGTCAGACTTTCTCAAGTAAAAGAAGACAAGACTACATCTGCTTTTATCGGTTGATGTGTTTATGTTCCCTGGGAAATGCCAGAGGAAAAGCAGAAAGCGCTGGGTATTGTAGAGTTTGCCTCATAGGAAGTTGATCTTGTTATTTGAGAGAGGGGAGAGGGCCTAGTGGTACTGGAGATTGTACTAAGGGCCTCATGTTTGCTAGGCTGGGGCTCTAGCACTTGAGCCTCACCGGTAGCCCAGCTTTTTGATGGTTATTTTGGAGAAGGAGTCTAGTGATTTTCTTTGACTTCAAACTACAAACCTCCAAATGTGAGCCTCTTGAGTAGCTAAGATTATAATGCCACGCTATGTTCTCATTTCTTAATACAGCAAGTCCAAAGAAGTGTAAATGATACAACAAACCCACCTCTTTAGTATGGCCTTAGGACGCTGGGTTTAATCACCACCTGAAGGCTGTGTTCTCTTTCAGGTGTCTCCTAGAAAAGTTGAGGACAGCCTCATTTTAGAACTGTCTAGCTGCCATCCATGGTACCTCCTTCTGTCTTTTCACCCAAGTAAACAAACAAAAAAAACATACACACCCTGAGATTCTATTTGCATGCCTCTTTCCCATCATTCAGTGACGTAAGTTGATCGGCTATATTCCTGATATTAATCACAACTGAGTGCCCTTCTCAGTGCACCTGCTAGCCCCTTCTCAGTGCACCTGCTAGCCCCTTCTCAGTGCACCTGCTAGCCCCTTCTCAGTGCACCTGCTAGCTCCTTCTCAGTGCACCTGCTCCTTCTCAGTGCACCTACTCCTTGGCCCAGGCCACTCTCATCACTTGCCCAGAGTGCTCCTGTAATTTCCCATCAAGACCAAGGCTGCACCTGCCTCCTGCCTTTCCCCAAGACATACAAATTCCCCCTTGCTGCAATTGCTAGCCACTGTACTGCCTTTCTTTTCCCCAACTTATCAACGGGCCCCTTTGCCTAAGAACAGCATGAGAAACCTCTGTCATGTCATTTCCCCCCTCTCTAGCATCATCTTCCATTGTTTTCTTGGAGTGTCTTCCCTACCTTTATATTTTAAGAGTAAAAATCTCTCTTAGATCATTCCTTTACTACTCTGTATAGACAGAATACTGAACATCCAGAGACTTTCATATACTAATCTACTATATAATTACCTCACATGGGAAGAGTCTTTACACATGAAATTAACTTAAAGACTGAGTTGGGTAAATGATTTGGCTGAGCACAGTGAGAATACTAAGTGGATCCTTCTAAAAAGGCAGATAGGTCCGCTAGAAAAAAAGATATGATATAAGAAGATATGAGAGAGAGAGAGAGAGACAGAGAGAAACACAGACAGAGGGAGAGAAGGATAGCAGCACAGAGAGAGACATGGAAATATACAGAGTGAGACAGAAAGAGAAAGAGAAAGAGACAGGGAGAGATTTTCTTTTACAAAAGGCCAAAACAGGTTATGGGTTAAGAAGAGGCCATGAGCCAAGGAATGTAGGCAGCCTCTAGAAACTGGGAAAGGCAAGGAAAAACAATCTACCCCAGAGCTTCAAGAAAGAATGCAGCCTTGCTGACACTGACTTTTGGATTTTTAATCTTCATAATTGTAAGCTAAATTTGTGTTGCACTGTGTTTGTGGTCAGCTGTTACAGCAAGAGTAAAAAACTAATACAGGTTTCCTATTTTTCCCTTTGCTGCCAGGAAAATCTCTTTCATTGGCTTTAAGTTTTTATAGGATGTTTTATTTTAAATAATATACACAGCTGCTTTTCTCAGTAAGAATATAAGCTGTTTAGGACATACACCACGACTCATACATAGTTATGCATGGACACAAGGCTGCCCATTCATTTGTTCACTCATTCTCTTCTTCAAATATTTATTAATTATTGAGTGCTAAATACGCACTAAACACTACTATATTCAGTTAGTGCATTGATGAGCAAGAGCAGAGAAGCTTTCTGGCTTCATATATTGTATAATTTAATGGGAGAAACATTGATTAAGTAACCATAAGGATAATTTAGGTTAGCTGAAAGATGACTAATAATGCATGAAGGGAATCAGAGCAGAAAGCGTGTTCTGACAGAAAGAGTGGTATATGTTAAAGCTCCATGAAGATGGAACAAGGTGTTCAAGTCCCCAGGTTATATACCCCCCTAATTTGACATCAAAGGGAAGTTGGCAGAGCATATTCAAGAGGGGAGAGGAGATAGACACACAGACTTGAATTTAGACATGGGCACTGATGTGGCTATATGCCAAATGTCTTGGAGGATGATATGGGAGAAAAAAAGAGGGAAAAAGAGGAACAATTTTTATGGGAGGTCTAGGGGAAGAGAGGAGTGGCGATGGAGAGGAAAGGTTGAAAGATATTTTGGAGGATGGGAGTTAGTGGTCGGTTGGATAATAAGGAAGGAGAAAGTATCAAGGAAGAGTGTTGGATGAGGAAATGCAACATTTCCCTTTAACTCAGTTTAATGGAAATCATTTGGCAGGATTTAGAAACTATAAAGTCTGCATAGAAGTTTCTGAATGAGTTCAGAGTTTAAGGACTCTATTTCCATAAGTATTAAGCTGGGCAAATTTGATAAATCACATAAATCCTGGTTCTTAAAATAACTGGAATGAGGTGGGTGCTAGTGGTTCATGCCTGAAATCCTTGCTATTTTGGAGTCTTAGATTGCAAGTCAAGGCCAGCCTAGGCAGGGGAAAAAAATGCCCAGCATTTTCTGTTGAAATTTCTTTTGCCCACGTTGGCTTTGAACTAAAGTTCTCCTCATTTGCCTTCTCTCTCGAACCATCTTGAGGATTAAAAGCATGGCCATTTACTGCCTATGGAAAAAATACTCGGAATTTCTCAGTTGATAAATAGCTAATCCTTAGAAAGGAAGAGACTGTACTCATTTAAAAATGACCATAAATAGACAAGTGAGCCCTCTCGGTATTAGCAAACAGCTCATCTCAGTTTAGGTAAGTTGCTAACCCACAGAATCATGAACTGTATAAATAGTGTCACTTGGAATGATTTGTTCTGTAGCAAAAGCTAAATAATTACAAAAAATGAGAAGTAGAGGCAGTGCTGTCAATGTAAACCACACAGATTAAGGCGAAATAATCCTCAGTAGATGGCCTGAATCTTGATTAAAATATATTCATCAAAGATCTTATCATACACCCAAAACAGAGTTTAGTACCCAAATGCCTATATTGTCAGAAAAGGTACATTCATAATTAAGATTGGGAGGAAACAAGTAAGGAGAAACTTGAGTCTTAAAAGGAAAGATGATTGATAAGAAGTGGGTTGGAAGAGTCCACCAAAGAGTGATCAATGGCAAGAGGAAGAACTTAATATCTCAACTCTCAGTCACGCCAGAAGCATCATGTAATTTTATATCTTGAAAGGAAGTCTCTTCCTGGACCAAAGCTTGTGAAATAGTCACTGTAGCCACAGGACAGTTTGAGCTATCTGTGTCTGTGTAGTTCTTCAGGGAAATTTTCCTCTTTCATAGGTAATACAAATTAGAATTTGTTCAACTAAGACTTCTGCTAGTAGTGCAGGAGTTTAATTATATCCGTAATCGGCAGGTTCTTTCACTTTTTTTTCTGTTTCCTAGATAATAAAGTCAGTTTGTTAGATGCTAAAGCAATTGAAGATCTCTTCAATCTTATTTTGACCTCATTTATTTTAGCAGATGCTAGAAACATCACCGAAGAGCTCATTAAAATGAACCTTCTGTACTTCTTAGAGCTGTGCCTATCAGAAAGACATGAATTAGTTCTTGGGAGAAAACAATGAGTTATTAAGAACTTATAAATGAATATATATATATATATCTGAAAGAGTGAAAGAATAGATCAAGTACTTAGGAGGCTAAGGGTAGGAGGATCATGAGTTGAGGCCATAACAACACTCTGCTTCAAGTAAATAAAAAGGGAGAGGAAAAGAAAAGAAAAAAGAGAAAGAAAAAGCAAAGAAAAGATCAGTAGAAATCTGAATTCAATAAGAAGGCATTGATAGGAAAATGGCAGTATGAGAATAGAAAACATCTGATTGGAACTGAAAAACATCATTGGGATGTCAGTTCAGCAGAAAACTAATTTTAATCTTGGAAAACAAGAGGGTTCTGAGCACGCACCAGGAAGGCTAAATGGAGGGGGGAAGGGTCTCCTAGACTGTTCAGGTCCCAGACTGTGTGAGAAAAACTAAGCTGAGAAATTGACCCTTTACTAAAAACAAAGAGAGGCCATAAAGGGAGACCTTAAAATGTATTTCACATGGACTTCAGCCCTATCTCATACCCTGCCTAATTAGAATGGTGCATGCCTTGCCACGTTTGCATGCTCCTGTAGCTATCTTTGTAATAAATCTCCTGTAGCTGTCTTTGTAACAACCCCCAGCTTCAAGGATGCAGGGGCATGTGACATTATGTTTCTGGAATGTACAGCCCCCATGAGTAAGAATATCCACCTGCTTTGTGTGGGGACCCCAACTTCTTGAGCCAATTCAAATCAGAATGATAGGTTAGTTCAAACAATTACTAGGAGATGGACTGTAACCCCATTGGCCACTGACATAAACATGCTGTCTTTATGTGTGTATTACAATTCCTGTTGGCCACCTGCATGTGTGGCCAGTCTTGACCACATGGATTTTGCCTTTAAAAACCCTAGCTTGGGGCTGGGAAGTTGGCTCAGTGGTAGAGCGCTTGCCTTGCATGCTCGAGGCCCTGGGTTCCATTCCTCAGCACCATATAAGCAAAAAGAAAAAAGCCGGAAGTGACGCTGTGGCTCAAGTGGTAGAGCGCTAGCCTTGAGCTGAAGAGCTGAGGGACAGCGCCCAGGCCCAGAGTTCAGGCCCCACGACTGGAAAAAAAATAAAAAATAAAATAAAATTAAAAACCCTAGTTTATGGGCTGTTCAGGTCACAGTTTCAGCTCCTGAGTCTGTGCTGCGTCCCTGGCCGGTCAGCTAGCCACTTCCCCACAAAGTCATCTTTTTACATGAGGCTGTCTCTAAGTGGTGGACTCTTTCCCTCATAACATAAAGAGACATTCTAAGCCTGGAGGGAGAGTTAAGGTCCCACTTCAAGCAAGAAGAGGCCAAGTCTGTCAGCACTGCCTGTCCCGAAAGTATGGTGAGAAGGGGCTACTCTTTGAAGACTTGTGCTTCCTTGACCTGCTAACTATCATAGAAAATAAAAGGTGATTGTTGTTGGTCTGTTGGCATTTGGTCTTTATTTGATATACAATACTCCCAGTATTTCAAGATTGATTCTATGCCAAAGTCCCCAAAGCAAGGAAAATCACACTAAATCAAACAAAGAGAAACCAAACAAGGTTCAGAGAGGGTCTTCCAGGAAGAGGGACAAAAACATCAGGGAGAGAGCCATGATCAAAATCAGAACTGCTTCATTATTGACAGCTTATGCTGTGGTTAGAACCATAGGCTTTGTTTTTTATCCCTACACGAATGCTTCCTGCTTCCATCCTTGAGTTCCTAAACTCAAGACTTGTTTTTTTCTACTCTGGTAAATCAGATTTGTTCCCCTCATCCTCTTCTTTACAGGGCTGTTGTAGAAATCAGTAACTATCATAATTACCCTTTTCTATCCTATTCCTGTGTCCTTCTGATCAATTGCATTGGACTAGTTATCTTCACCTGTCACATCAGCCTTTGTTGGATTCAAGACTCAGATATGACAAAAGGCTCTGGATCTTGAGTCTTTGTCATTTATTCACTCAACAAGCATTTAACGAGAGTCTAATCTATGCCAAGCAGCATTTGTTGGCCCGAGAAGTGATAGAAATGGCAGAAGGGCCCTGACATTCAAGGTCTATTCCAGAACAAACAATTTAATGGGAACAGGATAAAACAGTCGACATTTGAAATTGAGAACATTTGACACTAAACAGAGGCTACCATACAGAGACTACCATATACAAAGGCACAAGAAGAAAGGGAAAATGGGGACATATTTAATGTCGTGTAATACAACTTACTGCCTGCGTAAACACATACCTCAACTAGTGAATACAATTGGGATGGGCACCACCAACTTTCCATACATATTCAGCATTCTAGGGATTTAAGCAAGTTTGTGGGGTTTTTTTAATAGTGAGATTAAAGAACAGAGGTTAATCCAAGAAATGCACTGAGAAGAATTTTAAGCAGTTTCTCTTTGTGCTTGTAAATGACAAAAATGTTATTCCCTTCTAAGTCCATATCTCTCTATTCCTAAGTTTTCTTATTTCTAAGAACATATATGTTGGCAGCATATACCATGGCTAGCCTACAATAAAATGTAGTTCAGCTTTAGCTTCAAAATATGGAACTTTCGGTTGAAAGGAAGATGCTTTGGAAATGTTACAATCTTAAAAGTTATGATTACAGGGGAAACTGTCCATGTATCTTTTTTTTGCGGGGGAGGAGTAATTCTTTTTTTCCTTATTTCATCATTTTGTTATTTCCCTCCCCCTCCCCAAATTAGAAAAATGCATATACAAGATGCAGGACACTGGAAGCAAATACAGTGAAAACAGAGGTTATACCATGGGTGAAGAACATTCAAAAGAAACAAAAAAAATCACACAGTACATTATAAGTACATTAAATACAACAGCAACAAAGAGGAAACCTCTTGTGTCCCTATCTTGGGGTTCATTTTGCTTAGCATCATCTTGGTCTTTTGTAGCTTTTTCTTTCCAGGCTGAGAACCGAACCCAGGGCCTTGCGCGCGCCGGGCGGGTGCCCTTCCGTTGGGCTAAACCCCCAGCATCATCTTATCTGGTCATATGTACATAGCTTGTGACCTTTTCTAGCTTGTCCTAGACATATACTAGTTATTACAAATAAGGGAAACCATGGGACCTATGTTTCTTTGGGCTTGGCTTACTTCACTTAATATGATTTTTTGCAAGTCTTTCCATTTCATAATGTCCATTTATCTTATCATATTACTTAGGAGCTAATTTCTGTTAACTGGCCATCTTTAAAGGGCATGTAAGTTGATACATCAGTGGAAGACTGAGTGACTTATCAAAATCTTCAAGCCACAGACATTAGGACTCCATGTGGTTGACCACTCTTAGCTACTTGCACGCCTATCAAAGATTCCTGAGCATCCTGAGGCAAGTCCTATGGTTTCCTGGATTTCATATCCTAATGTCTTTGTGGGGGTGGGAAGAAGAAGGTAGCTATGTGTAAAGGAACAAAGGCATGGCCAATTATGACAACATAAAATGTCATTATTTCATTATATAAATAAATCCAAATGGAGTTTGGACAGCATCATGTGAATTGAAACCTCAATTTAATAAGGAAGTTAATGAAGCCATTCTAAAGGCCAGGATGGGCATGGCTTGATTGGAGCTCAGTTGTGTCTGGATTGTGTTGGAAGAGGGAACATCTTCATTAGATACACTCCCCTCCTTTTAACTTATTGGCTTTAATATTTCAATTGTGATGTAATTGTATCATTTGTGAACTAGGGAGAGATAGAATTAAGGGAGATGTTAAAGTTTAACTGGTAGAATTGACCTTTTCTGCTTGTCCTAGACAAAACGAATTATTGCAAATAAGGGAAACCATGGTAGAATTCACTGGAATGTAATTTTAATTTTTAGTCAGTAGGGAGACGCTTGTAACCTATTTCCTTAAAAAAAGAGTTAAAAGAATGGCTTATTTGGAGGAAATGCTAAAACTTAATGTTGAGTTTAAAAATAACATAATAATCGGGGCTGGGAAGGTGGCTCAGTGGTAGAGTGCTTGCCTTGCATGCATGAGGCCCTAGGTTTGATTCCTCAGCACCACATAAGCAAAAAAGAAAAAAGCTGGAAGTGGCACTGTGGCTCAAGGGGTAGAGCACTAGCCTTGAGCTGAAGAGCTGAGGGACAGCGCCCAGGCCCAGAGTTCAAGCCCCACGACTGGACCCCCCCCCAAATAACATAATAATGTAATAACACAATAAAGTTATTTATGTATAAGATATATAATATATATAATATCTTGAAATCAATGCTTGATTCCTCATAAATTCCATTTGCCTTGTATCATTTGCTCATTCTCAACATTATCATGGTTAGACAGTGCTAAAAGATTAATTCTGAAATAACCTGAGGATGTTGCCATAAAGCAGAATAGAAAGCTCACATAGAGCAGAGCACTTCACTGCCATTTCCTTCCTGGGAGGTTTTATGGAATGCTCCAATAATTAACACTTAGAGTCCACATTGACTTGGAAGGAAGAGGCGCTGAGGTAAGTCCCTGCATGACTGCTGACCAATGATGAAATTCTGGTCTCTTGAAAATGACCTTTCTAAGCCAGGAGCTCTTGCGTGTAATCTCAGTTATACAGGAGGCTGAGATGTGGGGAAACAAATTTTGAAGCCAGCTAGGGTGGAAAAGTCTGAGAGAATTTATTTCCAAACTAGCTAGTAAAAAGCCAGGCTGGAACCCAAAGAAACAGAGTCTGCATGGTTTCCCTCATTTGTAATCAAGAGTATATGTCTAGAATAGTCTTAGCAGAGGATCACAATAGCTCAATAGCTATGTACATATAGCCATACAAATGATGCTAATTGAAATGAACTCCAAGACATGGAAATGGCAGGCCTTTTTTTTTGTTGTTGTTTTGACCTTGTTGTTGCCAATGTACTTTATCTAGTTCTTCCTTATTTTATTTCATTTTTCGTTTTCCATTGGTTTATCCTGGCAATCTCTGTCTTTGATTCTGATACCCTGCATCTTGTATACAGTTATCTGACTTGGGGAAGGGAATAACAAAATGCTGAAAGAAGGACAAAGGCTGACCCATTGCCACAATGATCCTCACAAGACATGTCAGAAATGAACTTTACAATTTCCCAGTAGGTGGTGGGGGAGGGATCTGGGGAGGGAAGTGATAGGGGGAGTAAAACAAAGGAGTGGGTAACAATGTTCGACAAGAAATATATCCATTCTCTTATTCATGTAACTGTAACCCCTCTGTACAGCACCTTTGTAAGAAAATAAAGTTAAATTAAAAAAGTAAAATAAAGGCTTTCAGGAAAAAAAAAAAAAGCCAGGCTAGAAGTGTGGCTAAGTGGTAGAGCTCATGCTGAGTATGTGCAAGTTCCTGACCTCAAACTCCAGAACTTCCAAAAGTGAGACAAAACAAAACAGGAAACAGAAAAAGAACATGCGTGGTCTTTTGGAGACTTGGCTTTTTACTGGGTAAAAAATTCAATGTGCCATGAATGAAGGCTGTTTTCATGGTTTATGATTACCACTTGGACTACTATATTACTTTGTCAATTGCTTTTGTTTTTGGGTTGTTGTGGGTTTTTTGTTTGTTTGTTTGTTTTTGCTGGTCCTGGGGCTTAAAGTCATGGCTTGAGCATTGTCCCTGAGCTTTTTATTTTCTTTCTTTTTTTTTTCTCAAGGCTACCACTTGAGTCACACCTTCACTTCTAGTTTGTTAGGTATTAAAAGCCATGAGCCTACACTAGTCACAATGTTATAATCCATCCATGGAAGATGGGAGAGATAGGAAACTTTACGATAATTCAACATTTTCAAGTAGAGTGATTCTAAGTTTAAAAGAAAATGTAGGGAGGGGAAAAAATCCTAAAATTCCCAAAGATGGAAAATAACTTTAGATTCTCAATTTTTTGTTCCTCTAGATTTCCTCTGATAAATTTTTTATTTGAGTCTATTTAGCAAAATCCAAGTTTGAGAGAATGGCCTGTTCCTCTAACTGCTTTATCTTTGTCCGTAGGTGTTACCAACATCAAACAATTTCCATTTATTTGTTTATTGTTTCAGTCTTCCCTTCTCAGAGTTACATGCAGCCCTACTGCATTCCCAGCTTTTAGTAGAGTATTAATAAATACTTTTTGATTGAATAAATTGAATTTTTAAGTGAATTTTTGATTGATGAGATCTCTATGGCAAATTAGACATCATTTCAAAGGTATTCAAAGTCGGATTTTATTTATAGCAATTTATCTGTAATTTTATAATTGTCATAATATGGATAATTTGAGACATGACTGTAAAATTCCTTTCTGTGTAATAACTGATAATAATAGTTATGAGTTGTTTAAAGTACTGTGTTGCGCATACTTTTACACACTATTAAAATCGCACAGCAGCTGCCCCCCTTCTTTCAATAGTGAGAATGTTTTCCTCTCAAAGGAAGGAAAAAAATGTCATCGTTAAAGTCTGGCTGTCTCCAAAGTACACCATTCTACCGTGATAGTTTTACTCAAAAGGAAATTAATTCAAATTAATTAATTCACTAGGCTGAAATCAGAGGCCCACAGTTGGAAATTAGTCTAGGATGAAAGTTCTAGAGACTCCATCTCCAATAAACTGGGAAAATATCAGATTGGGGGTATGGCTCAAGTGGTACAGTGCCAGCCACGAACAGACAAGGTTGGGAGGAAGTGAGTTCAGATCACAGTCCTGCCCACCACCCAATAAAAATGTTCTCAGAAGATTTTCAGAGCCACAGTCTTGCATGAAGGCCGCTGTGACCTTGAACAATGTTTGCTTAGGAACTATCTAGCCTCAGACTGGCACTAGCCTTAGTCTTTGTAGTGGGAGTTACTGTTTCTGCATTTGTTAAAGGAACCCCCTCTTCTTATCTTTAAAAAGTTCCACTGGGTGCCCGTGGCTCACACCTGTACTCTTAGCTACTCTGGGGGCTGAGATCTGAGGATTGCGGTTTGAAGCTGGCCTGGGCAGAAAAGTCCATGAGGCTCTAATCTCCAATAAACCACTCAGAAAAAACTAGAAGTGACACTGTGGCTCCAGTGGTAGAGTGTTAGCTTTGAGCACAATAGAGGCTCAGGGATAGCACCCAGGCCCTGGGTTCAAGCCCCAAGACTGGAAAAACAAAAACAAAACCCACCCTATGCCTTCACCTTTGAAGTCCTTCATAGGTTAGAAATGGAACAAAACTTCCTGTTGTAGTGTTCCGTAATTCCTCCCAAATACCATTCTTCTTTGAAGAACTTCTTTCTGATTGCTATTTGGATTGACAATATCTTTATTGCATTCTTGTCTTAGATAAATACCTCAGGAAAGATATTCAATTCTCATCTGATACCCACTTTTTCTTGGTGCTTGAAGACATTATTACACCGTATTTTGGCATTTATTGCTGCTCAGAAAAGTCTGCTTTTAGTCTAAACATCATTTGTAATAAATTTTCCAGGTGATTCCGATATAGGTGGTCTTCCCACTCCACTTCTGAGAAATAGATTCCATAGGTAAGCAAGGGACTCGGGGCTCCTACAAAAATGTTCCTCCCAATATTCCTGTGATCACCTGTACCAGGGTGCTTGATCTTTTCTGTGAGGCCACCCTCATTGAAAACACAGAACAAGGAAAAGAAAGAAAGAAAGGAAAGAAAGAAAGAAAGGAAAGAAAGAAAGAAAGAAAGAAAGAGAGAGAGAGAGACCTGAGCAGGTCAAACAGGTGACTAATTAGAATCACAACCAAGGCAGAAACCTAATATTTTTGCCTGTTCTAAGCTCCAGTTTCTCAGTCTTGCCTTGGTGAGTGAATTATCCAGAGATCATGGACTGGTAGATTCTGATACTCAGCTGGGGTGGGATGAAACCTGATGACTTGCATTTTTAACAAGTTCCCAGGTGATGTCAACACTACCTGGCCTCTGCCAGTGCTTTGAATAAGAAGTGTTGGGTATGTTTTACCTCCAGGAGGTCTCATTGTGGCTCATATTCAGGTATCCATTAAGTGTGACCCTCTTTCCCTCCTTCTAATAAGGAGGAGCATTGAATGCTGAATGTTTTGTAACAGCGTTTCACAGGTTAGCATCATAGGAAAGAGCCTAAGAGTTACCACATATAAATGATATGACTTTGGATAATTGGCTCCTAGTCTCTGCATCCTTAAAATAGTGTGTTCCTTCTTGGTGCTGTTGAGAAGGGAGAAGCCTTGTGAGAAGTACAACCCACTAAGGCTGCATGATTCCTAGTTATGTGAACTTGTAGCTTTTTATTCTATAAAGTCTTCCTTCTACCAGCATTTCTGGATTTTTCTAAAGGCATCCTGCCCTTCAAATTTTATGGGCTCTAATCCTTTCCTCTTTTAACTCTCTCAGAGCGCTGTTATGAGGATTAAATGAATTAATATGCATAAAACACTCAGAGCTGTGTCTGCCATATAATCAGTATCCAAGATGGCTTAGCTTTTATATTGAACAGTGACTACAGGGATAATTAAATCATTTTTGAAGGATTTTTAAATGGACTCTTTCCCAATTAGACTAAATTTTGTTAGACTGGGGATCATATTAGTTTTAGTTTCCTGGGAATTGAAAACCTTAATAAAGCATCTGATACACAGCTGCTTCCCACAAACACAGCAGAATGCTTAGGATAATGAATGGATGAATACATGAATGAATGAAAAAAATCAATAAGTGAAGAAATGAACGAGCAGAATCAAAATAAAATTTCTTACTCTCTGCAAGAGAAAGAAAAGTGTGAGAAACACAATAAGGAAGGGAGAAGAAATTACTTCAGGGAAATGGTGTGGTGCTATGAAGGGGATAAATACTAGTCAGAGGGTAGGGGGAAGGAGTTTAAAGAGGAATGCCAGCAGATAATGGCTTTCAGGAAGAAAAATATGAGCTAACTGAATTTTCTGATCAAATGTGTCAAGAGATGCCTTGGTAAATAAAACATGAGAAATGAGAAACCTTTGAATTTCCTGCAGCGGGGGCTAATGAGGAACCTAGCTCAGAAAGTGAGAGTTTTCCTTGAGCTTCTATCCTTGAAGAAGAGAAAATCATTATTTGTCCATTCACCACTCCCCCCTTGCCCCACCTCAGAAGCTCTGGAGGTCCTGTTGGGAGAGGTGTGAGGTAAAAACCACCAGTGTTCACAGGTGATAGGTTAAGGCGTGAGGTCATGTCAATCTCCTCCACTGATTACACAACTAGTGGGTTGTGCCGAGACTAAAAGAGGGAAGAAGGGTTTTAGGAAGAAGGAGAATTTAGGAACATTCGTTTTGATGAGCTGATCTTAGCCGGATGACTTTATCCATATTGCATTTGGTTTTATCATAGTTATTCTTCGATGCTGATACTTAATCTCAGAAGTTTAATATGTGGCATAAATCTTTCCTTGAAATAGAAGGACCATTCAAGCATTTCCAGGCTACTGTAGGACACTCTTCCTTTAACCTCACACACTCATTGAGGTCCTGGAATGAAAACGGATAACAAAATGGACTACACAGAATAAGGATGTAAGAATGATGCTATTTTTCTAGGCCTACAGAGTCTCAAAGGGTTTTTCCCTGTATCATTTGTGATGACGATCTTCTCCATAACTGGTGAGAGATGATGAGACCAAGGCCCAGAGAGGGTAGATGTATCATTGATGGCTATGCACACTCTTAAGTCACAGAGCACCTATTTCCTCTTATTGCCAAGTCCAATGCTTTAAAGCAGTGCAGGCAAGAAGACAGTTTTTATATTGGAAAATCTGCCAGAGTTATTAGTTTGGAAAGCCCGTATCTTGAAACTTTGGCCAAGGGTCTCAACAGTGACAGATAACCTTTAAAATCACTCTAGAAAACCAAGGCTATGGGCCCAATTGTAGTGGGAGACTCACCATGGACAAGTCTGAGATTTGTTCAAGCTCAGGAGCAAGTATGGTGAGCACCATTGAAAACCACATGGCCTTTACTATGCTTTTTTGATCTTCTGCTCCGCTAAGATCCATCTGTGATCTTTTAGCCTTTAAGGAGGCCAAGGTTTGACTAAACAAGCCCCCAAAGATGGTTAGGTATACCTAAATAACTAAATTGGGAACCTGTTTCAGGAACCTAGACATCTGCAAAGAATCCCATGCATGTATATTTCTCTTAGGTACCAGATCCAGAAATCTGTCTTGCTCCATTTTAAATAGTTCTGTTTAGGACAATGAGATCTGCTTGTAACTTCCTTTTGACTTCAATACATCACTGGGCCTTGGATAAGTCACATTGTGCTTCCATTTTCTGGCTCAAAGTAATCAAGTTTCAAGCCAGGTGCCTGTGGCTCATGCCTGTAATCTCAGTTACTCAGGAGCCTGAGATCTGTGGATTGTGGTTCCAAGCCAGCCTGGGGCAAAAAAGTCTGTGAGACTCTCATCTCTAATTAAACACCAGAAAACCAGAAGTGATACTGTGGCCCCAAGTAATAGAGCGCAAGCTTTGAGCACAAGTGCTCAGACACAGCTGAGAAAAAAAATAAAAGAAAGGAAGAAATCAAGTTTTGGTGTTTTAGGGTCAATAGCGAGAGGTCAGTCAGGTTGGTGAGTGTCATCTGTTTCCTGCTGGAATGCTGACTCCTACAGCTCGTCTATTTCACTGTGAAATTTTCACTCTCTCCTAGACTGACCTCAAGGGTTAATCCTGAGATTGTAATGAACGTTTCACTCTACATCTCCTGAACTATTTTTCCTCTGGCAATGCTGGGAATTGAACCCAAGGCAAGAGCTCTACCTCTGAGCTACATCCCTAGTCCTTACATCACTGAACTATTGAGAAACTCAAGTGTATGAAGAGACCATTCAAAACCACTCAGTTAATAAGTGCTAACCAAATAAATGAAATTTTAGTTAGGAAACACGACAGTGAATCCAGGTTCTATTCATTATTAGTTTTTAATGATTTGATAACCATTTCAAATGTCCATCATTTGCTCATTTGCTGAAGGTACTTTAATGTTACCTCATTTATCTATTGTTAGAATTGAATGAGATAGCTCTTCTATTTTAGTAGTACTGGTCTTAGGGTTTGAACTCAGGGCCTAGGTGCTGCCCCTGGGGGTTTTGTTTTGTATGCTCAAGCTTAGCACTGTAGTGGAGACCAAGTTCCACTTTCATCTTTTGAGTGATTACTTGGAGATAAGAATCCCATGGACTTTCCTGCCCTGGCAGGCTTCCAACTGTCATCCTCAGATCTCAGTCTCTGGAGTAGCTAGGATTACAGGTGTGAGCCATTGCCACCTGGCTTAAACTGTGCCTTCCTACTTGGGGAAAACAACTTTAAAAGCTTGAGCAAAGCATGCAACCTATCTGGAAAGATGAAAAGTAGAAATACAGTGGGAAGACTGGCTCCACGCTGACAGTAATCAACAAGTTTCTTGCAGTGGTTCTGGGCTCATATGAGGACAATTTGGAATGCCTGGCAGGAATTTAGGTTGTCACAACTAGGGGTAGGGGTTGCTACTGACATCTAGTGGGTAGAGACCCAGAATACTACCAAACATCTCACTAAGCCATGCTCCCTCCAACCCTCTCCTTCCCCCCACCTCCCCCCAGGCACACACAGCACACTCAACACACACATAGACTGTGCGTGATCTGGGCAAAATGGTAACTATGCTGAGGATGAGAATCTGGGTCTGATACTCATTCAGCGCATTCCGAAACTGTATATCTTGTTGGCTCTTGTGCCTTGGCTTTGGCACTAAGAAGCCTCTCAATATATAACTATGTTTGTTGATGAAATGAGAAAAGGAAAGAACATCCAAAGAAGCTAGATCACACAAACTAGATTGAATACAGATTTCTAGAGAAAACCTTAGTTCTTCTAGGCATCTTCTCAGCTAACCATCCTATCTTCCTTGCTTTTCTGAACCTCCAAAGGTTCTCCTCTGTGCTATCTTCTTTCCATACTTGGCAGGAATGAGAATCACCCATCAAATCTGAGCATGTCTAAGAGTGACATGCAATGCTTACAGGACACAAGCTCTGAAGCTCTTTCCTCTACTTCAAAAGACTCCATTTCAGCAGATAGTAATCACATCAGTACCTAAGTGGATTCTGCCTTGTTCTTCCACTGAACATGAGCAGACAAGACCAAGAACATATATTTCCTGAGATGTCTTAATGTAACAGTTCCATGATACCTGTAAGAAGACACATTCTGGGCTGTAGAATTAAGACTAGGCTTAGGTGAGAAGATGGAAAATCACGGCACTTAGTTCCTTCCTGGAGTGCTCCATCCTAGGCTTGAACTCAAGAGCTCAGGGCCTTGTGCTATCACTCAACTTTTTCTGTTTGTAGCTGGCACTCTACCACTTGAGGCACACCTCCAATTCAGTTTTTTTTTTTTTTTGCTCATTAATTGGAGATATTCTAGCAGACTTCTGTGCCTAGGCTGATTTTGAACTGAGATCCTTAGATCTCAGCTTCCTTGTAGGCATGAGCCTACAAGGTGCCTGGCTCACAAATATTCTACAAGCTATATTTGACCAGATAGAAAGCCAAGCTTAAAGTATTTGTTTTATCTTTGTCAGAAAGTCTATGCTATGACAACATGTAGTAATTTGGGAAGATTAAAGGAGGGTATAAACATGGCTGAGAAAATCACATGGGACTTCCACTAAAATCCCTTACCCCAATACTCTGTTTCCCACAAAGAGCCCTAAGATGAGATGATCCACTTAACACTGACCAAACTAAGGCTCTATAGCAAATGGATTGCCCTGGAATAAAAACAAGCTTTCCAGAAACTTTGATAGAATGCGTTTGGAGTTACCTCTGTACAAATTTCCATTAGTACTTTTGGCTAGAATCTGTGTTTAAAAAACATCACTACAGTAAAATCCATTAATTATGCAGGCCCATTAGTCTGCAGAAGGGAGAGAATGAGATGTTTCTACGCTGAACTCACCCTTTTTCTTTTAACATATAAAGACATGCCAGTGACTGAGTGTCTCTCCTAGAGAAGTTAGTACTTCATGTGCTGATTCCAGAGTCAAAAAGTCCAGAAAAAACATGTTCTTAGATGACTATATAACGAGACCACCAACTCTGTTTGCACTGATGGCAAATTCAAGACTAGTACAACACCCATAGTTTTATGCCAGCACCTTTCTCCATATTTAATAGGTGATTAAATTTTTTAAAGCATTTGATGATCAATATATACCCAGAGAAAGGGCAGAAGAAAATACAGGCCTGATGGCTACACATCATATTGGTATTTATTTGGGATTTCTTACTTCTCTGAGGAAGGCATACTTGAAAAATGCTATGCTCTGCAAAACTGTTCACTAAAGATTAATTTAAAGGATGGTCTCTATTGGATGAGTGCAACATATTTCATGAAAGCAAAAAGTCTCATTCAGTGGTTTTCAGACTATTTAGAATCCTTATAAAGACTCTTACAAAAAGAAAGTGAGTTTAAATTTCATTTTCAGTAGTGGCATTAATACTACACTTTCTAATTAAACCACCCAATTGTGGTATTTGTCAAGAATAAGGATTATAGGTAATGAGTGAGTTACCCAGGTTGCCTATCATACAATTGACTATCAGTTTGGAAACTTAGATCTCACGTGTATTGAGCTCTGAACCCTTCAATCAACTAGGTGTCTTCACAGGCAGTAGGTCAAAATTATTGTTTATCAGTCACAGAAGTACATCAAGAAGTCAGTGTTGTGATGACCGCTTCAAAGCTGGACTCCTGGTATTTCCAATTTGTGGTGGGTGAGTTTTTTGTTTGTTTGCTTGCTTATTTGTTTGGAAACATTTCTAGTTTTTGATAAAATATAGCAAGGATGTCCTGAGGAATATCTTCCAGCAACATTATTACTCATAATCTTCTCTCATAATTTTCCTCTCAAGGGAAGGAAGGAAATGCAGCACTTTGCAGATTGTAGTCATGGCTGCTTTGCCCTGCCTACACTCTTAAAACTGCTGCTTGAAGAAAAATTGAAACTGCAAACATATTGATTCCATGTTAGTGGCATTTTCCCCTATAAAACTCACCTGAATTTTATTGGCTTAAATGGATTTCAAATGGGGTGATCAGTGCTCAGGTACAAAGGAATGTGACTCCAGATTTCTATTGTACCACGCTTCACAGCTCCCTTATCGGCAGCTGTGTTCATGTTCTAATTACCTGGATGGTAAAATTGCTTTGCAATGTTATACCTAAAGTGTCACCTCAGCCTTTTCCAGCTACCCAAAGAAGAGGAAGCAACTCATGGTGGAGGTGAATCAAAAGGTGAACTTTCTGTAAAGTTCAGTTAGAATTAGAATTGCTTTTCTGTATTTTGCATCTACAACAAACCAGACAACTTGAGAGATGGATATTTCTAAGCTATGATGGCATCTTTGACTTGATGTGAAAACAATTGAAGATTTCAAAGGGCTGGATTTATTTTGGTCAATTAAAGTGCTTCCTTAATTGAGCGGCTTCTCTATATACTCTTGCCCTATGCTGGTTCACTTTGTTACATCCACATCCTGGTTACTGCACAAAGTGAGTAAAACACATCATTAGCTTGGAGTTACAAAGGCACAGTGTGAGAAGAAGAGGTTATATGGTGTCAGGAAAAGGGCAAGTACAAATGAAAATACGGTATATCTTGTTAAATCCCTGTAAATCATTCCCATCTGAAACCCAGGAAAGGGAGACATGAGGAGCCTTAATTTCATTAGCATCATAGTGGTGCCTCATGCAAACTGGACACTTGTCCATTTTCTCATCTGGAAGTTGGGGAGGGCAATGCTCTCTCCCTCACTGAGTGGTGGTGAAGAATGAAGGAGAAGAGCCCTGCAAAATGCTTAGCACAATACCAGGCATGCAACAGGACATCGAAGAAGTGGAGACAACTATTGCATACTTCATTTTGCAAAAAAAGAGATAATCTTATCAGGAAAAAATATTCTAATGCCTTGATTATTTTCCCAAAGGTAGCACAGATTCTTTTTATTCCTCAGAAGAGATTACCACAGATTTTTCTGGACTTTTCTTTCAGGAGTGGTACATCTGATGATGTAACTCAATATAAAGAATCTGACTTCTTTAAGGAACAGATATCCTGTTGTCTTTCCTATGTCAGTGTGTCTGGCCATGCTTGGAAGCCCTAACTGGCCTTTAAGCAGGCAGGTTGTAGGAAATCACAAATATTATCAGGATGCTGACTCCTTAAAGTTCATTTATTAGTATCTGAATAGCCTCAGGTGATGCTAACTTTCTTTATAGCCAGCAGTTTGCTATACAACCTGTTACAATTTTGAAAAATATTCAAGGGAGATGGAGAGGTTGGATGTGTGCATTTTGGGGAGGGATGCTGATGAGTTCACTTAGCAGTAGCTCAAAAATAAAAGTTCCAGTTATTTTATTTTTTTCGTCAAAACATTGGCAAAGGATCACTTGGTCCTAGCTAGGGTTTGTGATAGCCAAGGCTGTCATTATGTAGACCTTACTGGGAGCAGTAATAAGACAGTATATAAAACTTCAAGTGGGTTTGAATGATTGATCTAGTTTTAAGATGGAGCCTCAAAATTCAATGTTTGTTAGAATGACTAGCTTCATTTCAGAGTGCAAAGGGTATGTGCATGATAGAATGCCCAAAAGGCGGAGAGCAAGAAGGTCAGCATATTCCCAGACACACCTCAACTGTGTTCACAGAGCTACCCTAAAACCATGCCAACATCAGACCAAAAAATGCTATTTTTCAAAATTCATGTCTCAGAAGAATTTATGCCTCAGGGTTCTAGGTATGTGAGAAATTCCTAACTTTACTTTCAACATTTCAGAAAAATTGTCAGACTTTCTCTTGCTTCATATTCAAAAGTGCCTTTCACTTGCATTAGAAATACATGCTGTAGTTCATTTCACTGGAAAACAGACCAGGCAGATTTGTTGATTGTGTCACACACACACACACACACACACACACACACACACACACACACAAATGGGAAGATTAAGACATCAGTTTTGTTTCCATTAGCACAATTAATCATCTTATCATCTGCCCTGCATCATCATTATATTAATAGACTTTCTCCTAGACTTCTGAATTAACAACAAAACATTCACATGCTGAATTGAAAAATATGCATTTAACCAGCTCATGCATTTAGAAATCATTACTAGCAGAGGTGACCAGTTATTTTGCCTTTGTTGAAATTTAATAATAGCAACTTTTCTCCTGATTAGCTACAGATAGGGAAAGTATCAGAGCCAGGGCCGGGCATTTGGCAGATGGTGGTACAAATACCCATGCAAAGAAAGGCAGAAGAAAGCAACAATAACTTGGCATTGAGTATTTCGTGGAATGTGAGATTTACTTGAACAGTCTGAATACTTTTTATATAGAAATTCATTGCCTTAAAAAGTATATCACTGGATCATCTGGGACTCTCATTCATTTTCTATTGGTATAAGATCTTATGAAATTAGCACACTATATTTGATAGCTATTAATTGAGTTTAAGACAGTCCCACTGTGATACTGATAAAGAAACTTTAATTAAAATGTAAGCAAGATATAGAACAATGATTTCACTAAAACATTCAACTCTCTCACGGAAGGTTAAGAGTAGAATATTACATTTTTAAAAAACCAAATGTGGAGGTATGTTTAGTTTTCTTATCCTGTTAAAAAGAATCCCAGCATATACTTCCACAGCGGATGTAAGTTATCACACAATTACAGAACCCAGCCGGGTTTATTTTTTGTTGTTGTTTAAACACAAGAATAAGAGAAAGCAAAGTAAAACAAAAGGATATTATCAACCAACATTGCAAAAATCAAATCTTTTTTGGAAAGAAAAGTAAACCATACAAATGGACCTGTGCAAACACATGTGCACACACACACACACATATACACACAGCCAAGCTATAAATCAATGGAGAGAGAGAGAGAGAGAGAGAGAGAGAGAGAAATAAACTTACCGGAGCAAATATCACCATACACATTTACAAAAGAATTGATAATCCAACTTCCCTCTCCTGAAAGAAAATAGAGGTTGTCTCATACTAAAAATAAAGCTCTTCTGTCCACAGCACCAGCCAGTTCTCCCTCTTTTTATGAAGCACAGGAGGAGAACAAGAAAATCAATGCGGAGGGAAAGTGAGATGTTATACCAATCAGGTGGCAGCTTCTGCCTTATTTGCGGAGAGATGGCAAACCAGTCATATTAGTAGACAGTGACAGCCCACAGCCGACACTTCCCTCTAGTGAAATGCTGCCTGCTTTGTGGGGAGGTGACTACTACCACACTTGGCTCTTTGCTCACAACTGGAAGTGCTAGACTGCGTTGCACAAACACACTGCATCACGAGCAGAGGCACTATCTCCCCTTTTACTCCGAGAGCCCCCCTCCTCCCTCAACCACAGCACTTAAAAACAAACTGGGAAATTAAAAAAGGAGCAAGGATTTTTGCCTACTCAGGGTGCAAGGAGGTGTGGGGGGGGGCGTGAAGCAGTGGGTTTTCACAAAGTCTTTGTTAATAGATTTGCATAGATTAGGTAAATGTTACGATGCTTCTTAAAAAACATTGCCCTTGTTTTTATGGAAATACATGGGTATTATGCATGATCCCCAGTTGGCAATTTCATACTCTGTCCATAAATAATGACTAAGGTGACGGTACTAGAAGACAGGCTTTTCAGGCTCTGGCAACTGTAGAAGGGACAAATTACAACTTGGGTGCTCATTCATCATGGCCAGTGTTATTTAAAGCTTGCTGCATAATCTCGAAATTAAAAAGGCTGGCTTCCGTTTCAATGGCAGAAAAGAGTTAAGCTTGGCTTCTTCAAGGGGCTAAAATCATGGCACCCTGAAGGAAGGTAGGTTTTGGGTGGGGGAGAATGGGGAGGGTAGCCCCATATTCATGGAAAAGCTTCCACAGGTGGTGGTGTCATGAAGATGGTTTCTCCTGGTGCCTTCACCTCAGCCCGGGGTGGAGAAACCTGAATGCTGTCCCTTTCCTGGCCCAATATAGCCTCCCCAACCACCTCCCACCCAACCCCAAGCTAGAACAGAATAGTGTCTGGGGATGGCCCAATAGAAACTCACACAGGTGATGGTTAGTCAGGAATCTATTCCAAGTCTTACTCGGACCCCCTCCCAATGTCTCCCTTTCTCTGTTTCTCCTCCATAAGGTAACAGTTACTATCATTTCCTTCTGTCTCCCTCCCTCCCTTTCTCCCTTCCTATATACAGAAGGAATGGGGGAGGGGAAGGTATGGAACCAAACCAACAATCAAACCAACAAAAACCAAAGGTGATGAGGAGTGAACACAACTTGAGGTCTAATCCTGGTCTTCGACTCACTGTAAATGTGATAGTCCTTAAGTTCTCTGAGCCTCAGTTTGTACTCTGAAAAATGGTCTCACTAACACTTTACAATCTGAAGTGCTATGAGGAAGAAATGAAAAAATAATCCAGATAGTACTTTCAAACCTACCCTACACACATATCAACTTGGCTCAAGGACCAGAGCTTCCTTTCTCCTTCTCCTCCAACCACCTAATTGTTCCTATGCGTAAATCTTCAGGGGTAGTTGAGACTTTACCTGCAGGTACTCAGGGACCTCTGACATTCGGATAGATCCTTTGCTCTCAACACCTGCTTATTGCAAAGTCACTACATTGTAAGGAGGGAAATTACTCAGGGGAGCAAATTAAGCAAGTGAACACAAGTGAAATGGAAAAAAGGCTGAGAGCCTGAGAACCAGCAGATATTTAAGTCAGCACTCAGTAAGCAATTGTGGAATAAATGAGTCAAGGAGCAGACTCATGTCCCCGTGCAAAAAGCCACACATAGCTTCTGCCAAGCGACAGACGGAGTTTAGGAGGTTGCTGTTCCCAGTGCCTCCATAGTTATAGTTCTTCAATGTGGACAGTCATTCTCATCAGTTCAAAGATTTTTTATCTAGTTGACAAGGAAATCAAGACCCAAAGAGTTAAATGGCTTCTCGGGAAGCACATAGTCAATAATTGGCAAAGCTAAGATTTAAACCTAGCTAGCTGCTGTAATCCAGTTGGTAACCACTCAATTCTAGCGGCCACACAATTGTGCTTATACTTTCACTTATTCTGTATATTGGGAATAACTACCACACAGGGATGTGTGGATGGAGCATGGGTAAGTCTCCAATTTACCCCACATGGATTCACACTGCAAAGATGGGAACATGGTATAAGATTCAGCCTGTAGGCCAACGCGCAGGTCCTGGGTCTGCAAGCAGGCCCTGCTGGGTTCTGTGTAGCCCTGAGCATGGTAACACACCTGAGAAGGAAGGAGGTGTAAGGCTCAGCTTTGAATTCACTAACCGTATGCTCTCTGCCCGCTGGGTATGTGCCTGAAATCAATTATGGTTTAGTTTTTCTCCTGTTTACAATGCAGGATTTCCACTGCAATGATCTCCAAAGGGCTTCCTGGGGTCAACTTCAATCAGATGAAGTTCTATGCTAACCGTGTGTCATCTTCTGGTTAGGTTAGCATTCATGTTCTGTTTTTGTATTATCTGTTGCCAACTGACTTCTCACCACAATGGATTTCTAGGAGGTCGCCCCACTTCTACTCTGTCTCCTGGAAATTGCTCTGTAGGCTTTACCTACAGAGAGCCCTTTACGGTGTAAATCAGATTCTATCAGAGCAGAAGGAAATATTCTAGTCATTTTCCAGGAGGTTTGAAGGAAAACCTGACTCCTTTTCTCTGCCTTATGATGTGGGTCCACTTACCTTTCAGCTTGTAATAATACTGCCTCTTTCCTTCCCCACTTCAACTACCTTGACCTTTTGTGCCTTTGAATTTACTTTTTTCTTGTCTGGAATGATCTTTCCTCTGATCTTTTCCTATTGCCTCTCTGCCATTCAATCTTTAAGTTTTACTTTTTTATTGTTGAAAGAGTCCTCTCCCTCCCCATTTTTGTCATTACTGACATTTGAACTCAGAGCCTCATTCTTTCTAGAAGATTGCTCAACCACTTGAGCCATGCCTCCAGGTACACACCTGGACCATGATCCAACTTTTAGGCTTCCTTCCATTTCTGAGATGATGGTGTAAGCCACTGTGTCCAGTTTCCCTTTGTTGAGATGGAGTCTCACATTTTTTGGGGAGGGGGGCTGGCTTGGCTTGAAATAACAGTTTTCCCAATCTCCATTTCACTCAGTTGTGATCTGTAAAGTGTGGGGAAAGAAGGGGGGTCTCAATAACTGTTTTACCTAAACCATCCTCAAACCATAGTGCTTCTGAGTTCAGCCTTCCAAGTAGATAGCAGTACAGGCATAAGCCTCCAGTGCTCAGCTCAATCCGCTCTTCCTTTTATATTATGCTCTGTGTGTGTGTGTGTGTGTGTGTGTGTGTATGTGCGTGTGCACATGCATCTGTGTATGTGTGTGCGCACACATGTGCTTGCATGCCTGACTGTGTGTTGTAGTTACTTTTTTTTGTTTCTCTTTTTCAACTTTGTATTATCTTTTTTTTTTTTTTTTTTTGAACTCTGGGCCTGGGCGCTGTCCCTCAGCTCTTCAGCTCAAGGCGAGCACTCTCCCACTTGAGCTACAGCGCCACTTCCGGTTTTCTGGTGGTTTATTGGAGATAGGAGTCTCACGGTCTCTCCTGCCCGGGCTGGCTTTGAACCATGATCCTCAGATCTCAGCCTCCTGAGTAGCTAGGATTACAGGCGTGAGCCACCAGCGCCCGGCTAACTTTGTATTATCTGATGATGCTTTTGACTTTTTCTTTCCTTATTTATTTTCTCCCTTTCTAAGGGATAATATCTGCAAAGGCAGGGAGCATTTAGGAGCACATCTTGTATATGAGAATATTGGACACGTAGTAGGTTCTAAACAGATGTTTGATGGATAAATAAATGAAAGATTGAATCAACAGACCAACCTGAGAACAAGCTACACTTGGGAAGGTAGTAGAGAACGGTAAGCTCATGAAAGGAGCCTCTCCATGTAACACAGGATAGATGAACATAGCCAATTCATCTACTCTTATTCATGGGTACAGACTGCTTTTGCCTACTCCTGCAGGAAAAACTTCAGTGTCCTATTGTTAGACCACATCAAGATGGAGGAAGGCTCCTTTTGTGAATCATACTCATCAGTGTTTGTTTTTTTCTTTTCTCTCTCTCTCTCTCTTCCTTTCTTTCTTCTTTCTTCCCTCCCTCCCTTTCTTCTTCCCTCCCTCCCTCCCCCCCTCTTTCCTTTCTTTCTTTCTTTCTTTCTTTCTTTCTTTCTTTCTTTCTTTCTTTCTTTCTTTCTTTCTTTCTTTCTTTCTTTCTTTCTTTCTTTCTTTCTCCAGTCCTGGGGCTTAAACTGCGGGCCTGGGAGCTGTCCCTGAGCTTCTTTTGCTCAAGGCTAGCACTCTACCACTTGAGCCACAGTGCCACTTCTGGCTCTTTCTGTGTATGTGGTACTGAGGAATTATACCTAGGGCTTCATGCATGCTAGGCAAGCATCTACCACTAGGCCATGTTCCCAACACTCCCCCCCCCCCGCCATCAGTTTTTCTTAAATGCTTAGGGTCCCAGAGTTCCAAATATTCCCCTAGGCCCATGGGGGAACTGATATTAGAAAAGTCCCCCACAGAGTACTCAGGAGAGGACAAATAGTCCTGTCAGCTAGCCACTCAGACTGTCTTTATCTCTCAATTAATCGGACATTTCAGACAGTTACCTACCTATCTCCATCCTAAATTCAGAACTGACAAAAAATAAATATGCCATTATTTGATGGTCCTTGTTTGAAAATTGATATTATTAACATGGTTGCTTCTGCCTTAAAAAATAACACTCAGCTATTATTAGACTATTAAAAATAGAAGGAGAGTGTTTTCTAAGTGGAGTATTTATAGAGAAGGTTAAGTAGATTAAAATAATCTGTGATTCTCTGGAAGCCTCATTAGCAATGCTAATTGCCAATATGGTCAGATCTTCAATGCTGATCTTTCAGTTGAGCATGGCCTTCTGACAACCTCAAAAGAATTTTTTATTTTCCCTGAATGGAAACGCCTGTCTCCCTTTTGGTGGACATGCCTCCCGGTAAATGCAACAGTTCTTTACCCTTACAGTTTCTATTTCTAAACATCTGGCTTCTCAAAAGGGGTCCTTTCAGGCTATCTGCTGCAGAGTTGGACAGTGGGAGTCTTGGCTGCTTTAGCATTTAACAAACACTGAGAGGAAAATTCCAGAGCCACAAGGATTTCTCTACTGTAGTGGGGGAAGGGAAGCAATCAAAGATAAGACTGGTCTGGCCATACTTATAAATGACCAAGGGAGTCGCCTAACGTTCTTACATTTTGTTCTAAGAACGATTTCAACTCTTTGGAGCTGCAGCAATGAGAGCACTTACATCCAATCCACTTATAGAACAACCTTGACATCTTTAATAATGCCTTCTTTACTCTGACTGAGTACACTTCCTAGCATGGATAAAGTGCAATTTATTCAGATAGGAGCATCTAAAGTCAGGGTAGAAATTTGTAGCCTTCTCATCTTTTATTTGTTTTCGGGAAACAACTGTTTTTGTCCAGCTTTGTCTCTTTTCTCCTTTTAAAAGACCTAATAGGTCGCCATAAGATCAATTTATCTTGGACATTCATTAGCTCATCAGCCACCTCTCTTTGATAGCCTTTAAGGCTGGCTAACTGACTGCCACATGAAGCTGAACATAGAGGGAATGAATAGCGTAAATTAGAGAGGCTGAGATTTTATTTTATTAGTGGAACATGTTTGAGAAAAGTTGGAATATTTGGATGAAAATGTAGCCATATCTGAGAGATCAAAGGAGACAAAATGGCACCTAAATGAGCAGGTGGAAGGTTTACTAAGCCTCCTCTGAAGACCACAAGTCAAAACTCCTTAAGGACAAAATAGTATCTTACTCAGCTTTGTATCCTTGGCCCAGAGCAAAATGCCAAACAATGAGCAGCCAAGGAATGACTCTGCTGCATGTGGGGTGGATTGAGCCCGGTGAAAACAATAAATGAGCACGATGAAGCATACCCCCTTTAGGTGGCGTTGTGCTGGCCAGCTCCTGTTTATCCATCTGGAACTGCTTTCCCTCCCCCTCTATATCAGAAGGTGACCTAAGTAAACTCATCAAGAGGACACGTTCTCTCTAAGACATCCCAGGGGGCGGGGTGGGGGAGCTGCTGCTAAGAGAGTAGAGGAAGAGAGGAAACTGAGGTCAGAACCTTTATCTCTAAGTTGCCTATGTAGTAGTAAAGACAATGGGGCTGTTCAGCTTAGCCTTCCTTCTCCATATAGCAAACCCACTTTCCTTCAGTCTCTTCCTTCCTCCCTCCCTCTTCCCCCTCCCCTGCCTGCCATCTTTCTCCCTGATCATTCAGGTTCTTATCAGTTACTATCCCCAAGGCACTGGTCCAGCACCATCTCTTCTTGATTTACTTGAATCTTTCTCATCTTTTATTTTATTTTGAAAATGCCTGTCAATCTCTCAGGTTGGTTGTACCATCTCTCCTTTCTGGAAATAGAGTAACACACGAACAGGTGGATTTTATTTCTAGTTCTTTTACTCCCTACGTACTACCTATAAAATCAGGTACTTGCCAATTAATGCACAGGAAGTGCCCAATGCCTAGCAGCAGTGATTGTGGTGACACTCTTGTTTAACATCTGCCTGTTTCACAGAGATGATGTGCATGCTTCTTCTTTTCTCCTCTACAGGGAAGAGCTTGTTGTGTTTGGGGGAGAGGAAAGGAAAGCCCAGGCCCTAGTCAGAAAGATGTATCAGATTTTTCTGAGTTAAAAATCAAGGAGTATAGAGCCATCATTGAAGCATATAGCTTAAGGCAAATAAATATTTGTTGAAAATGACATTTCTAAGTATTTATAATTCACTCATCAGTCTACAACAAGACTGTGGTTAGTTGTTTCTCCTACTTCCTTTTTTCTTTCTTGGGGGGACTGGAATTTAAGCTTAGAACCTTACACTTGGTATGCAGGCAGCCCCTGTACCATGCTCCCAGATCTTCTTGCTTCTTTTTGACATTTGTGAATTGTCACATGCCCATCTATGGACTCTGGGCTTCAAACAGTAATTCCAGATCTATTCAATGCTGTTTAATTTTTGATTTCATTCCTGTTAAGCCAATAGAAACTCCTTCAGTATCCTAAAGAGATTTTGTACCCACATAGTTAAGAACACATTTTCAAATCTTTGTTAACCTTCTAAAGAGAAAAAAAAACCAATCCTTTATTAGCCTAAGAAGTCAGTTTTCTGATTATAGAGTATATGCTGTGTGCCAGGTTTATGAAAGAGTGTATATACAGGGCTGAAAATATAAACAATGCCCCTTTTAAAAGACACTTACAATCATTCTGAGTTATCTTCATAAGTCATGAACCTACTGGAGACTAATATGTAAATAAAGTTCCACACATATTTGTTGAAAGATTGAATAAATAAGATTGAATTACTATGCTGTGTTTCTTAGTCACAATCGTAATCATGTGGAAGCATGTTAGTGAAATTATTATACATACTAGGATATAGACAGCACGTTCAAATGGCCAAATCATCTCAGCTTTCAGTATAAGTACACTCTTTAATGCTATAGCTTTAGAACTGTATGCAAGTAATTCCTTTAAAAAGGGTAGGGATGGGAAGATGGCACTGGGCAGTCAAGGAAACCAGTAGTTCACATACATTCTCTGAATCACCCAGCTCATTCATAGTTGTCAATTTCAAATCTGGGTTTCTAAACCTGGTTGCTTTTGAGCAAAAGATTTTTTTGGTAGGAGAACCATTGATTTAATGGCTACCACAACCCTTTGTAATGAATAGCAATGCTATTCATTCCTGTTAGGACATCACTTAAGCAGTATACATGCGTTATTTTATTTATCATTTCACCCTACAAACTAGAGTTCATTGTTATTGTTATAAATCATGAAGCTATAGTTTAGTGCAGTTCAGTAAATCTCTCAGGTCTATACAGATAGTATTAGAATATGGGTTTGAATCCAAGTTGTGTGAACCTAGAACCCACATTATAAAACCTTGCTAATGTATGCAAATATGGTATGTACCATATGAGCAGCTGGACATTGCCTGGGTGTTTTGGAGTTTGTATGTAATAGAAATCAAAAGTGATGACCTACTTTGGTAACATGGCTTCTGGTGATTACATGTTCTGTCTGGCTAGGGCGATTACAAGTCCCTCATAAACCACTGCACAACAGATTCATCGATTCTGCAGTCTTACCTAGTTCACTATAATAGGCTACACATAGTAGGTACTAAATAACTTTGCCAAATTATTAAAGGAGAGAAGACGAATGATTTTTCTGAGGCCCACATTTATAAATCTAATCAGAAAGCAGCAAAACTAAATCTCCTTGTTTTCTTCCCTTCCTTTAATAACAGGGAGTGCTCTATCAGCAAATGGAGGGCTTAGAGTTAGCTCTTCCTGACACATATTTCTCAAAGCCTCATGTGGAACCAGAAGATGAATAGTTGTTGCTATGATTAAGGATTAAGACTTTATATCAGAAAGAATCCCAGAGGTCTGGTTTTTACAGGAATCTTGTTAGTACTGTAATAAGAAAGAGAGAAGAAAAACATGGAGACCATTTTCAATAATCTTGCCCAGAATACTGAGACATGAACAGCAAATTAAAGGAAGAGCTGTGTGACTTTTCGCTGATAATGTCTCCACAAAGGCAAGTGTCAAAGCCCATTGTGTATACTGATGAGACTCTTTTAGCCTTTAGAAATAATAGATAAAATTCAATTTATTGTATACTTGATGTTTTGCCATATATGCACATTGCAGATTGGTTAACTCCAACTAATTAACATAGCATAGTTATCTCACATACATTAATCATTTTTATGGTAAGAACTCTTAACAACCACTCTGCACTTTCCAAGAACACAATAGGGTGTCTTTAACTTTGGACATCATATTGGCCAATAGACCAAAACTTCCTCCTTCTACATAACAGTAATTATGTGCCCCTTGACCCATCCTTTCCATCTTTATACCCTTCTAACCTCTGGTAACCACCAGTCTACTCTCTACTACAAGACCAACTGATTTAGATTCCATATACAAGTGAGATTGTATAGCATTTGTCTTTCTGTGCCTGGCTTATTTCATTTAACATGATGCCCTGCAGGTTTGTCCATATTTCTTGGCTTTTCTAAACTTTAGTGTTTTCACCTGCAAAATAGGAATCATGATACTGAGTTACAAAATAACAGGAAATTCTCTCTCTCTCTCTCTCTCCCCCACCCCCTCTTTCTGCTAAAGCTTCAGGCAAAATAGATTTGAGAATCAAACACTTGTTACAATCAAACTTAGTTACAATCTTCTGGTTAAGAAAACATACCTCCAGAACACAGAACAAATTACAGCTTATAATAAATAGGGTATATGTAGGAAAGAAAACAAAATCCTGTTTCTCCACACGTAGTTTACAGCATGCAGCCTGTATAACATCCAAGTTTTTTCAAGGCGCTCCAGAGTCCTGTGACTGTTTGGTTATCATCCCATTTCCAACTTTCTCCCCATCTTGCCCCCCAGTTCCAGTCAGAAGGACTAATCTGGTTAAAATGGCAATGGCTTTGGGGCACAGGAGTTTGGGGGACAATATTTTAACCCGAGTGCTTGGAATACCTTTGTAAATAATACTTCTCCCTTTTGCTGAGTAGATCTTATTTATGTGGTGCTTTGGGATTCCTATGATATGGAGCGATCCATTTGTCCAAAGAACTTTTGCTGCAATTTTATTAACAACAAACAAACAAAAAATTCCTCCTATGTGGTAGATGTTTCCTGTATCCTTAATTTACATTTTCCCAAGTGCTTGGATTTAGGGCAACAAGAAGAGTTTCTGCAGCCCTGGTCGATATAAGGCAGCTATGATGCCGTGAGACAGACAGCTCTTCTGAACAGACTTTGAAAACTGAAATTTGCAATCCGAGACAGGATTAGTTACTGTGAGTTTCTGTGCTCAGAGTCACCCTAAACATAAGATAAAACCCTGTTTGCTCCTTTAGTTGATCATTTGTGTCTGCAGGCCTCTTCTTCAGAATAGTTCAAACTGCCATGTGCACTCACATAGAACATGTTTTCTTCTTCAGCTGTGCATTTATTTTTAAAATAGACTCGTTTTACCAATGTCTTCCCTAAAATGTTAGCTCTTCATGAAACCCAGACCCAAGTCTTTAAATGCTACAAATTAAGAGAGTCAGGCTGAAGAAGAGTACATTCAGATATTTCCAGAATGTCATTTAACACTGGGAGTACAGTGTTTCCTCTCATTTCTTTGGAAATGTGAAGACAGAAACTCCCTCTAATGGGGAATGAGGGCATTTATTCTGACATTCGTTTCAGGACAAGTAAAGCCAGCCGTGGACAATGTTCAGAAATTTCTGCTCTGACACCACAAGTTCTGTAATATGGATGTGGAACCAAACACCACTCTGCAATGTGGATCTCATGTTTACTGGTGACGTATAAACCACACGAATAACCAGTCCTGACTCACACCTCCTGAATCAGAATCCATGATGATGGGGAGCCTGGAAATAAGGAACTTTTACCAACTCACTTCCTCTTCCCCAGGGGAATTTGACAGAGTGAGGCCCATGATTACATTATCATTAAGGAGAACAGCATGGCTTGCTACACAAGGCAAGGTCCATGACCAATAAATGCTCTAAGTAGGAGGAAGAAGCTCATTCGGAAGAGGCTGGCTGCCAGAATGGGTACCATGGGGTGGAAGTATGATGAGTAAGGATCCCCTCTCCTTATGTACCCTCTCTCTTGTCTGGCAACTTCCTCTTCCAGGGATCATGTTTGTCATCACACAGAAACAAGAGAAGGAGCTACCCTAAGTGGCTGATACAGTAAGTCTCCTTATCCATGGGTTCACTCTCTGCAGTTTCAGTTACCTGTGTATGCAACCATGATGTGAAAACTATGGAACAGAATGTTCCAGAAATAAGCAGAATTAAGGTGGGCCCCCTTCTGAGTCGAGTGATGCACTCTGACACTGGGAGGTAATCATCCCTTTGAGAGTCATCTCTTAGTCTACTTTGAGAGTCATCTACTTAGTCCACTGAGCATGCTATGTCACTACATTAGTCATTTAACTTGCTGTGTCAGTTATCAGTGTGACTGTTACAGGTCACTTTGCTGGGTCTAGATAGTCCTGTTTGACTTAACAATCAGCCCATCATGCAAGAGTGGTTATGCAAAGGAAGTACTAGAGTGGGTAACACAGGCTAGAAGAGTGTAAATCCAATCAGGCAATGCTCAGGATATATAAAAATATATATATACATAGCAGATGTGTGCATCCACTGTGGTATCTTTGAATGTACTTCCCTCAAGATAAGAGTGTGGTGGCTCAGTAGTAAAGTCCTTGCCTTGCATGCATGAGGCACTGGGTTCCATTCCTCAGCACCACATAAGCAGAAAAAAGCCGGAAGTGGTGCTGTAGCTCAAGTGGTAAAGTGCTAGCCTTGAGCTAAAGAGTTGAGGGACAGTGCCCAGGCCCAGAGTTCAGGCCCCATGACCGACAAAAAAAAAGAAGAAGAAAAGAGTGTACACCTATACCAGTATGCTTGGCCAAGCTCTTTTCTGAGTACTTCACAGGGATCAACTTGTTTAATTCTCCTTGAGATACAACTAAATAAAAGACCAATATCGATACCCTGTGAACCATCTCCTAGAATAGCTTGGATTCTGCTGACTTGCCAGAGCCCTCCCTTAACCTTTGCCCTGGCAGTTCATCAACCCTTCAGCCACCTACAGGATCAAGTAAAGCTGTCCTGGGTTGTCCTTTCCTGAAAGTTCCTCCTGAGCCATATAGAAATGGAAGTCAGTTTTTTAGAAAGGCCATTCCAGGAAAGGGGCAGCAACTGAGAACTGAAGGAAGCTAACTAAGAATGCATTAAGGAGCAGATAGATGACCCATGTAGATCAAGGTGGTCAGGATAGTGGATTGATCTCCCTGGGGTGATTTAGGGGACAGTGGCACATTTCAGAGGTGTTCAACAGGAGGGGCAATTCCTTTCTCTTATTGGCTCCTGCAAGGAGGAAATCTGTGTGGAAGTCTGGGGGTTAAAGCAGGGAAAGCCTAAGAACTGGCGGGGGGCGGGGGGCAAAGTCCTGGTAACAAAAGTTGCAGTGTCTGTAGATGCCTCAGAAAGCTCCCAGACACATAAAGGGAAAGAGGAAAAGAGGAGAAGAAAACAAAGAAGGTCTAAGGAAAAATATTGTTGGTATGACTCCACTTCTGAGTCACTATTTTTTCCTTTGCTGATTGTTTCTTATTGGGCTGCATTCCTTGGGTAGCAAGTCAGACTTCTCTTTCCCAGCTGAAGGCTTGCCAGCCTCTGTCTTCTGCTCGTTGAAACTGCACTTGTCTTTCCAAACACTAGGTAGCCTACTGCTGCAGCTTCCTTTCTCCGTTTGCTTTTCTCTACTGTTTAACCCTTATTTTCCTCTGTCTGTCTCAGTGAGCCATCTTCATGTTTGCCTCCCAGTCTTAACCCAATGTTTTGCAACTGGAAATTGCTCCATCAGGCCTATTGATGGGATGAAGAGGCCTATCTGAAGTAAAGAGATGTGAAGGCATCTGTTAGTTCTGCCTGATTTAATTTCAGATCTAGAGCAGAGGGCTGTAGAGAGAGTGTCTTGTTCTCCCTACACTTTCTGAATCCTGTTAGTTCACTCAGTGTTATTGGTTTCCAGTGTCTCTCCTTTCTGCCCCCAGTTCTGGTCATTCATAGCATGCATGATTAATGACACATCAGTATTTGATTGAAATGGGCTCTCAAACAGCTTTTATTTGTGAGACAGCACAGGCAAGTTGACAACTCCACTAGACGAAGGCGTTAATATTGTGAAAGGCACACATACAAAAAGAAATTGAGATCTTGTTGGCTCTGCTCGGTAATGAGCTACAGCTACACAAACTGCCATCCCCTTTCAGAAATAAATTCCCACTGCTGAAAAGCCACTTTCCCTATTGGAGATTTCATATTTAGTTTGTAAACTCCTATGCAGCCTTTGTGGGGCACTGACTTTTTCAGGTATAGTCTATCACTTAATGTGACCTTATTTTATTAATTCCAGCAATACTGCATGGCAGAAATTAGCCCCATGTACTAGAAAAGAAACTTGAGGTCAGGAAAAAACCTAGTTAGGTCTTGATGAAATCAAGATTTTGAATCCAAGTCTCTCACATAAGAAAGTGCATCCCATCCTATATGCTATACACACACACACACAATAGAGAACATATGTCCTCTATGAGTATTAACTAGATCATCACAGAAAATGTATGAAGTTGGGTACTGGTAGCTCATACCTGTAATCCTATCTACTCAGGAAGCTGTGAGCTGAGGATCTTGGCTTTAAGCCAGCCCATGCAGGAAAGTCTGTAAAACTCTTATCTTTAATTAACCACCAGAAAACCAGAAGTGCCACTGTGGCTCAGAGTGAGAGGATACTAACCTTGAGTGCAAAAGTTCAGGGATGGTGCCCAGGTCCTGAATTCCAGCCCTATGACCACCACCACCACCAACATGAAAACCTATGAAGAGGTATTATTAATCACATTTTCCAGGGGCTCAAAGGTCTAGGAGCTCTGGTCTGCCTCAATCTTCTATTCTATAGTGATCAAGCTGTCTCAGTTATGATACTTGTCTTATTACTTCACAATGGTGCATTTATATTTCTATCTTCCAAAGAATCCCTCAAGGACAAGGTTTCTGTCAGTGTGTGTGTGTGTGTGTGTGTGTGTGTGTGTGTGTGTGTGTATCCTCTTTGTAGGGATAAATAGATGGAAGTATTGAATAAATGAACATGGGATGAGTTTCCACCCCATGCCCTGAAATAAAATGCAAAAACAAACCAGTGTTTTAAAAACATCTAGGGCTTCATTGAAATACCTTTGACCAAGCAAGGCTGCAGAATGTAGAACATCCTGAATACAACTATCCCCATGTTATGTGTTTGTTTTCTTCCTCTCAAGCCTCTTCTCTCTGTATCTCCTTCACACTCAGAGATTTAGATTCTGGCTTTTGTCTGTCTCTGGCCACAGGCAAGAACCAGGAAACAGCCTTAATATATGTCACATGTCTTACTCAGATGGCACAAGCCCTGGACCCTTTCTCTGAGCAGAATTTGCTCTTACTTTACAAATAATCCTAATAGAAATGGGCTTTTTTTTCTCCTCCTAAGTTGCTAAAATGTTTGAATCAGCCAAGTAAAATGAAACAGATGATTGGGCAGGCACACTTGAAGCCCCATAGGAATAGGTTGGGCGTTGGGTGCATACAAACAGTAAGTAGTCCTTAGTGCACATGGAAAATCTCAGCGTTCTCAGGATAGTTTATGTAAGGCCAAACTGCCTTGCTCCATTGGCTCTGAGGCTGTCATTGCCTTGTGGCAAAAAGACAACATTGTGGAAGACTCTTAAAATGGTCTCTAGCAACTCTATTTTAAAAACAAAGGCATGAACATCTGACACTTTTAAGGCATAATTTCTATTCAAAACAGTTATAGGCTTTAATGAAACACATCAATATTTTAAATCTTTAAGTGTGCAGAACTTTGGTGATCAGAAATGAGGACAAGGGAGAAGGGATTGTTCCTTAGCATTTTCAGAGGTTGCTAAAGCATTCTGGCTCACAGAAGGTGCCATCCCTGGCTGTGTGCAGAGTGTAGAATAAATTGCTAAGAATGATTGACTATCTCTCAGCCGAATTCTACTAGTGATCCAAGACCACTGGAAATACCCTAGAGAACTACTTAGCTTGGGTAATTCAAAGTTCTTCCCATTGCTACAATATTGGTTCTTCATATGCAAATTATTAATGCAATCCTTTCAGTTTAATAGTGAGTAATTAGTTTGTGGATCTTCTTCTCACTATGGCTCCCTTTATTGTTTTCTGAGCTCAGTTGCACTGATCATGTTATAACCACCATCATGAAATCATACAGAGATAAAGGATAAAGAAAACACAAAAGCCATAGCCTTCACATGTGCCCTGTTCTTGTTCATAGTCTAATCTAGTGGCTAGAAAAATGACTCTGTTACACTTTTTCCTTTGTCTATGCTCATGCAGTGTGACTCTGTGGCTTTTTTTTCCATGCAAAGAATAGAATTTTTTCCTACCCCTTGTATATGAAGTCACTCCATACCTTTCTCTAGTAAATGAAATGTACAAAAGTATTCCCATTCTGGGCTTACATCTCAAGCTGCCTCGATGTTTCCACACTCGTGGTAGTTTTTGGAGCCATCATGTGGATATTAGTCTTCTGGGCCCATGAAAAGGAATTTGGTTTAGTGCCTTATCCTTGTTATACCAGCCCACCATTAGTTATTCAAGAAAAACATGGCAGAGCCACTAAGCACAGACACAGAAGCACACCCAGCTGATCAGCAGAACGACTTATCCATCCATGGCCAAGTAGCTATAAGAAATGCCTGATGTCTTAAGCACTGTTTCAGGTTGCTTGTTACACAACAATAATTGATGCAATGTGCACACATATGGTTGATCTGGCCATCACCATGTCATAAATCATGCTGCTGATAGCAATCTAATGTGTCATATCACCAATATACCTGATTTATTTAGATGGTCCCTGAGCTGTTGTGTGTTTCAATGGTCTACAGTTAACTTCAGAGAGGAGTATACTTAATGCAGTGAGCACATGTTAATATTTCTTTTCCACCAATAGTTTCAAATCCTGGACTTTCTGACAACAAATTCTATGGTTCATCCAGCTTATCTTCAGTAACCCTGTTTTCTTGTCTGTAAAGTAGGAAAAATGACTCTGTGAGATTTTGTTTTTTAAATACAGAAGATGATATGTGAAAATCCAGCATCAGAATGCAATATAGGTGATTAGAAGATATAAGTTAAAGAATGCTGAAATTAATTCTCAAGTATGACTGTTGTTTCAAAACTAAGGACACACACACACACACACACACACACACACACACACACACACACCACATATACAATGGAATGCTTGATTGCATTCCAAGAATATGTCAAGTAGCTTATAGTCACCAACAATTAATTTTGGAAAAAGGTTAATTTCAAATACGTAGCAAACAGCAATAGATCTGAAAATAAAACAGCATCTGCAGGTAATAATGGATTTTCTCTCTACTTTTATTTCTCATGGGAGAGGTATGGAAATAATCATCATTCTCTAAGACTTGTAGAGAATTCAGATGTATGAACCTGTTGCTAGGCAGTTCAAACCGGGTGCAGTGACTCACATCTACAATCCTAGCTGCTAAGGAAGCTGAGAACTGAGGTTCTCAGTTCAAAGTCAGCCTGAGCAGGAAAGTCCATGATATTCCTATCTCAACATAAACACTAAAAAGCCAGTAGTAAAACTGTAGCTCAAGTGACAGAGCTCTTTAAACAAAAACCCTCAGAGACGTAGTACCCAAGCCCTGAGTTCAAGCCTCGGTACCACCACAAAAGCAAAAACAAAACACTAATGCACTATCTCTGAGGGCCGTCAAAGAAGGAACTAATGAACTTATTTTAATATAGAGATTTTTCAAGCCACAAATACAAGGGTTTTGATTCAGCAGCTTTAGAGTTGAGCCTGAGGATCTGTGTATTCTGAAGCCTCGGTACCACCACAAAAGCAAAAACAAAACACCAATGCACTATCTCTGAGGGCCGTCAAAGAAGGAACTGAACTTATTTTAATATAGAGATTTTTCAAGCCACAAATACAAGGGTTTTGATTCAGCAGCTTTAGAGTTGAGCCTGAGGATCTGTGTATTCTGAGATTTCCCCCAAGGAGATGAATTGGAGTCAGCTAGTCAGAGGAATCACTGCCTATTCATTTTTCATGTGGGAGCCTGATGAAGAAGAGTTAAATTAGAAGCTCCAATGTCCTCAGGAAGTCAGTCAATGACTGAACTGAAAACCCAGTCCTCCGGCTTGGCTTGCAAGTAGGAGAATGATCCTAAGTTCATCACAGGAGAAGCCCTTCAGAGGCCCATATTCTCAGGACTTGCCTGTTCCCAAGGCCAGCCTCCATCTTACCCTAGTGGATGCATACTGCACACATCATTTATTCTTCACTGGGAACATGACCTCCGAACTGTAACCAAAGTCACTGATTTTCAGACAAGTTGAAATATACGAAGAAATGGTTTATTGGGCACCTTAATATATAGCTGAGTGTTAGCTTTCCAAAAAAAAAGTAGTAAATAAAATCAAGGTAACAGATTGCTTTAAATTTTATTACCTCCTTGGGATTGCTTCATAATATATTTTCCTTCTTAATAAAGAACTTGTCACTTTACATAATTCATCCTTTCTAACAAATAGCGTAAGACATTTTTGTCTCCCAAGTTCAAAGCTTGTGAGAATACCCATATGATCTCAAGAAATGCAGCTGTAGCGTTGGGTATGCGCTAGAAGCATATTTATTTTGGTAGAATGAGAAAGCTTGATATAGTTTCAGAGTTGTTCAAAAATTATCTTAAATTCATTTTGAAGTTGAGTTCAAGCCCAGAGCAACTTAAATTATTTAAGATAAAATAAGAAACACTTCACCCCAAGTCAGCCATGAATAGAGTCTTAAGCTTGATATCAGGCAGCTCAACTATGAATTTGATACCTAAAGAACAGTGAAAACTGACATTCATGGAGACAAGGGTTTGAATGTATTCTTGATGTAGATACTAAGGCTCAGAGAAGGAAAGTAAGTAGCCCAAGATCACACAGGTAACAGAGGAATAAAACTTGTTTCTGAATGCATACAGGCTAATCCCAGAGCCTGGAAGCCAATTTTCTTAACTCTCCATATCAAACAGTAAATCCTTTCTCTAGGATTTTCAGTGTCAGATGTAAAACTCCAATATATGCACAGATCGAATTCTCAGCTTTCCGTTCTGAAAGCCCTGCATATTGATTAACTCCGACCCAATATCTTGCTGCTTTAGATATAATATCCTTGCCTACATTCACATACACCATGACATTTTCTCCTCTTTCATCCACTCTTTTGGAATTATCTTGGCTTTTCCTGGATTTTATTCCTTTAGACAAAACAGAGAACACATTTATCAGAATACCTGAAAAACACTGGTGCATTTTTATTAGAATTATAATGAATTCATAGATTATTTGAGGGAGAAATTTACATCTTTATAATAATGAATTTTCTCATCCATGAGCTTATTAGATTTTTGGTTCTCTTGCTTTCCTTCTGCTGCTTTCATAGCTTTATAGATAAACATATATATATATGTGTACATACATACACACATATATATACTCATATATATATATATTTCCCTCATGAAAATGTTGTACTTCCTTTGTTAGATTTATTTCTCCTTGGATATGGCCTTATTTTATGCAAGCCATTGGAGCTATTTCTCTTTGAAAGTTATAATGTGAAAAAATTGGAATCCTACCAAATGGACTGTTTTCAACAAAGAATGAATCTACTGCTAGTTTTATTCCTGGGCTGATGTTGAAAATGTTATTTTCTTCTGTTTTGTCTTAAGAAAGAGGAGTACATTGTGATCTCTCACTCGGAGTTTCACGCACCCTTTATGGAAACTCACCTTCTGTAGTCTCTGGTCAAAAATCTGGAAATTGTACAACTTTCCTAACCCCACTGGCCCAGGACAGCTTCTACCTAGTTCTAGAACATAATGATTAGGATATGTGGGAGACCAAGGTGGCTACATCTTCCAATTTTTCAAGAAAAGTTAACAGTTCAAATTTTCATATCAAATTTTTAAAAATTAAATCTTTTCCCCCCAAAATGTGACCAGTAAGTGAGTCAAACTACATAAGATTGAGATGGAATAGAGTATGAAGACTTGTGTATTAACTGGCTTTAAGTATTGGGTATCACAAAATATGGGTTCCAAAGGGCTCTGTGTTTTTCCGGCTCTACAATGGGGTTGATGGTGACAGCATTTGGAGGCTGAGACAAGGAACCACCCACCCTATGTCCACATAGTGACCTAGAAGAAAGGCCAGGCCTTGAGCTCATGTGGGCTGAGTCCCCATCCTACTGGTTTGCCATTGGTTGTGCTGTCTGATAAGTTGGTAAACTCTTCCAGGAACCAGCCTGGACTCTTCCCAGAATTCCTCAAATAACTAACTTTTTTAAACAATGAGATGCTCCTCTTAAAGGTGCATGTGGAAGAACTCTAGAGAACATGGAGAGAATGTACAATTATATATATATATATATATATATATATATATATATGGTGCATTTTAGGAGAAAACTAAAAACTAGTATGGCTCCATTGAAGAAAATATTTAACAATTCTTAATGGTTTTTGGGCCTACCATATGAACAGGTGTGACTTGCCTTTCCAGATCATTGAGTAGAAAGAATATGCACAGTGACATCTGTGTTATAGGCAATTTTAATAACTGTTCTGTATAATGGACGCACATAAATGCACTCATGTAAATAGACAGAAATATAACAGAAGGCCAACTTTCTTACTACCATTACCCAGGTGAACTGAAACATGATGTTCAGTAATTCACAGGAAAGACTCTCAATAAAGTTCACTGCTTTAGTTTTAGATCAGTTAAAAGTTAAGATGGTTCAATATGTCATATTTTAGAGTTTGTATGGATTTGAGAATGACAACCTTAAAAAAACTTTAAAACCACAAAGCTTACTTCACAACATGATTTGGTCAAACTGCTTTCAGAGATGAAATTTTCCATATAATAGAGTTGCAAAGACATCAAATAAACTGTATTGCAATTTGCTGGCATGAAAGATCACTGGTACTTTTAATTTCTTAAGGACATCGCTTATATATAATGATTATTATTTTGATTAGTATTTACTGGTTAAAAAGACTCTTGAAAAACATAGGCTTGTTTATTTATAGCTTATCCTACCGGTTAGAAAGCTATGGCCTTTGAGTCAGATGAAGCCTACCAATCATTTGAGCAATTATGTGTGTTTGTGTGTGTGTGTGTGTGTGTGTGTGTGTGTGTGCGTGCGTGCACACATGCACAGGTATACTAGGTCTTGAACATGGAGCTTGGGGACACTCTATTAGCTTTTGTGATTAAGCCTGGCACTCTACCACTTGAGCCATTTCCATTTCCAGTTTTTTGCTGGTTAACTGGTTATAATTATGTGCTTTCCTGCTCAGGTTGTTTTAGAGCTTTGATCCCCTCAGATCAGCCTTCTGGGTAGCAAGGATTACAGGCTTGATCTAGCAGTGCTGGGTTCTGTGGAAATTCTTACTAGAAGAAAGCCATATTGATGTGTTTACATAGCCTCTCTGACTGCTCTTCCATTGCCATGCTGCGTTGTATAGTTGTGACAGCAACTGTATGGTTCACAAAAATCTAAGACTTTTTCTCTTGCATGGTATGTTGCCAAATAGATGATTGACACTGGGTCATATATATAGAGGAAAGAAACTGTACTTGGTTCACACTTTGGGAGGCTGAAGTCTATCAGGAAGTAATATCTGGTGAGGGTTTCCCGCTGTGTCAAAACATCAGAAAAGTCCAAGGGCAAATGGGCCAGTGTGAATGAGACCACAGGCAGGAACAGCTTGGCAATATGACAACCCATTCTTGTGGTAACCAGTCCAAATAAACAGGAACTGCAGTAATTAATACCACTTAACCACTGAATCACCCCTTAGCACTATTACACAGGAGACCAAATTTCAGAATGAGTTTCACAGGGCACAAATCATATTCAAACCATAATACATTTACAAGTAGGCCTTCATAGAAAAACTTTACTGCATATGATGTCACATATTTGTCTTTTTGACTCCTTAAAAAAAAAACCTATACTTTGGCAATGTTAAAAAATACGTCTAGTTCCCTGGGACAGTATTCAGTGTTTTGGCCATACTTTGGCATTCAAAATAATAAATCAAAATGTGATTTGTAGCACTTGCCTATTTCCATAGTGTAAATAATTCCTCCATGACAAACTATCTACCAATCTGCCTTTGTTGAATGCAGTGTTGGGAAGTGATGTGTGGTAACCTATTGTTATGTAGTATTTTTATTTTATCATACACAGATATCATACACATAAGTAACTTCATGAGCATAGAAGATAGAAAGTAGCAAAACAATTACTAGTGATTTTTAACTTTTGTGAGTTTTAATGAAACTTATTCAATTGTAAGCTTATATAATGTCATATTTTAATAGTGAACATAGCTGGACTCTGGTGGCTCACGCCTGTAATCCCACTCAGAAGGCTGAAATCTGGGGATCATGCTTCAAAGCCAGTCTGGGCAGAAAAGTCTATGAGACTCTTATCTCCAATTAACCACCAGAAAATCAGAAGTGGTGTTGTGGCTTAAGTGGTAGAACACTCACTTTGAGTTGAAGAGCTCAGGGACAGTGCCCAGGCCCAGAGTTCAAGCTCCATGACCAAAAGAAAAAAGAAAAAAAAAGAATGGGCTGGGAAGGTGGCTCAGTGGTAGAGTGCTTGCCTTGCATGCATGAGGCCCTGGGTTCGATTCCTCAGCACCACATAAGCAAAAAGAAAAAAAAGCCGGAAGTGGCACTGTGGCTCAAGTGGTAGAGCGCTAGCCTTGAGCTGAAGAGCTGAGGGACAGCGCCCAGGCCCAGAGTTCAGACCCACAACCGGACCCAAAAAAAAAAAAAAAAAAGAATAGTGAACATAATTAATTAAGAGCAGCTGGCTATTGTGAGCTGGAAAAATCCTGTTGCTGTCATATACATCATTGAGTATTACATTGTTGAGTATTACATTGTTTACTGTAAGTTAGGAAAGGTGTAGTTTCAAAATATCTTTCTATAATTCAAGAGAAGACTTGAATGCATACATATGGATCAATTAACTTCAATATATGTGCAAATGAATTGGTTGTAATTAGGATCTGTTCTCAAGTTGAAGAAAGAATTTTGACCATTTGTTTTGCAAAAATATCTCCTTGTTTCTTCACATTCAACAGTCTTTGGAAGTGGGCTGAGTGGACACATGTGCAGTCCATTAAAACCCCAGAGAATAAGGGATCCATCAAAGAGGTCTCTATTGAGGGTGAGGGTTTTTTTAAGGTATTTTAATATTTTATAGTTTTAAGAATAAAGAAACCCCAAACTAATTACTGTTGACTATGTTTTAAGTGTTCAGCTATCTAGCCAGCAGAGCATTGTTATAAAATCTTTTGTAAGCCTTCTTTGTTTCTCTTCCCACATAAGAATCATGATTTTATTTACAACATTTGTTTCAAAACAGAGGTTGTCAATCAAGATGACCAAGTCACTGCAGAAAAAGAAATAACTAAAGGTCTTTGGTTTTTATTTTATTTTGGATATATATGAAATATATATCCTTTGGTTTATATATCTATATCTATATAATCTGTCCCCTAGAAACTAAGTGGAGAAAGGCTCCCTTATTTGATAGTACTGCAGTTCATCAATACTAAAATATCATTGCCCTTCTAGTTGTTCAACAATCCCATTCCCCATTCCCCCCTCCCCTCCCAGGGTACCAGAGTCTTTAACATCTGAGCAGCATGGAAAATCTAGTTGGTAGGGGACCTTTCTTCCCAGCTCCCACTCCTTGACTGTCAACTGCCACTGGCAGTTGCCCCCAGAAACTTACAGGTAACAACAGATAATAAGACAAAGCTCATAATTTCTGTCTGAATGAAGGGAAAGAAAATAGCTTTGTTCTGACAAAACTTAATTTCTGACCCTTGGGTTTTTTAAAAATGTTTTTTATTGTGAAAATACTGTACTGAGGGGTTACAATCACATGAGCAAGGTAATGAGTACATTTCTTATCAAGCATTGTTGCCTCCTCCTTTGTTTTTTCCCTACCATCCCTTCCCTCCCATCTCCACAACTACATTCCCTCCCTCCCCTCCCACCCCCCGCCGCCTAAATTGTAAAGTTCGTTTATCGACATAACATCTTGTACATCTCATTGTTGCAATGGGTCAACCTGTATCCCTATTTAAACAATTTGTTTTTTTTCCCCTTCCGCTCCTCAAATTATACCAACATCAAATACAGTGAAGACAGGTATTTTACCGTGGGGGAGGTGGAACCAACCCAGATGCCCCACAGTAGATGAATGGATCAAGAAAATGTGGTATATATACACAATGGAATTCTATGCCTCCATCACAAAGAATGACATTGCCCCATTTGCTAGGAAATGCAAAGACTTGGGAAAAAATATTTTAAGTGAAGTAAGCCAAGCGCAAAGAAACATAGGTCCCATGGTTTCCCTTATTTGCAATAACTAGTATATATCTGAGACAAGCAGAAAAGGTCAGATAAGATGATGTTAAGTGAAATGAACCCCAAGATAAGGCCACAAGTGGTTTTTTTCTTTCTTGCTATTGGTTTTAAGGTATTTATAACGTACTGACCCTTGCCTTATAGGTGGACCAAGTTAAGACATTATGCATGCCACTAAGGACTCCTTAGAATCCTTTCTCAATTATTTACTCATTTAAATTAATGCCAAACAAACCTAGACTTTGACCTCAGCATACTCATTGGCCCTCTGAAGTTTTTGCAAATTGTGACAAAAAATAATAGTTGATTGTGGATCAAGCTACCTACAATCTACCCTCAGTGAGCCATAGAATGCATGTTTGTATTAATTAAAGGGAGATCCAAGATGCTCTGTTCCTTGGTCCAATTTGCTTTGTGACAGGAAAATGCTTATTTAACTGGAAAGATTATGTTATGGTTTCTAACGAGTGAGCAAGTAAATGCCATTTGGTGATCATTATCTAATTTAGCCATGAAAAGGATAAAACATAATACTACTCTGATTGTTGATTTTTTTCCAATGGCTTGCTTCAAATGAGATAAGTTAATTATATGAACATTTGGAACTGTAAAGGGCCTATTAAATATGAAACCCACCTGCACAAAGAAGCTGATAGTATAGATTTTGAGCAGTGCATCTCAGATTTCTTATTAAACAATCCACCAAGACTCTGGCAGTTATAGATAGAAACACAAATTGGGTCCCATTTCTCTTTGCATCATCTTCTAAGTCTCTAAACTTGTCTTCTATTACTGCCCACTTCCAACTAGCTGGATTCAGTCATATTTAATGCTGTTGATTCCAAAAGCACAGTGTGCTCTCCTGTGATCGCCAGGCTTTGCATTATTGACTCCCTTTCTTACAACATAATTCATGCATGAACCTCAACCCTAAAAATGACGGCTTTAAAAAGAATCCAGTATATTCTTTCAATACTTATATTTGATTATGCTTGTGTCCTGACCTCTACATTTCTCTCTCTCTGTCTGTCTCTGTCTGTCTGTCTCTCTCTCCCTCTCTCTCTCTGATTGGAACTTAAACTAAGTATCTGACACTTACTTTGCTCATTGCCTAGTGCTTTACCACTTGAACCATGCCTCCAACTCAACACTTCTTAACCATTCTATGAACTATTTTGGGTCAGTACCCTGTGCTTCTCTATTTGTTTGAACAAAGTGCACTGAACAAATGGATGAATGCTCTAACTTTGGGTTTATCAATGTGGATTAGCCAGATTGTAGCTTCAGCAGATCTTGATTTTAAGATTCAAAGAAGAGGGGAAGGAGGGAAAATGTTGTCAAAATACTTTCTGTACATGCATGAAAATGGAACGTGGAAACATGATAAGACTGGTCTGGTATAAGGCAAAGAGAAGGAGGCAAAAAGACTGATGGGGGTAACTGTACAAGATGCACTATGTAAATCAAAATAAATTCTCCTTGTACAACTAATTCATGCTAATTAAAAACAGGATGAATATAGATACAATATGCATTAATTAACTTTCAATTGGCTTGGATTGGAAACAGGTAAATTGGCTTAAAGATGGAAAGTCAATAACTATTTTCTTCATGAGAGGACAGTTAAAAGTTCATGGAAAGGAAACAATAGGGAATGATAATGAAGACAGTCCTGTTTGGGAGGAGATTAAAGGGCTTAAGAATCCAGAACACTGATGAAGAGAATTGTTCTGCTAAGGAGCATAAAGGTAATGGGGCAAGAAAGAAGAACAAAGAGGAAGAGGCAGGTTATTTTCAGACATTGGTTTGAGAAATAGTCATTAAACCTTGTGTGAAGGGTATTGTTATAATGATGTACAGCTTTGGAAACATGGGCTTTTGAAATTATGGAATTGCTACTGCAGACATAGGTAAGTAGAGCCCAGATGAACAGTATTTCAGGCTCCGATAACATCAAAGATCTTCTAAAATAGAACTTCTTGGTTTTTCTGTAGCATTAATTTGCAAATTAAGCAAATTCTAAGTGATGGAAAAAGTTGGGATGTGGGCTCAGTTTAAAAATGGAAGTAGAATGTATAGAAAAAATACACAAAAAGTCTATTTGTGTGGGGAGGTGATACATTTTTAAATATATACAGTTTATTACTAGATCAGTGATCTCTGTGAAGTTTCTGATCCTCAGTCATTGCCTTCTCTTCAATATTCCAATGACACTCCAATCCGAAAACATGTAATGACCAGGGGTTATTACATCAATTGTCCAAGGTAGAATCATCCGAATCCCATATCTAAGTCATTATGAAGGCTCATCTCGTAGATGTCACGCTGCTCCTTTTGAATTCTCTTGTCACTGCCCCCAGCCTGATCTAGCAAGCTACCCTTGCCTAGACTATTGTTATAGCTTGCAAACTTACATTCTTGTATTCATTCCTCTCTGCTAACCTGTCTATCCAGGAGAGTCAGCGTGGTATTTCCCAATATGTATCTAACAGTGTGTTCACACGACTTAAAACTCCTCATTAACTGCCTATTAATTTTAGGAAAATGAGCAAAACTTGTCATTGGCCTTAATGTAGGACTTTTCCTTGACTACTCAGCATCACTACAACCTTACCTCACCCCATTCTCATCTTTTCCTAAACCTAGCAGATTACCAAGTGTGCCAAACTCATGTAGCTCCAGTCTTTGCACATGCTGTTTAGGTTTCCTAGAATCTTCTCTTGCTCTCTTCCAATACGTGCTTTCTCTGGCCCTTCAGATCACAGCTCTAAAATCCCTTTCCCTGGAAGCTTTTCCGGACTTCCAACATTTAGTCATATTATGTACTTCGAGTGTAACTTACTCTTATTAGCAGTTTGTAATTACATGTTTTTCTGTGAGGGTGATCACTCTGTTATGATCAGCAGCCGCTTTGAGCTTATGCCTGATTGATCAATCAAGATCTCCCCCACTGCCTACCATGGGGCTAGGCAGACCTTCTGTGTTCCATAAATATTTGTTGAATGACTGAATGAGCAGATTAGGATGTGGGCCAACAGAAGGATGCTGCCCACATCCATACAAACAAAGTAGACCTGGAGCTCACTTCCTTTCCAACCCTTAATCCTCTCTGATCTTCTGTTCTCACATTGATTCTTCATCCACCCACACATCTTGAGATTGGCCACTTACTGTTCTCTTTTCTCAGGATCTGACTTGAGCCTTTTGTTGTTGTTGTTGTTCATCTTTTATACTGAATCAATTAGGGTTCTTAGTTAAAGAAGCAGAAACAGAATGGCTGATTAAGCAGAAAATAAGTCCATTAAAAGGATACAAGTAGCTCACAGATATTGAGAGGTTCAGTGCACTGGGCTGGATGCCAGATTTCCAGGAATAATGTCCCAAATCATGTTGCAAAGTTAGTCTAATGAAATGAATGCTGCTCCATTGGTACTGGCACTCACGGAGGGAGTGCTCCTGCGACACTCATCCCTGCCATTGTCTTCCCCAAAGCAAAGCAGCACCTCACTAGCTAAATGGAGGTGGTTCCAAATTAAGTGCCTTCCTCCAATTGATCATTTCTAAGTCAAAGTCCTAGTGGGGGTGAATCTGGTTGGTGGGAGATGGTCATATGCACATGTTCTATTTGCAGAGGAGGCTGGAGGTGAGTCTCAGGGATTTCCATCCTGGAGACCAATCAAGGGTGTTTAAAAGTATTAGGTAGTCAGAAATCATAGCCCATCCCCACTCGGTGAATTATGGCTAAAATTTCAACAACTTGTTCAGTGCTTCTATCAGTGTGGGCCTCATTGTGTTTTACCTATCCTGTCTGAAATGACAGACCCACAGGATGATGGCCTTCTATATGTGGTTTGATACATATTGGACTCAGAGTCAGAAAGATTTTTAGAACTAAATGCAAGCCATCCTAGAAATCTCTGTTGGAGACAGTAGAAGGCATTATTTCCCAGTCTGAACTGTAACATCATCTTCTAATTAAGTTCATCACTTTGGTTGGCTATCAGTGGCTATAAAGTCAAGTATTATGAGTCATCCCTGCAGCAAATACCCCATATCTATAGCTGATGAGATAGTAAATCATCAGTAATTATCTATTGAATTATCTATTGGATGAGTAAATAGACCAATAATTCTTTTGCTCACACTAACAAGACTGAGCAAACAATTTGCAAAATTCAGTGGCTTGAAATATTAAGTAAAGTTCTCTCTTTCTTGTATGTGGCTATGTGTCCACTGAGGAATGGTTGAGACTGGTCCATGCCACCTCGGTCTAGGATGTTAGTGAATGAAGTTTGCAATGGGCAGAATATAGTCAGAGAACAAGGGAAGAGAGTGTGGTAAGCAGCGTCTTCTCTCAGAGTGTCCATGTAGAAGGGACATAGATCACTTCCAAGGTAAGTTATGTATGTACACACAACACCAAAATAATAGAACAAGGCTTAAAAGGAGAGCTCAAAATATGTGATGAGTGGCAGAAATGATGTCTTCGCTTTTATGAATCTGTTGCCTTTTCTTTAAAAGAAGGGCTTTTATAGCCTCTACCCAGGAGGTTATGGCAAAAGCTAAATGAAACACACATCATATATACCCACTATGTATTTAAAGATTAATTATTTACAATTTTGGGGAGTACCAAGGAACATTATGAAGTGAAGAGTGTAAATTTCAGGAGAACTTTACCACTGTGGCCCCCAATTTACATCTCCACAAGGCAACTGAGCCCAGAGATCCACATCCACATTGAATCATAGCTGAGAGCCAACTTGCTGAAACTTGAAAGTAGCCTCAGAATGACTGGATGAATAAAGCAAGATATGATCAAAGCATCAGTCTCCCTTCCAGTCTTCCATCGATCTCTCCTCCTGTCTGCCAGATACACGCATTGCCTCAAGGAGGACTGGGGCACTTCAGGCAGAAAGGTAAAGAAAACAAAAAAAAATGATGTTTAGTTTTTTTTTCTGAATTCTACAATATGTTCTTCAAGCCCACGAGAGAAACAACAGCATTCAAAGCCATAGCTCTTGATATACAAGGAGTTTTGTGGAAAGAAGAAAGGGCTTTTGACAAAGAAAATGGAAACGTTTGAGGCATGAATGAGGGATGAAAGTACTTAGGCTTTGACCATCATAAAACAAGAAGAAAGCAAGCTGCAAGTTGATCAACCTGTTAGGGGAGACAAGGCAAAAGTCACAAGGCTTGGAGGAGTGGTTAAGGGTGGAGGGGAAAAGGGGGGCCTGACAGTAGGGTCAGAAAGGAAAGACCTTGTGAGAGGAGCAGTGAAGAGCAGAGACAGTGAAGATGCACTGGGAACAGCTGCCAGTTAATTATAGGTTCTCAACTGGACTGGATTACAAGGTACCCAGATAGCTGGTAAACATGATTTCTCCTGTGTATATGAAAGTGTTTCCAGAAAAGAGTGATATTTGAATTTGAATCAGCAATCACTGAACTAAATAATTGCTGTCATCCAATGGGGAGAGAACCATCCAATAAATGAGGGCCCAGATGGAACAAAAAGAATGGTGAAAGGTAAATGTGTTTGTGCTCTCTTTCTCTCTCTCTCTCTCTCTCTCTCTTTCTCTCTCTCTCTCTCTCTCACACACACACACTTCTAGTGGAGCTGGGACAATAATTTGTGTCTGTGGACATCAGAACTCCAGCTTTTCTGTCTTTTATAATTCAGAACATACCCTAGAAGTCCATCCTCCCACCCTACCCCTCAGTTGTGAAGCCTTCAACCCTGGACTGAGAGTTCCACCATTGGCTTCCCTGATTCCCCAGGTTGCAGGTGGCCTATCACGGGATGTCTTAGTGTTTGTAACTTCATCAGCTCATCCTCATAAGGAATCTCCTCTCTTTATTTGTCAGTCTATGCATCCATCCTTATTGCTTCTATTTCTTTGGAGAACCCTAATAAACCAGGCAAAATAAAGCCAAGATGGAGTCAACAGATTCCCTTTGTCATTAGCTGGAGCCTCTCATCTCCATACCGAGGAGCTAGTTTCCTAAAGTCACCAGTGACTGACTCAATGGAAAGATGCTCTTTAGCGTGGCTTCACAGAGCCCTAATACAAGTGGACATTTTTACTCCATGAGTACGTTAGCTTTCTAAAGCACAGGCCATAGAGATTAACATGAAGTATGAAATGGAAAACCTCGCATGTGTACTTGGAAGGGAGCAAAGGCACCAATTCCGAGTTACAATGCATCTCCTGGGTACCCTTTCTATTAACCCCATCATTTATGTAATACCCAGTAGGACTGGATCACACCTTTGGATCAGTTGTCAAAGGAACAATTTTTGTCTAGTCTGTTCCTTTTTTTTTTTTGTCGGTCATGGGGCTTGAACTCTGGGTCTGGGTGCTGTCCCTCAGCTCTTCAGCTCAAGGCTAGCGCTCTACTACTTGAGCCACAGTGCCACTTCTGACTTTTTCTGCTTATGTAGTGATGAGGAATTAAATTCAGGGCCTCATGCATGCAAGGCCTGAGCCACTTTTCACTGAGCCACCTTTCCAGCCCTACTCTGTTCTTTTTATTGTTCTTGAAATATATAATTTGATAATTTTACAAGACTACAAAGTGAGGCATTTTACCTGTAGGCTATTAATGCTGATAAATAAGTAATAAGTAAGAACTATTGAGCACTAACTACAAGTTATGTAAGCATTTTCCCACACTATTTCCCAGAAGTATTTACCTCCATTTTGTAGAGGAGAAAACTGAAGTCATGAAAGCTAAATGTCAAACACGTAACTAAGATAATCTGAACCCACTAGGACCTCTAACATCTATGGGTTTGACGAATACACATTGACTTCTGTTGCACATTTCCCTCATAGCAGTGAGCAGTTCCTAACTTGCTAGCCTTCATTCATTCAAATGTTTCTTGAGAGCTTGCTACAGATGGAATGCATTAGTCACAGGGAAAAGGAAGTCAGTGGGACACAGCATAACTACTCCAGAACCACTTCGAGTCTAGGAAACAGTGCCTCATTACTGCCTCAGTCCTAAAGGGTTCATGCAGTTTCTCCATGGAAAAGCAAGAGGTAATGGAAATAATCCTATACAAGTGTTACCGCCAGGTGCAATTTTGCCCCTGGGAAGTAGACAAATCATTTAACCTGATGGTGCTATTCTACCTATTAGATATTTTCAGCCCTCCAATTATAAGGTTCTGAGACTAGGACAAGTGGATCTCAGTAACGTCTAAGAAGTCTAGGGGTGAGCTAACATGCCTTTGAGGCTCAAGTATTCAACATGGACCAATCAGTAACAATCCAAAGGCCACCAAATCACTTCAATCAGCAGTAAAACTTTCTAGACTGGAACTTATGTTCTGATACCCACTTGTAATTGTGGTGGAGCCTCTAAAGTTAATAAGATACCCCCCTTCTGCTACCAAAGAACTTGAGAAGGACTCGAAAAGAAAGTCCTGTCATTCTAATAAGCCTGGTTTGTAAGATCCCAAGCTCTAAATTCTATAGCCAGTAAGGTTTGCCTGCTTCTTTGCTACTTCTTGAATTTTCTTTTCCTCCCCAAATGTGTACCTGCCATGTTCCTTTTCTCGTGTAGAGGCAGCAGTATGCTCTGGAAAGAGAATCCGAGCCAGGCTGAGATCAGGCTGGGCCTGAGTGTCCTCAAATAGAAAGGCACCCCTTCTTTAATCTCTGGCTCTGAGTTCATAGACCTGAGCCCCACAACCTTCCATGTAGGGTTCTTGGAGGATTAACAATACTACACCCACACAGTGCACCCACCACCATGAGGAAAAACAAAACGAGCACCAGTTCCTGGTATGGAGAAGATTCTGGATCCCTACCTCAAGCTTGCTCCTCAGCTAATTATTTGATGTGTTCATTTAGCTTTCTCTTGCCCCAAGCCACTGAATTCTCTACAGCCAAATGAACAAGCCTTATTTTTAATTTTATTTTTTTATTTAATTTTTTGTCGGTCGTGGGGCCTGAACTCTGGGCCTGGACACTGTCCCTAAGCTCTTCAGCTCAAGGCTAGCACTCTACCACTTGAGCCACAGTGCCACTTCTGACTTTTTCTGCTTACGTGGTGCTGAGGAATTGAACCCAGGACCTCATGCATGCAAGGCAAGCACTTTACCACTGAGCCACCTTCCCAACCCCATAAGCCTTATTTTTAAACACAGAGATTTAAGTCCTGGCAAGTATATTCTCTCTCTCTCTTTTTCTCTCCCTCTCTCTCTTTCACTCAATCACTCTCTCTTAAATGCTACAGATTCATAGAAATCACATTACTGTTCTCGAATATTCATTTCTGCTTAGAACATGGGATCTGCAGTCACACTGCCAGTACACCCAAGGGTGTCACTTCCTATTAACATGACCCTGGGCGAGAAGCTCAGCTTCGCTGGCTTTCAGTTTTCTAAAGCGGAAGGTATAAAATTAATAACTTTCAAAATCCAGGGTGCTGTAAAAATTGACTGAGAAATGCCAACCAAATGTCCATCAGAGAATAAACACCCAACCAGTGCTGTTGTTTTGATCGCCCTTATTGTTTAGCTGTTGTTTTGGAAATAACACTTTACTGAAATGTTCTCTAGAAACACAGCCTTCAAGTGACAGCCAACAAAGTTCTGTGGGGTCCGTTACTTTGTGTGCTCTTCAGAGATCCATACATGCTCTTCTTTTCCCCAGCAAAGGCTAGCTCATGTTTCCCCACAATCTCTCTCTCTCTCTCTCTCTCTCTCTGTTTCCTACCTTGTAGTCCACCAAACCAGGCTACTCAGCTGCCCCAGGGATCCCTCTCAAGGATTAATGTGAAGGTCTCATTTTCTAGGCAGTATCCTCCAATCCCTGCTGTTACTAGAGAGACTTGAATCCAGAGCCTTGAACTTGGTAGGCAATTGTTTTTTTTTTTTGTTTTTGTTTTTGAGATAGGGTCTCATTTGGGGTGAGGGAGGGGGTTGGCATCAAACCCAAGAGTCTCCTACCTCTACTTATTGAATAGCTAGGATTCCAGGCAGGCACAACCATACCCTGTTTCTCGTTTAAACATACTTTATCTGCCTTTGTCTCTTCTATCTTCTGTTTTCTGGCCACAACTTCAAGCAATGAAGCTGCTCTCTGTTACCTTTTGTGCCTTGTACCTGCCATTTAACTTGTTTTTCCTTTGCATTCCATATAGCCTTCCTGTGGTTTGTGCTGCATGCTTTCCCTGTGTCCATAGCTTTGTGCTTTTCTACAGATTATACCCATGGTCAGCAAGAGTTCACCATTTTCCTTTGAGTGATGAAGACCCATCCCATACAGAGCTAACGGCAGAAACATTCTCTTGTTTATTGTCACATGCTGGGTATGTAGTCACCTGGGAAAGGGAAGGGACCAACGTCACCTAGACTGGATTAGCTGAGAGAGTGAGCCATTAATACTGATGGAAATTTGCCTAGTTCTATAGGAATGTCACCAAATGCTAGAGTGGATTCCTGTAGCTACTCAGTGCTCATGATGACACCTTGTGGGAGACACTCAAAAGCATATGAATGATGAAATAAATGTATGTTCACCCGTATTGCCGTCAATAATTTCTCACCACAAATATTACAGTACTCCTCTCCCCTATGGACATTAAAGGTCCTGACCAACAGGGCAGATTCATCTTGCCTTGTACCTGAGATTTATTTAACATGTATTAAATGCATGAAGCAAAATATTTATTAAAAAATCAAGTGACTATGGTTCTTTCCTTTGTAAAAAGTAATCCTTGAGAATAAAAAAAAGATAAACACTGACTTAAAGTAATCCTTGAGAATAAAAAAAAAGATATACACTGACTTAAATACTGACACTTCATATTGTGACTTTTATTTGAAAATAAAGGAATTCAATTAAAATATAGGATGGGTTATCATATAGGTTACAGTAGCAGATATTAATCACATAATTGAAGTGTTAGGAAAAGGATAGCATTATAAAAGCTGTAGTCTGACCTAGGCCTATGAAAATTTAAAAGATATAGACTAAAATATTCTAGTGAAACCTTGAAATAAAACTGTAAGATAATTGATTTCCTTTTAAGTGAGGGACTTTTCTGTTTCAAAAGTTTGTCATTATTTTTCTGAATATCGACTACACGCTTTATCTGAGAATATTATTATTGTTACAGTTCTTTGTTAAGAAATCTATTTTACTATAATTCTATTCACTGTAATTTCCTTAGTAACAAGCTGCTCTTTTTTTTTCTTTTAAAAACTATTAAAATGTCATTCACATCACATTCTAGATGTGGATCCAGCCATTCCCAATAGCTATTCAAAAAACATAATCACCATAATTACTGTTGACATCTAATTAACATTCAGCTTCCTTTCTAGAGCATCTACAGCTGGACAAACCATCTATTCCAGGATTTAAAAAACAAAAAGCAAAAAACGAATGTTCTGTTGCCTTTTCTTTAAAAAAGAATAAAATAAAATAAAACAAACCAGGATCCTAAACACCTGGGCTCAGTTTTTGTTCTCTGTAAATGGTGGCTAGAGATAGGACAGCCACTGTGAAAAGTGCTCTAAATATTATCACTTTGGATGCAGTCATACGAAAGTAAATGTGTCCTATGGATCACAGCAATGCTGATATTCCTATCAATGTCTGATTAGTCCTGCCTCTGAAGTTTGCCTGTGCCTGATCTTTGAATGGGGTCTTCCTTCACTTGAATCCTTTCTAGCTGGTTTCCTTCTTTATTCTGTCTGCATACTGCCTGCTGGGCTCCTTCAGCTTCCCAGAATCACATTTTGTCTCAGCTCCTGGGATCCTCCTCTGCCTTTTTACATTAATATAAAGGTTAGGAGTGTAAGCTCTGACACTAGAACCTTCTGTGTTATGTGTCAGCTCCATCAACCATATGACCTTGGTAGAACATACAAAGTATGTATGTTCTCTCATTTGTTAAATGGTAATGGTATCCAGCAAAGAGACACACTTCATGGTATTATTGTGAGGATCGTTTGTATGTAATTAATGTTGCTTTTTTTTTTAATTGTCATAGTTGCTTCCTTTGGCCAAAGACTCCCACATTTAGATTTAAAGCTGTTTTCTCTAGGATTATGCTCCTATTGTTTCTCTAGAAAGTTCCCCTTCCTGTTTCAGGACAGCATAGGTATCCATGTTGTGCATGCCCATAACACCACAGACTTTTCCATTTGCAACACTATCACACATGTACTGACTACATCAAGGATGCCATGTTTTAGCTGTTTCTGCTAAACATTACTTGAGCTTCCATTCTATGTCAGATACTAAGGATATATTAGTAGTTCAGTCAAAAACTAATAATAAAAAGGCTCTGGCCCCAGTTGAACTAATAGTAGGTGTCTGGAGACACAAAATAAGCATGTCTTCAAGTGAAGAAAACAATCCAGAGATGAAATAGAATGAAGAAAATATACTAGTTTAATGGAATAAAAGGGGTATGAGGAGGTGCAATGTCTTGGGTTGGGCAGTTTCAAAAAGAGTAGCATTCAAATGATGTCTGTTTGATTAAAGGAAGTAACCATGCACAGATCCAAGGGAAGAGAGCTCTAGAAAGGCTAGCTAAAGTAAAGACTTAAAGTTGGAACTGAACTAAGCCTCTCTCTCTGAGTGAATGCTATCATCCACACCTATATTCCTCCCTTTCCCAGAAGACATCATAATGGGAAAGGCCTCCTTAGCTATGCCCAGTCACAAATAACTTGTCCCTTTTTTTAATCTTACAAGATGTTTATTAATTTAAAAATCAAATTATATGTTAATATATTAGCATTTATGGATGTAACTATTTTCCAGAACAAAATGTATTTGCAAGAAGAGTGGCATTGCTTTCCTTTTCTTTTTTCTTTTCTTTTTTTTTTGTATGTTTTTTAGTCTGTCCCTTTTCTAATTGAGGTTTGGACATACAGAGTAATCAATACAGATATAATGACAAAGGACTGGTTTTCCAGAATCCTTCATGATTTATTTTTGAAATGGTAGCTGGGATTCATGGTAAATGTTTACCATCTGTTGTTGATAATCTAGGAGTTGTTTATAATCTGGAGTAGATTCTGCCTTTGAGGTGGGAATTCTGGTGTCTTTAGTGTAGAATGTTGCTACGCAACTCACAGTGCAATGGAGAGCTTCCACCACAAAGAATTATCTAAAGCCGGGCACTGGTGCCTCATGCCTGTAATCCTAGCTACTCAGGAGGCTGAGATCTGAGGTTCACGGTTCAAAGCCAACCTGGGCAGGAAAGTCCGTGAGACTCTTATCTCCAATAAACCAATGGAAAGCCGGAAGTGGCAGTGTGGCTCAAGTGATAGAGTGCTTGCCTTGTGCTGAAGAGCACAGGGACAGCGCCCAAGCCCAAAGTTCAAGTCTCATGACCGACAAAATAAAATAAAATAAAATTATCTAGCCTGAAGTGTCAGTAATACCTATCCAGAAAGTGATCGTTCTTTAAATCTCTCCTTCCTGCCTCTGATTCAATCTTTAAGAGAGAAAAACTCCATTCGCTGAAATGATACACTTCAATCATGAGCTTGAGCTCATGAAATTAAGGATGAATCTCAGGGGCTCTTTTTCTCTTGAGGGAGTAAAGTGTCTTAGGATAAGCCAGCTGGAGACTACTTTGTCCTTTAGATTGCCCAGAGAATGGACAATGCCAGTGCTTTCTTAATCTCTTGAGTCCCTCACTTCTCAGAAAAATTGGTCCCACAGCTGGCCCTATCATAGACAAATTGGTATCAGCTGTTTTGTTGATTCCCAGGAAGATTGTCTAAGCCACATTTGCAAAGATGTACACTCAACCAGTGATATCCGGCAGTAAGACAGTCACAGTACCAAACATATGCCATTTCCAAGGGGTATTCTCTCATCTCTCATGCTATTCTATCTTCTGAAAGACTATCACAATCTTTTCTCTTGTTGGTACCCTGGGTCCATAGTCTATTTTCTGTTTTAGGCTAGACACATGTATGCAACTCTAAAATGTCCAGTTAGTACCATTCAAAACTCTACACAACCACCTGCATAAGCCAGCATGCAGGTAATGATGCTTTATTGTGTGTTTTCTACCCCCTTGCTCTTTATCCTTAGGCTGGTTCACCTGTCACAGCATGAGCGATAGTGAAGCCTGGACACTGATGGCTTGTGATTAGATTTGTGGCCTTTCCAGCTTCATCTTGATACGTCCTACTTGACAGTACACATAATGACCATCGCCATTCTTCCTTCTCACTTCTAATTGACTGTGGCCATTGCCTGCTCTTAACTGAATAACTCTCATCAAGCATTTATTTAATTCCTGGCCAGTTTGTTGAGTGCACACATACCTGCAGGCCACTCATCAACAAATCCAATTATCTCCTCCAGGGCTTGCTTTGCCACTTTGCTCAACTTCCACTCACAGATTTCTTCATAATACCTTCCTAAGTGCAAAAATTCCATCTCTTTCTCTCTCTCCGTTTATTCACCTACATTATAGATTTCAAAGCACTGTGGGCTTTATGTACCCTCTCCCACTCTGGGGCCTCTTCTTAGTCAACATTATAATTAAATCTTGTGTGTGTGTGTGTGTGTGTGTGTGTGTGTGTGTTACCCTTCATTATTGTATCCCTGATTTGCCTTTACCATTGGTGGCTCTAATGATAATATTGCTTTCCTTCTGGGCAGACTCACACTAGCTACCATTGTGTTTATCATGTCATTTTGTCTTCTGTAGCTCTTACATACATTGACACTAGTCCTATTCATCAATTAGTTAGAGCTTGGGCTATAGCTTAGTGGTAAAGTGCCTGCTGAGTATATGCAAGGACTGGAGCTCAATCTAAGGCACTATAATGATGATGATGATGATGATGATAAATGTTGTGCTTCCCCTTTCCCTTCCCATCACCTCCCTTATTTTGTTTTGAGAAATTACCTCTCCCTTATTTTGTTCAGCTCAATGACACTAGCACCTGCCTTTTGTGGTTTAACATAGATCTTCAAATTCTTTGACATTCTCACCTTTCTATGATGAAGCCCAATTCCATTCCTTTCGATGTGGGCTAATCTTAGTGACTCGCTCCAAATGAGTACAGTGATGTGGCAGATGGGTTATCTCTCAGCTTATCTCCAGAAAGATGCTGAGTGTCCTCAGGAAATCTGCTATGGGGAATATTAGCTGCCATGCTGTAGGCACATAGATGCAGCTCACTGTAGAAGACCATGAGGTAAGGAAATTGATATTTTGCCAACTTTAGCCCTAACTTGCCATCTTTATGAAAAACCCATCTTGGAAGTAGGCCATTCATCTCCTCAGTTGACTGTAGCTCTAGCTGAATTGTGGTCTCATGCAAACCCTGTGCTAAGCTACTTGTGGACTCCTCACCTGAGAAAACTGTGAGACCATAAATGACTACAGGTGTTTCAAGTTTGGGGGCAATTTGTTATTGCAGCAGTAGATTGCTGATACACTGTATTTCACTAAGAAGACAAGAAGAAGAAAGGCACAAGCAGGTCTTGTGCTTAGATGATTTCTTTGCTGAAGCTATGTTCAGGCCTATCTCAAGACCAGCTTTCATTCTCATCAAAGAAAATCATTGGGACATAAATGAAAAGAGAATAATTATCTCTTGAATGCTTTTTTAGGGGCTGTAATATTTTTTATATTTTTTGGTCTTTTCTTTTTGGTACTGGGGATCAAGCCCAAGATGCTTCACTTGCTCGGCTAGCACTTTGCCCCTGACCTATATCCCAGCCCTTTTTAGATGTTCTTTTAGGGAGTTTTTATAGTGAAGGTAACTGAATTATTGAGTCACAAAGCTAATGAATGACAGAAAACAGATCAAAACCCGAGTCTGCCTAATCCCAAAGTTGATAGTTTTCTATTGATACTATATCAGATGCCCTGACATTAACCTGGCTTCACAAATCACAGGATTTTAGAACTAGTAAGAAGACATTATGAACTGTGATCCTCTGGAACTCAGTGTTTCTCAAAGGTGCCTCAGAAGCTTCTAGAAAGAAGAGGATAGATGGAAAATGAAGAAGGAGCAAAAGAATATTATGACAGTGAGGTCGTATAGGAAGAACTCCAGTTTTCTCAGTTCTAGTGTTAATCAGTATCTTGACATATATCTGTCTTATATGCCAGATTTCCAGCTAAGATTCTTTTTAAGGGTTGCACTTCATTTAAAAATTTGACTTAACTCTCATATTTTCTGGATCCATGATTTGAGAGAGAAGCAAGTGTTTGGCTCCATTACACATAGTAATTCCAAGGTAACATCACGAAACCTTGCTTCCCCCCGTGGGTATTTTCACTTCTCTTACTCCCTAATACCTTCTAGGACCATCCCAAGTCCTTAAGGCTTTAGGCTGTTTTCCTTTATTCCATATCTAGTATTCAAGAAGCTGGAAGGCACAAGGCTCTCAGGAAATAAAACACAGGTATGAAATATTTAAATGTTACTGCTTTCCTCGATGTCAGATTTCCTCAGGTCCCTGAGCTGGAGGAGGAACTCAACCTTCCATCATACATCTTTTCAAACTGAAGACCTGACAGGTACCCAGGAGTGCTCTTGACATGTGAAGAAAAAGGATGTTGTCAATCTGGGAACTAAAGATGTTGGCTGAAAATGAGGAGATGCCTGAACTAATATTGTTTCTGAAAGGGGTAATGCTTTAGGATGTCTTGGGAAAGAGTGATGGAAAATTTCTCTTTTCTCCACCTAGACACAGGATATTGACTAGCTCATACAGTTGCTTTTATAATTTACTTCCTGAGAGTTCGCTCCTCTAAAACTTGTTTTGTCAGAAAGGGACCTCTTGAAATCACATTTTTCCAAGACTTAAGATCTAGAAGAGCCTTATGTGATGCATGAATCACTGGTTTGAATGGTAATTTCAAGCACTTTCGGGGAAAGGGATAACTAACTCTGAAATTAACTAACTGTGGAACTGATACCATACCAGGAACTCTTCAGCATTTGAGTGTGATTAGCGCCACGAAGGGGAGAACACAATACAATACAATACAGCACAGTGCAGTGCAGCAGCTGCCCGTATACGCAGGACTCCAGTCACATGGTGTGTGGCCATGACCAGGTGATGATCAGGTAGTGGTTAACAGGCTTAGGCTGCTGGTTATGGCTTTAGAATTGCGTCACATCTTCTCACTTTTTAATCCTTTTACTACATAGGGAAACTGAGGCAAAGGAAAATTTTTTTTTGGGGGGGAGAATCTGGTCATGGGGCCTGAACTCCAGGCCTGGGCACTGTCCCTCAGCTCTTCAGCTCAAAGCTAGCACTCTACCACTTGAGCCACAGCACCATTTCCGGCTTTTTTTCTTTTTGCTTATGTGGTGCTGAGAAATCGAACCCAGGGCCTCATGCATGCAAGGCAAGCATTCTACCACTGAGCCACCTTCCCAGCACCCAGGAAGATTTTTTTTTAAAGCAGAAAGCTAGACTTTAGACAGAACCTATATACTTCTACAATTTTAATAGCAGAATCTGTAAAATAGAAAAATATGCTCATATAAAAATTAGTGAAAAGGAAAACAAAGACGTCAAGAGGATAAACTTGTACCCATTACATGAGAAAAATGAAAATGAAAATGAAAAATAGAAATAAAAATGAATATTTGAAGTCTAACAGTGCCAATAAAGGCATAGTAACAGAGCTTTATGTACCTGGACAATGACAGTATACATATGCTATAGAGTGCATGTATATCATATGTGGTCTATATGAAACATAGAATGCATGCCATCTATTACTGCTTGTTATTACTACTTTTATATCATAGATAATGAGAACACAGCTTTAGCACCTATGAGCTATATGACCTTGTATGACATACCTAATTCTTTGAATCCCAACATCTCCATCTGAAAATGGGCATAATCATGTCACCTACCTATAAAGTTGCTGTGAGAATCAGGTAAAACAATGTACATAAAAGGCACTCAATAGACTCAATAAAGGGAAGTTAGTCTTTCTGTTACTGTTCATATTATTGTACCTGCTGTCCTAGTATTGAAGAGGAGTACCCTTCTCAGAAAACACTACAATAATTCCAATGCAAAGAATTATAAAGAGACTGAGTTCCACTAGTTGAAATTTATTATAGGGAAATAATTTGTGAGAGGCAAGGAGCAATATATAAATTGCATTTGGTAATGTTAACTCCAGTAACTTCTATAAAAGAAAGATATAATCAAGAGCTATGTCTTAGAGTAACATGGAAACTGGACCAGAAGCCACAATTGTTAGGTCTTGTCCCTTCAGGCATCAGATTTTGGTGGTCTTTGGACAGGCGCTGAAGTGAGACCATCTTAAGATAAACCTATTATGACCCAGCATAAGTGAACTAAAAGAGCACACTGCCCTTTATACAGTGGTGGAGGTTACCAGAGGTATAATAAACACACTTTGCAAGATTAAAGTGTTTATATTGATTTGTACTTATTAGATTAAATAGAAGATAGTTGAAAACTAAAAATATGGCTCATAAATAGGAGATAGTTGAAAAAATGAATGCTAATGCTCAGAATTACTTCAGTGGTTAAATTTTGCTATTAGTAAAATAAATAAGTAAAAATTTAAAGCATGGTTACTTAAGGCATTCGGTTCCTTTGAATCTAATTATATTCTCTTAAGCTAAATTTCTGGAGAAATGATTCTGAACAGAATGACACTTGGGCTTTCAGCTTTGTTTACTTCTACCTTGACAGTGTGACCTATAGTAACTTAGCATTCTCACGGCCCGGGGAAAGCTAGGGAGCATTTTTCTTTGGAAGAAAGATGAATTACTCCTCTGATCCAGAAAGGGTAAGAGTTATTTGCTCAGGGCTGGGAAGGTGGCTCAGTGGTAGAGCGCTTACCTTGCATGCCTGAGGCCCTGGGTTCGATTCCTCAGCACCACATAAGCAAAAAGAAAAATGAGCCGGAAGTGGCACTGTGGCTCAAGTGGTAGAGTGGTAGCCTTGAGCTGAAGAGCTGAGGGACAGCACCCAGACCCAGAGTTCAGGCCCCACGACCAGACCCCCCAAAAAAAGGAAAAAAAAGAGTTATTTGCTGGAAAGGTAGGAGATTTTGCCATCTTAAAGCAAAGAAAAAGAAGAAAAAAGGACATGTGATTGCCCATTTTGGGGGTGGGCAGTGGCAGTAATGGATTGGACTAAAAGCTACAATGTTTGCAAGACAAGTGCTATATCACTTGAGCGACACATCCAGGCCCTTTTCACTTTTGATAGAGTCTTCTTTTTGCCCAGGCCAGAATGGACCATAATTTTCCCACTGTAGCTGAGATTATAGACACACACCACCATGCCCAGCTTTCTCTCCTTCTCTCTGTCTCTCTGTTTCTCTGTCTCTCTGTCTGTCCCTGTCTCTCTGTCTCTGTCTCTCTCTTCTGTTGGGATGACCATGCTGGCCTTGAGCTACAATTCTCCTGATCTCTGCTGCCTGAATAGCTAGAATTACAGAATTCAGCATCCACATTTAGCAATTGACCAATTTTTAACAAGCAAGAACAATAGATAAATTACAGTCAGAGTCAAATATAATGCAATTGTTGGGGACAAACGTAGGAAGACCTCATTGTGAGTGAAACTTTCTACATTTTCTACTAACCGGGCTGGGAAGGTGCCTCAGTGGTAGAGCGCGTGCCTCGCATGCACGAGGCCCTGGGTTCGATTCTTCAGCACCACATAAGCCGAAAAAAGCCAGAAGTGGTGCTGTGGCTCAAGTGGTAGGGCACTAGCCTTGAGCTGAAGAGCTGAGGGACAGTGCCCAGGCCCAGAGTTCAGCCCCAATGACTGACCAAAAAAAAAAAAAAAGCAGTGACTAGTGACCAGAAACAGAATTACAATATATATTGAAGAGTTAAGATAAGAGAGGTTAAAAAATATTGGGCAAAGTCACCTAACTGGGAAAGGGGAACAGCTAAAATTTACCTTTGGTATATCTAATTCGAAAGCTCATTTGATCACTGAGCAAATGTTTATTTTGTATCTACTATGTGTTAATGCTATGACTTGGGGGAAATGTATTGGCTAACATAACCACAATGCTGGCCCTGAGACTTTGTTCTGAAAAGGAAAATATATATTAATATATATAGATATAGATAGATAGATTGAGATCTGAGGATCATGGTTTGAAGCCAGCCAAGGCAGGAAAGTCTGTGAGACTCTTATCTCCATAAACTACTCAGAAAAGGCCAGAAGTGGTACTGTGGCTCAAGTGGTAGAATGTTTAGGCCCTGAGTTCAAGCCCCGTGACCTTGCCCCCCCACCCAAAGTAATGAATTCTATATGTTTTAAATATGCACTATATCATGTATTTTATATAGCACATATGTAGGTAAATATAACATGGAAAGAACTTCGATAAATCAGTAAGAAAGTATTAAGTAGGTAAATGAAAAAATCATATGAACAGAAACACTTTTAGTAACAACAAGATAACAAAAGAATACCAATTATAATTTATTGAATTAGCAAACTTGAAGGACATTGGCAATAGTTTCACAAAGACATACAGAAACAATCACTCCAAGACTAGTGACAGGAATGATATAAAGTGATCAGCTGCATTGGAGACCTGTATATTCCACGACTCAGCAAGTGTATTCCTTAATGTGTGCCCTAGAATAACACTCTCAGACCTGCACAAGGCAGCGTGTGTGAGAGTAGGGGAGGGGTAAAATGAATTTGGAAACATCTGATCAGCTGAAATATCATGGGAACATTTGCCAAATATTAGAGTGGATTAGTTCTATGTGTAATGAAGGAACAAGTATCCAATATATGTGTGTGTGTATTTAAAACATAAGGTATGAAATTATATTATTAATATTACAGAACCATACCATTCATTTTTTCATTTTCTTATATATTATAGTATATGTGTGTATGTGTGTGCACTTAAAACTGTATCTCTGTCTCTATCTATCTATCTATCTATCTATATGAATGGCAACATAGAAATGAGCATGAGCCAAGAAAAAACTTGAAGGTGGCATTTCAGTACATTTTTCTAGGAATAATTACCTCATCAGTTTCTTGTATAAATGAAAGTTGAATAAAGGCAAACGGGAATGTTGCTTATAATGTATCACAGTAAGCAAACAGAGCCCTGGGGTGTGACCACCTTTTAGAAAGGAAGACTACTTTTTTCTCCTTGAGCTGAGCATCAGGCAGCCACGGCATACCTGGACTGCAGGGAAAGTAAGGGTAATGCAGCTTTTGGTTTGTGAACACTACAGATTTCCAAGTCCTCACCCCACACATTGTCAAACCTGGTTCTGGCATTAACCTTCAGAAATTGCAGCTCAATTCCCTGGGTGATGTCCAGTATGCAGGAAAGATAACATATCTACAAAATTCCACAAACAGACATACACATACACACAGTGCTGTTGTTTCAAGCGTTGTTTCAAGGTTGAAACGATGTGGTCATCCCTCAGAAAGGGCAAATGTAAGATGAAAAAGGATAGTTTGTGTACAATGATGTAACCTGAGATCGATTTGCTTTTTGCCTCTGAAACCGAGAGCAATATTATTTCTGAAAAGTTGACTCTGACTGCCTGGAATCAGGCAACCTAATATTCTACTTGGAAGATACTAATGCAAGACGTTGAAGAAGGGAGCATGTCTGGTACCATTTCTGAGTCTTTTGTCTTCCCTTCTCCATAATAAATTTAACATTATGCAAATATTAATTATTGATAGTGCATTTTAGTTAGGCCGGGGAGCTGTTAATCCTAATGGAGTTGGAGATTACTTATAATAAGTGCTCACACACAAAAGGCTCTGGGAAAGAGGCAGCAAAGTTCAGGACTGAGCAAGGGGCATGGCCATTAAGAACCAAAGTGCTAGAATCAGGCACATCTGAATGACTACTTTGCTGCTGCCTTGAGACTATGAATACAACGTCAAAGGAGGCTAGCCCAGGAGACAAGAAAACAGAATTTAACCCCAATTATCTAGGTTTACATCTTAACTCTGCCGCTAGCTTCCTATGTGATTGTGGACAAGCTACTTAATCTTCATTTGCTTCTGCTTTTTCATCTGTATGAGAGTTAGGAATTGGGTCTACTCTATAGGATTCTTGTGCGTTTGTATGTATTATATATAATAAATGCTATCTATTATATAACATATATATGCTGAATTAGATAATAGATAGATGATGGACAGGTTTAACATGTATATTATATTCAGCATATAGTGAATGTACAGTATCTGGTAATGGGGATGCATAGTGATATTAACACAAGTGACCTTCAGATTCAGAAAAAAGTAAAGCCATGTCCTTCCATCCACAGAGTATAAAGCTGATACTCAGTGGGTACCCATTACTTGACTTACAAATGCACTTAGGGAGGCAAAACAAATGTCTATCTAAAACTTAGCTTTATAAAGGTAAGTCCGTACCAGTTGATGGTACTTACCATGACACAGTAGAGTGAATGCTGCAGTAACTAGAGAATGTGGACTTAGAAGGACAGGGGGAGATAGGAATTTTATTAGGTGATTTTCCATTATGGCTAGGCTTTGAATAAAAAGTAGTTATAGCTGGGCACTGCTGGCTCATACCTATAATCGTACCTACTCACGAGGCTGAGATATGGGTATTGGGGTTCAATGGCAGCCTAGGCAGGAAAGTGCATGAAACTCTTATCTTCAAAAAGCTGGAAGTGGAGCTGTGACTCAAGTGGTAGAGCACTAGCCTTGAGCACAAAGGCTCAAGGACAGCACAGGCCCCTAGTTCAAGCCCCAGGACTGGCACACACACACAGGTACAAATAAAAATAGAAAGAGCTATCCCTAAGCATCATTCTTCTTAAACAAATAAAAAGCTTATTATTAAGAAGCACTTGGTTGTGATGAAATGTAGCATACCATCTCTTTGTGTTGATCAATTATGCATTAATTTAAAAATATTGAGAACTTACAATGTCCAGGCAGTCTTCTTGGAAACTGGTTTGCAACTGGGATCACAGTAGGTATGATCCACAGCCTCAGGGGTCTGGTAGATTAAAGAGAAACATAACAGAAGAATAGAGCACTCTGGAGGAGCATTATGACCTTTGGGATCCTAACAAAACCCAGGAGAGTAGGAACAATCTCAAGAGGAGGAGGCCTTACTATTTAGAAGAGTTAGAAAGGAACGTTCTATGCCAGGGAACAGTGTGGAAGAAGGCCCTGGAGACAGATTCATTTAAGAGTTTCTAAAAATAAAAAAGAAGAATTCTGAGCCTGGATGGGATCTAGTAAAAGACAGGAACCTGAAGTCTAGACATGGGGACATTTTGTCCAAGTTCACAAACAGAGTACAGATTCAAGCTTCTCTGATAAGAAATGCTAAGAACAGGCTGTCTTTCTTAGAAAGGTGCTGTTGGCACCTCATTCCCACAGTCGTAAATGAGATGGGAGACCTGGGAGGCAGTCCGCAGTAACACCATATCCTGTGCCAGGGGTCACCTCCATCCCTTTCTTCTAGGTGGAGAGTCCCATTTATCCCTAACCTTTCAGTCACATCAAAAGCCATTACACTTGAATTTCACAGCCATTCATCCTTTCCTGAGTTGCCTGCCTTTGATGTACTTAACAATCACCTGGATACCATTTGGAGGTTATATTCTTGCCACTCAGATTTGTGAAATGTACCCTCAAGAGAAAAAAGTACATGACAGGAATTCTGTCTACTTTAGTTCAGTCTTTTCCTTCCTTCCTTCCTTCCTTCTTTCTTTCTTTCTTTCTTTCTTTCTTTCTTTCTTTCTTTCTTTCTTTCTTTCCTTCTTTCTTTCTTTCTTTCTTACTTTCTTTCTTTCTTTCGGACATGGGGCTTGAACTCTGGACCTGGGCACTGTTCCTGAATTTTCTTTTGCTCAAGACTAGTGTTCTACCACTTTGAACCACAGAGCCACTTTTGGTTTTCTGGTGATTTATTGGAGATAAGAGTCTCCCAGACTTTCTGGCCCAGGCTGGCTTTGAACTGCAATCCTTGGATCTCATCCTCCTGAGTAGCTAGGATTATAGACATGAGCCACCAGCACCCAGCTGGTGATTAAGATTCACAATCGGAAGTAAGCCAAGCATAAAGAAACATAGGTTCCCGTGGTTTCCCTTATTTGCAATAACTAGTATATATCTGAAACAAGCAGTAAAGGTCAGATAAGATGATGTTAAGTGAATGAACCCCAAGATAAGGGCACAAGTGGTTTTTTCTTTCTTGCTATTGTTTCTAATGTATTTATAAGGGACCAAGTGATTTTTTTTTGTTGCTTTGTGTGTCCCACCCCCCATGGTATAACCCCTGTTTTCACTGTATTTGATGTTGGTATAATTTGGGGAACAGAAGGGAAAAAACAAATTGTTTAAATAGGAATACAGGCTGACCCATTGCAATAATGATATGTACAAGACGCTATGTCAAAAAATGAACTTTACAACTTAGGTGGGGGATGTGTGTGGAGGGGGGGAATGTAGTTGTGGTAGGGGAAAAACAAAGGAGGAGGCAACAATGCTTGATAAGAAAATGTACTCATTACCTTGCTCATATGATTGTAACCCCTCTGTACGGTATTTTCACAATAAAAACTTATTTAAAAAAAGATTCACAATTGGGCTACAGACCTCATTTGTTTGTCATGATAACATATTTTTTGGATTATGCTCTTGTCATAGTTAACCTAAAAATTGTTTGTTCTCTCACTTTAAACACATAAAGTAGGTTGGGATCACTATTATTGTTATTTTTGTGATACTAGGTTTTGAACTTAAGGCCTCTCATATTTGCTGGGTAGGCACTTTACTGAACAACACCTCCAGTCCTATTTTGGGGCTGGCTATTTTTCAAACACTTCCTGCCTGGGCACTGTGCTCTGCCTCCTATAGGTTTCCTATGGTAGCGAGGCTGACAGACATATGCACTATGCCCAGCTTTGCTCTGTTGAGATGACTTAATAAAGACTTTTCTGCCTGGCTGGCCTGCAACCATGATCATCCCAATCTCAGCTTCCTTTGGAGCATAGGATGGCCGGTGCATACCACTATTCCAGTGATAGGCTGAGACAGGATCTTGTGAACTTCTCTGCTTGGGCTAGGCTTAAATCATGATCCTCCTGTTCTTAGCCTCTCTGCTAGCTAGGGTTACAGGTGTAAGCCACCTGTGTTAAGCTAAGTTTGTATTAATTTTTAAGCTAAACATAAGTTATTTGGCTAAGATGGAGCCCAGAGTCCTATTCCATTAAACATATTCTATATATTCCTAATTTCGTTGTCAGCAAGTTAAAGGACTATCACTCTAACTTCTGCAGATCATAGTTTGATAGAAATAAAGCCCAGATGGAGCTAAGTTCGAAATGTTTTCATGCAAAGACTATGGAGATCTAATTTTGGAGGCCGGCACATTTGATTCATTAAACCATAATAAGAGCCACTTCTCCTACTCTCTTCTCTTTCTACTTATGGGAAATTATGTGAGTAGGTATCAGTGATTGGCTTTGAGAGACTAATATTAAATTTCTGGGGGAAATGTAATAATTCCTGGGCTACATGTGGCTAGCCACCACACAGTTTCACTTTAAATGTTCCACTTAGAAATTGTAATTTCAGAATATGAAACTTCCTTTGGGCTTATGAAGAATACAAAATGAAGTCTACTTTCATAAATCATAGCATGGTGCAAGCTGTAAGATTCTATCTGATAACCTCTCAAGAGTTAAGAACATGCTGGCAGAGAGCTCTCAGAGGTCAGCTCTTTCAGAGATGGATTTAGCTGTAGAGAGTTGACTTACCCAAAGCCATTCTCTCTTATTAGAAAAACTCTCATTGAAAGATCTAATTCAGAAGCCAGGGACCAGTGGCTCACACTTACAATCTCAGCTACTAGGAGGCTGAGGTCTGAGGACCATAGGTCTTAGCCAGTCTTGGCAGGAAAGTCTGTGAAGCTTTTAAATAAAATGCTCAAAAAAGCAAGAAGCAGAGGCTCAAGTGGTAGGGTGTTAGCTTTGAGTCTAAAGCTCCCAAACACAGGGACAGCTCCCAGGCCCTGAGTTGAAGCCCTAACACACACACACACACACACACAAACACACACACACACACACAAACCTCTGGTGACAAAGTCCATCCCCTTACCCCAACTGATGGCAATTCTGAATGTCATGCTGTCTGTAGAACTCCTTACAAGAACAGCTCAAGTCTTTGTTTTTACTTCATTCTAGTTCTCTTCTTGCTCTGCCTTACTCTATTGCTCTTACCACTTTCTTTGCAGATATTGATCCAATGATCCAAGTTCTTTTATTTTTTATAGAAAGAATTGTTTTCTTTTATTACTATGTATTTATTTATATTGTAAAGGTGATGTACAGAGGGATTACAGTTACATAAGTCAGATAATGACTACATTTCTTCTTGAACAGTGTCAACCCTCCCTCATTTTCTCCCAGTCTTTTTTGTTTTTTTTTTTGCTCCTGGTTCCTATTCCCCCATAATGCCTACTGAGTATCACTGCTGAATTAGTTCAACCTTTGTCATCCCCTCCCTAAATAAGATAAACCTGCATACAAGACAAAGAATACAGAAATCAAAAACAGCAACAAAAGGGAAGAAACCAAAGAAAAAAGGAAACAACAAAAGAAAAAGAACCTCAAGTAGTACTTCCATTTCTTGGGGTTCATTTTGATAAACATCATCTTATATAAGCAGATGCACAAAGCAATTGAGCCCTTGCAATCTTCTCCTAAGAACAGCCTCCTTGGTTCTCATTGTGTGAATTTGTAGAGTGCTGTTCAATTCATCAGGTATAATTGTTTGTCTTTTACTATCCATTGGGTTTACAAGTTCTGGTAAGTTTCCTGAATCTAGTGTCTGTCTGGAGACACTTCGAAGCCCCGTGTGTAACACACAAAGGTGTGTCCCAAAAGCTTTGTCCAATACCAACCTCCCTTCCCCCAACTCTCCCACAGCTGCTTTTGAACCTCGCACATCACCTTCCTAACACCCTGAGTAGCTAACACCCCATTGAGACTTCCTTGCCAATTTTCTCCCTCCTCACTCTGGATCAGCATTTGGTTTTTTTGGTTATAACCACCTGTTCCTTTCTGCTCCCCTACTCAGTCTTTCTGCACCTATTCTTCAAATTCTGGAAAAGAATTCTTTGTTTGGCTAGAAGGATGAGAAAGACTTTAAGACAGAACTTTCAAAGTTGGGACCACGTTGGATCACAGCAATGCTAAGGTTCTCTTCAGAGAGCGGTAAAGTATGGAAATTGGTGCAGGCTGCAAGAGCTAATGGTGTTGATTTGGATGGAAAAAATGCCAAAGATTAAGAGATGTGAATCCACTTGTGTACAATTATTAAAAGATAATTTTTTAAGGAAAAGAAAACCACAGATTTTTACCTTTCCTTCTAAATATGTTAGAATTCCAACAATAGAGTAAAACATTAACATTTATTTAAATAATACAGTTAAAATATACTATTGGGCTGAGTGCCATTAGCTCACAGCTATACTTATATATTCAGGAGGCGGATATCTGGAGGAATAGTGTTCAAAACCAGCCAGGGAAGAAAAGTCCAGGAAAGTCCATCTCCAAATATCCAGCAAAAAGCAGGGCTGGGAGTGTGGCTCAAGTGCTGGAGCACCAGCCAAACGAGCAAGCCCAGTGAGGGCAAGGCTCTGAGCTCAAAACCCTAGTACTACTATAGATAGATAGATAGGTAGATAGATATATAGATATATAGATAGATGATAGATTTGATATGAGGATATGATTAAAGTTGCAAACATGGCATAGAAATAATTAAATTACAGTAAGCTGTCTTTTATAAGAATTGGAGGGACTCAAGTCCAAACATTTTGCAAGCATAAACATTATGTGTAAATAGAAGACATTTGTTTTTGCTCTTTGAATAATTGCATCATTACAATAAGATCTTCCTAGTTTAAGGAGATGACAGTTTTCCTAAGAGGACACCTAATGAAATATAACCTACCCCCAAAGTAATGAGATTTTTGAGGAATCATTGGTATTTGATTTGAAAACTCCTCATTATCTAGAAAGCAAAGCAGGGGCCACTTAGGAGGGACCCTGCTGTCTTGTGGAGATTCTCCTCTGACCTGAGACACTCCATCAGCCCAGTGAGGAAGCCAGCCATCATGCAGCTCAGCCTATGTCCTGACCTACAGCAGCATCACACTCCACCATGTGTTGTAATCAACTCCTACCAGGTTGGCCTTGGTTGGAGGCACAGCTGAAGCCTGAAGGCTGGGCTGAGGTCATTTTCACCCAGAACTGTGGCTGATCAGAACAGTGAGTCACACAGTGAGTTGCTTATCAGGGCAGGGGAGGGGGTGAAAGGAAGGAAGGAAGGAAGTAAATATAATCCAACTCTGCTCTTAACGCTCATGGAAGATAATTACAACCAAACCAGAAAATTAAATGTCTACGTGCCAGACTATATTATAATTAAACAAACACGAAGCAAGTTTCGGGAACATTAAGGATGCCATCTAAATGATTCAAACAAAGCTTGTTAACAAGGAAGGCAGACACCTTGTCATTACTCTAGAACTTGGCACTGCCCTAAAATGGCAGGCAACAATGAAAGATGTGGACTCCTATAGGGCCAAAGAAGTTTATTTCTTGGGAGCAAGATAACAAGGCTCAGCAGTTACAGAAGAAGGTGTGGGTCAATTGAAACAACCAGGCCAGATCATACCTGACCATCTAGTATGTGCATTCTCTGTCTTGTTTTCCCGTCTGTATAATAAGGAATCACAGCTGATGGCTACTGGAAGTATGCCAAGCTGTCCACCATGGAGCTTCATTTGTAGTAAGCACTCTGTGTATTAGCTGTGCATTGTCCAAATAGTGAATCTTTGACCATAGAACTTGATACATGGTGGAGATCCAGTGTGTGTTGGACAAGATGAAATACAGGCAAATGAATGCTACATAATTCCTCATTTCTAGTAAGTTCTTGACAAACCTACCATTTGGCTTTGAATCTTTGCAAGATGTTTAGCTCTGTGAGATAGGAGCCATATTTGCTGCTTCTCTGCAGGTTCTGTACTAGGTGCTCTATTAAGTGTTGCTAATGGCTTCCATCTTTTTTTTTTTTTTGGGTCCGGTTGTGGGGCCTGAACTCTGGGCCTGGGTGCTGTCCCTCAGCTCTTCAGCTCAAGGCTAGCACTCTACCACTTGAGCCACAGCACCACTTCTGGCTTTTTTCTTTTTGCTTATGTGGTGCTGGGGAATCGAACCCAGGGCCTCATGCATTGCAAGGCAAGCGCTCTACCACTGAGCCACCTGCCCAGCCCCAATGGCTTCCATCTTTAAAAGAGTCAACAATGTACCATGTTTCCCCAGAGGAGTCATCTTCACATGAAGTCTAACCACATACTCCGAATCCCCAGCTACTCCATCCTTTGAATGCCTTTTTCTAGTTGATATTTGGACACATTTAAATTAGTGGTAGTGGGGAGAAGAGCCAGAGGTACTGATAATGTTATAGCTGGGTTATGAATTCATGTCCTTTCTGTCCCACTGGGAGAGATATAAAAGAAATTTCCAGTTTACTGAGTAATTTCATGTCTATTCTTCCATTACATTTTCACAATAATATGCAGAGCTCAAGCCAGTAAGTCTCCAACTGGAGAGGTTATGTCAGATGATAAAGAATACTAAATGATATTGAATCTCACCATGGAAAAGTTACCCCCTGCCCCCATTTCAACCAGTTTTCAGGGCTATTTATTTATTCAATTATATCAAGGAGAAGGTCTCAATCAACGACTGGCAATTTATTAACATCTTCATAACTTTTGGCAAGGTATCAGAAAGAAAAGATGGAAAGGAAATGTACTCATTACCTTACTCATGTAACTGTAACCCCCTTGTACAGTATCTTTACAATATATATATATATATATATATATATATATATATATATGAAAGAAAAGATGGGGGAAAAGCAGAAGAGAAGTGAAGGGGGAAGGAGAGGGAGGCAGAAAGAGGGAGAGAATGAATGTTCAAAGCACTGTACTGTGTTTAGGAAGAATTTGGTTATGCTGTTTTCTTCACTGTATTCATTTTCGGCATTACCTCCTTAAAACTATCCAATAAACCATTAAATAGACAATAGTACAAGAAATACAAATGGTGTAGGCAAAAGATTTTGGGAAGTGATTTTGGATGACTGAACTTTACATTCATATTGGTTAACTGAAACAGCAGTAAATGGGAGCATTGAGGCCAAGGGATCTTTTCAAGTCAAATTCTTATCCCCTGTCTACTGGGAGATTACCTCCCAGATTCTTTAATAATTTTAGATATATATTTGAGTAGAAATTAAGCATGCTTTTCTCTAGCTAGAAAAATAGAATAGAACCCTGAGCTAGTTAGACTTTCTTAAGTTCCTTTACATCTCTACGCTTAGGTCTGTATCTTTAAAAAAATAAAGGGCGGCGGGGGTGGGGGGATGGTAGCATTACACTTATGATGTTGTTTCAAGGAATGACTATTAGCATAAGATGTTTAGTACAGTTCCCCATACCCATTAGAGTCTCTGTAAATGTCTTTTCAAAATATGAAATGAAAGGCTTAAAAGAAGAGCTTTGTCAAATGCTTCAATGGGTCCAGTAGTTTAATGAGTAGCATTTCAGCCAGTAAGTCTATCTTTCTGATGATAGACTGTCAATTTACTTTTTAAGAAAAAGCCTAACTACGGCTGAGGAATTACAAGGTTTTTCCAAAGTCTGACTGGTTTAGATATAGGAAAGCTGAACTTATGTAACTGTGGTCAAGTGAAGATATTCTCATAAGTAACTAGACTAGAGGAGGGAATGATTTGAGAAAGTCATCATATTGAATTGTACTCAATTCTGTTTAGAATTAAAAGAAAATGACATTTTTTTTGCAATATATATACATTCATATCCAATGACTTTCCAGGGATGCTTATTGAGCATTTACTCTCTGCCATAGGTGCTCTCTATAGGTGCTAAGTATAGAGAAATAAATAGAAGAGACTTCAGCCTCCACAGTGCTGCAATAAAAGGTCCCAGCACTGTAACAGACTCTGTCTCTTCTATACTTGTTCAGGACAAGGCACCGGAAAAAAGGAGCAAATGAGTGGAAATCAGGCAACTGATTTCAGAACTCCATTGCCTCTCATATACCAGTGGCATTCCACTTTCGCTTGCTCAGCTTTTTTGCTTCTAACTGGTGCTCTACCACTTGAACCAGCCCTCCAGTTCCTGCTATGTTTGAAAGTTAATTAGAAATAATCATCTCTCTGATTTGTATTTATCTGCTGAGACTGGCTGCAAACCTCAAGCCTTACATCTCAGCCTCCTGAGTAGCTAAGGATTATAGGCGTGAGCTACTGGCACCTGGTTATTATGGGATTCTTTAAACAATACATTCCTTGGGCTGGGAAGTTGGCTCAGTGGTAGAGTGCTTGCCTTGCATGTAGAAGGCCCTGGATTTGATTCCACAGCACCACGTGGCACCTTGGCTCAAGGGGTAGAGCGCTAGCCTTGAGCTGAAGAGCTGAAGGACAATACTGGCCAAAAAAAAAAAAAAAAGAATACATTTCTTTGAGTGTCCACCATATCATTAGCTGTTTGATCAGAATTTTCCAAATACTAAGCATTTATGTAGCATACTCAACCATGTGACTCTGTGTATATTTTACCATACTATGTGTGCTTTTTTCCCAATAAATTTTCAAAGAAAAGCCTATATTACCATCATAATTAAAAACTGGTTTCTGGTGATGAATACGGAAGTCATCTATAAGAAACAAATGTTTTATTAAAGCTTAGTCAAATAGCATTACAAGCTTATTTTGTTCCGAATTTTTAAGTATAATTAACATATAAAAACTGCATATATTCATGGTCATAGGATATGTCTATTTGATACAGGGAGATACTGTATAATGGTTACCCCAATCAAATTAATCAATGCATTCATCATCTCCTATAGCTATGTGTGGGTTCTGAGAACTGTAATCCAGTCCCTTAGAAAATTTTAAGTAAACAATACAGTATTATTGGCCGTATTGGGCATTGCCAGCTATCTATGGAGCTATGATGAGGGGGCAGATATGAGACACATTTCTTGAGATCATTGTAAGGAGGAGTGCTTTTCCTCTTCCTTTCACTTGCTGTAAACACCAATTAGATGAAGCAAGTTGGAACAGAACCTGCTCTCTCATCAACAGATGAGGTAAACAAAAGCAAAAACAAGGACACTTTTAGAAAATTATCTATATCAACCGAACCACAGGGGACAACTATGGGAAGGCTTCCATCTGCAAAGGTCAGCAGAAAGCCTAGGTTTCCAATTTTTTTTTAATTGTTGTCTTTACGTAGTTGTCCAAAGGATTTTCCATTTACCAAAGCAGTTTATGAACACAAGATATCTTGATCAATGGCACCCTTTTCAGAATTCGAATGAAGAACCTCAACTAGTCTCCGGGTGCTGTCAAGAGAAAGCGAAGTTGGGAAGCCAAATCGTAGTGCTTTCTGCAGTAACAAAGAGAAGGCCACCTGAAGACCCGAGATTCCCCTCTCTGTCTGCTGCGAGGCTGGTGTAGAATCAGGATTTGTCACTGTGAAGAGGCCATCACCCACCCGTATAGTGTCAGTGGGAAAAGCAGTAGCAAGGCTTTCCTGCTTCTCCACAGCCAGGGGATCATCATCAGAGACCTCGTGGGAAGCTAAGTTTCCCGCTCGCAATCCCACCCGTGGGTACCTGTCATTTCTCAGGGCAGTGGAATCAGGTGGGGGAACTACTACATCCATCTGGCAATAATGACCAGAAAAGTTTTACAGAACATGCAGATTCTCAGCATGATACCCAATGTGCAGCTCTCAATAAAAATGTCACTCATCATACCAAGACAATCTGAAATTGGGTGAGAAAAGACCATCATTAGACTTTAGGACTGGGATGACAGAGGTGATAGAATTATTTGACAAGGATTTTATTGGAGCCAAAATGAAATGCCTCAGTGGCAAATAAAAATACACTTGAATCAAATGAGAAAAAATAGGAAGTGTCAGCAAGGAAATAGAAAGTCTTTGGAAAGAAATCGAAGATATAAAAATGAACCAAATAGAATTTTAACCTGAAAAATACAGTAGCTGGATAAAAATCCGATGGTGCTCAATAGCAGAATGGAAGGAGTAGAGCAAATTCATCAATGAACTTAAAAACAACAGTAGAAATTATCCAGTGATAACATTAGACAACAAATAAAGAATTTGTGCAGCTAGAACAAAAGAAGCAATCCTATTGCAGTAAACTATGAAAGGAAAGAAAAGCAAGACAGAGCTGAAAAAAAAAACTTTTAAAAACTGTGACATGGCTGGAATTTTCTTGAATTTAGCAAGAAACAAAAGCAAAACAAAATAACAACAAACCAAGAAATAGAAATGACCTTTCTCCTATAGTGGAAAAAGTGACAGCCAGTGAAGTTCTCATTATAAGCAATGGGGGCAAAATGGCAGTGCATTTTTCAAGTGCTAAAGAAGAGAACTGCAACCCAAAATTCTACCTAATAATAATGTCCCTCCAGAAAAGAAAGGAAAATGGATGAAACCGAGAAGTATTAGGTGCTACTATGCCTACCCCAAGAGAATTGTAGAAGTTCTACGTGCATGAAGAAATGATAATAGAAGGAATCTTAGAAGATCAGAGAGAGGGATGAGAGAAAGAAAGGAAGAAAGAGAGAAAGAAAGAAGGAAAGAGGGAGGGAGGGAGAAGGAAAGGAGGGAGGAAGGAAGTGAGGGAGGGAAGGAAGGAGGGAGGGAGGGAGGAAGGAGGAATTAGCGTGTAAATATGATACTATCCTCTTCTTTTTTTCCAGTAGTACTAGAATCTGAGCACAGAGCCTTATGTTCTACAAACTACCCCACACATATAACTTGAAAAGCACTGTGAGACACAAAAATAGTTAGCCAGGTGCTAGTGGTTCATGCCTCTCAGAAGGCTGAGATCTGAGGATCTCTTTCTATAGATACCTCAGGCAGAAAAATCCCTAAGACTCTAACTCCAAAATAGCCATGAAAGGTTCAAGCTGATACCCCTTGAGCCATCATACCCCAACCCTTTTTGCCTTACTTTAGTTATTGTTTAGATAGGATCTAAAAGTTTTGACTAGATCTAACCTTGGCCTGCAATCCTTTTACTTATGCTACTTGCTTATGGCTGAGACCACAGGTAGGTGCCACCAAGCCTGGCTTATTGAGAGTCTCATTAACTTTTTACTTGGCCTGGCCCAGAACTGTGATCCTCCTAACTAATCTATATTCTAGAACTCTCCACCAAACCATACAAAATGCATGCTTTCCAAGTGCTTCTTGTGCATCTGCAAAGCAAAGACATATTGGGAGCCATAATGCAAAACTAAACATATTTTTTAAAAAAATGGAAAGAACGCCGAATAAATCAAATCAGAAATTAAAAGACATAAATATAACAGGAAACTTTCTCCCAAATGAGAAAACTGAACACACATACACAACCACCACCACTACCAAGTAAAAGTAAGGTGGGACACAAAAGCTTCCATAACCAGCCAGGCACTGGTGGCTCATGCCTTTCAGGAGGCTGAGAGATCTGTGAGTATCTAGTCATAAGCAGAAATGTCCATGAGACTCTACCTGTAAAATAACTATTAAAAAGTCACGCTAGCAAAGTACTTATGTGAAGTGCCAGCCAAGTGAGGGAGGAGGAGGAAAAGGAGGGAAGCGGGTGGGGAGGGGGCAAGAAGAGGAGAGGGAAGACCTAGAGAAAGAAGAGGAGTATGAGGAGGAAGAATGAGTAAAGGGAGGAGGAGAAGAAAGAAGAGAAGGAAGTATGTATGTGTGTAAAATCAGTTTACCTGGTTTTAAGACCTATTTACCATTACTAAACCTGTATGATATTGACACAAAGATAAATGAAAACTCGCAGACAAACCACAAATAAAGTCAAACAAACATGTCCAACAGATTATTTTTTTCAAACAAAATTACAAAGAAAGTTAACAAAGAAAGAATAATCTTTTCTATAAATGGTGCTGGTGTAATTGAGAGTAATTGGTCCTCCTCCAGAGGCTAAAATGAACTTCCTTTCTAATCTAAATTGGATGCCTACTATACAGTAGTTTATCATTTTATTCTCAACCTTTGTATTTGCTTGGAAGTCTTATACAAGAGTTTTAAGGAGGGACAACTTGAAAGTGAATACTTCCTCCATTATACAATTTAATGATGTGCCATGCTATGGCTTAGACCTAATCTACATTGTGAAACACTTGATAAATGGTAAGCATTCCCTCAGTTATAACACTAATATGCCAGACAGCTATGATTTATATGCAAAAAATGCACATGGTACTATTCTTTTTTAAAGCATCCTTCCATTTTCCACCATTGTTCTTTTTAAAAATGTGTGTTTTTATGTTCTTTTAAAAAATGTGTGTTTTTATGTTCTTATAAAAAATGCGATATGGTTTACGGATCAATTCTAACAAATCATAACTTGAACTTGATATTCTTTACTTCTGAACAAATACAACTTCTTGGTGAGGCTGGTTTGTTTAATGTGTAATGCTCTGGTGATTTAAAACTACCTGGGGCCCATATGTTCTTATACATTAAGATTTTTATATTCTTCTAATTTCCATTACTGTTGTTTTATTAGAGATTCAGCTTGGCAGTAAAGGGAAAATCATGAAACATAGAACATTCTGAATAATGACGCTACATTGTTATGCTAAGTATAAAACCATATAATTAGGTTTTTTAAAAAAGAAAATTTAATAACATAGGTTCCAACTCTCTGGAGTACTCACTGTGTCTTTGTGATGTGGTTCTTTTTAAATGTCTAAAATGTATCTCACTTGGTTTACCTCTCCTGTGCTGGTTGATTCTTTCCAAAAAAGATTTTTCACCTTTTATTTTATAGTACACTAAAACAAAGACTTTAGCTCCAAGTACATGATTTCATTGAAGATGATAGGTTTGTACTACCTTCCTGAAATCTGCTATTGTCCTAAAGCTATTTTATTGTACCTTTCCACGCTGTCAGTTTTACTTAAACATGCTAATTATACTCATAAAATAAGACTTCTTTTCTTGCCCTAAAGGGACTTCTAACATAGGAGTGAGTTGCCTTTATAACTTGGAATTGTAAATTTTGTTTCTCTAAGCCTCAGGAGATCAGAAAACCACTGGCTGAGAGACTGGTAACAAGATGCCACATTTTATTGTGATATTTGGGCAGAAAACTTTTTTTTGCTATTGCTTTTATATAAGTTGATCATTTTTATTTCTTATAAATGCTTTCTTTGTTAAATAAATATTTAATCTATTTAACAGCTATGTTTCAGAGTCTATCCACTCGTATACCCAGATTATTTTTACAATTAGATTTTACTTCTTTTAAAAAATTTTTAATATAAAAATCTTAAAAATGAAACTATATACTCAGTATAGACATGGCTAAACTGCTTACACTGCATAAAATGGCACATTGAAGAAAGATTGCTAAAGAAAGAAATTAATCTAATGCATGAGTGAAAGATACTACAACAAGAGTACAATGTCTCCTCACTTGCATGTTTATTACATGCTAGAAGTTGTTTCTATAATTTAGAAATATAGTAGTGAACAAAATAACCATGGTCCCTTACATTGCAGGGAGTGGAAAAATCAATAATAAAAATAAAACAAAAAACAAATCTAGATAATAACTAGAAACTTGAATCAAACAGCCAGAGATAGGATATAGAATAAAGTGTTGTGGTTGGCTATTTTAGATAAGATAGTCCAGAAAGATCACTTTGATAAATTGGTGCTCCAGCTAAAGCTTGAATGAGGATCAAATCCTAATCAGAAGATCTGGGAGAAACAAGGCTAAAACACTGGAGAAGACAGAGATTTTCTCCTTTACAGAAATGGAAAGAAATAAAATAATAATAATAACAAATGGTATACACTATGAATAAAATAATATTTTACTATAGTATTTATATTAATATATTATATATTTATAATATAAATAATAAATGATAGTAATAATAAATTAACATTGTAATTTATCCTAAGTGTAGATCACAAAGTTTACTCTGGCAGTTGTATGGGGAATATGTATTAGAAAGGCAAAACTAGAAGGTCCAAGTTAAAAGATTAAAACAAAGTAAATCTTTTATGGACATGATAGTTGTCAGATAATGAGATTCTCAAAAAGATGTGTTTGGTGGACCCGGTCTTTACCCAAGTTTGGAATTTAAAAGAAAGACTTTAAATTCCAAGGCTGCACTAAAGCTACCAGGAACAACTATGTTCATTGCAGCATTATTTTCCATAGTCAAGATATGGAATCAGACCAGATGCCCCTCAATGGACCAATGGATCAAGAAAATGTAGCATATATACACAATGCAATTCTACTCATCCATCAACAAGAATGATACTGTATTATTCGTGAGGAAATGGAAAGACTTGGAAAAAATTATATTAAGCAAAGTAAGTCAGAGTCAAAGAAACCAGGCTGCATGGTTTCCCTCAGTTGTGGTAGCTAAAATGTGCCTATAAATCTACAAATAAACACACTGGATGGTAAAAGAAAAAAAGTATGCTGGACATGATAAGTTATACAGGTCTCTAGGCATTCACACATAATGGGACCAAAGGAGGATATTCTTAGGAGAAGATCACATGGGTGAAATAGCTTTGTGCACCTGATCATATAAAAGAGTATTTATCAAAATGAACTCCAAGAAATGGAAATAAGAGGATTTTTTTCTTTGTTGCTGCTTTTGTTCTCTTTTCCTTTTGTCTTGTTTGTTTATTTGTCTTTGGGAAGGTAAAGGGCACAGAAATAGAGGGACAAAGGATGAACAAATGCAGCAGTGGTACTCACTAGACACTACGCTGGAAATGAACTATACAACTTGTGGGTGAGGATTGAAGAGTAAAACTGGGAGTGAGGGAAGGGATGACATTGTTAAAAAAGAAATGTATTCTTTTCTTGACTTGTGTAATTATAATCACTTTTATAAGAACAATAAAAATGCATGAAAAAAATACCAAAAATGAGAATAAAGACATGGTTCCATAGTAGAGAGAAAGAGAGAGAGACAGAGACAGAGACAGAGAGACAGAGAGAGGGAAAGAGAGAGAAAGAGAGAGAGGGAGAAAGAGAAAAGAAAGACTTTGAGGTAAGAATTTTGGACACCCTGTAATCTATGTAGTATTTTTAAGTCGGACTAATTGAAATCACAGTACTGATATTAATTACCATTTCAGGGAGCCTGTGTAGAAATGTTTAACTGCAAACCCAAGATCTTAGCAATACTAATAAAATTCTTCCAAACAATTATCAAAATACAAAAATGTAAAGCAGGGCATTGGTGGCTCCTGCCTGTAATCTTAGTTGCTCAGGAGGCTAAGATCTGAGAACATGGTTCAAAGCTAGCTTGGGCAGGAAAAAAAAATCTGTGAGATACTTATCTCCAAAGTATTACCCCCCAAAAGCTGGAAGTAGATCTCTGAATCAAGTGATAGAGTGCTAGCCTTGACCAAAAATGCTCAGAGATAGCACTCAGGCCATGAGTTCAAGGCCCAGGATGCTGGAGCATATGTGTGTAAACATGTGTGTGTGGGCACACAGGCACACAAATGTTACTGATAACACAAAGCTCTTGAACACTTGGTCCCCAAGTGCTTTTATCATGTAAATAAATGGGGTTATTTAAAGTCTACTTTGATCGTGTGTGGAGGGGAGTCACAGCATATTTTCCAACTTCTGAAGGCTCAATATTTATGTAAGAATCTTTTACTATTCTACTTTTTTATTTGCAAGGTTGTTATTCAAAATTCAACCTGAGGTCAGAAAAATCTAATAGTGTTCCTTCCTTTTCTCAGTAGGCCTGAATAATATCTAAATACTCTTAACATCCTTTGGTTTAATTTTGTAACATACAAAGTGCTATGAATATTTTTGCCTCCACCTAGGAAATTTCCAGCTATGCCAACGAGTCACAGACAGACACACAGTGTTTGTTCTTGTAAAGCATCACAGTGTGTAATCGCCACAACTCAACTCCAGAATACTTCTGAGGATGAGCACAAATTCCACCCTTCATACCTCTATAGAAGACAGATTATGACGTTCTTTTAAAAGAAATATCCAGTAGATTCTTTGTTGGTACTTCAGATGACATGTTTATATATATATATATAGAGAGAGAGAGAGAGAGAGAGAGAGATTTTTAAATCACATAAAGCACAATCAAAGGATTAAAGAAATCTCAGTCAGAGGCAGCCTCAATCCTTTCAGAATGCTCTTGAGGGCCTGATTTTCTAAATGAAATCTTGCCATGTATTTAAAAAATATCCTGGTTTCCATCTTGGGCTTGGTTTGGGGCCAGCTTCTTCCACAGGGTAGAACATTGGCTTCCCTGGGAATTTTCAGAGGGCACAGAGGAGTTGACACTCAATTCGTGAGGTCATCTACACACTTAATTGCTAATTTACACTTCTCCTTCAAGGGTAGCCACATGCTGATCATTAAGACTTTCAGAAACCATAAAGAATATAGAGAAATCCACAAGGACAGAGCCACTCAAACAGCTTTCAAATGGCTTTTTAAAAATTCTCTGCATTAGGTTCAAACAAGCTAACTTAAATGTTCCATCCAGGACCCTCTTCAGAAAATGCTCATGGTATAAGAAAAGCATTTGGAGCTTTGGATATCTGAGTCTTTGGATTCCATAGGTAAGGAGGGAAATTCTGAGTGTTTGCTGGTTCCAATCAAGGTTAGAATTCAATATCATGATAGAGACAAGAAAGGAGTCTAGGGCCTAGCACAGTGGCTCTTGCCTGTAATCCCAGCTACTTAGGAAACAAAGATCTAGAAGGGCATGGTTTGAAGCCACCTTAGGTTAAAAACAAATTATCTAGATTATCTTAATCAACTGGTTCAGATGAACCCGTGTCCAGTCACTGTTTCTGCTGCCATCCTTTGCAGTTAAGTCTGTTTCTTTGTGACCATGATTTGTACTCTACAGAACTTCTTGCTATCCCTTTTCTAATTCTTGTTCCTATCCCCGAGGTCTGGGCTCATCCTACTTTACCTACTTTACCTTAAAAAAAAAAAGCCTAGGGGGCTGAGATCTGAGGATCTTAGTTGGAGTCTAGCAGGAGCAGGAAAGTTCATGACATCATATCTCAAATTAATCACCAAAAAGCCAGAAATGGCACTGTGGCTCAAGTAGTAGAGTACTAACCTTAAGCAAAAAAGTTCAGGGATAGCACCCAGGTGCTGAGAAGCCAAGCACAAGGACCATTTTTTTTAAAGTACTTTAAATAAATTCAACCATCATCTCCATACATCCATCATTCACACAGGTGGATTTGCAATGATGTAGCAAAGTCATGAATTCCCTCAGAACTCAACTCTCTTCTGGCCAACTTGAGTCTCGATCCGATCCCTCCGTCCTCTTCTACTTTCTCTCTTCCTCCTCTTCTCTCTCTCTGCTTCCTGGCTGCCATGAAGGAAGCAACTTTGCTCCATCGTGGTCTCCTACCATAATGCTGGCTCTTTTTCACAGGTTCTGTGGCATTGGGCCAAGCAATCACGAACTGCACCCACTGGAAAGTAGACTGTGCTAAGCAATGGAAGACACTAATGAAGGTAAAGGACACAGTCACTGTCCAGGGGCTTGCAATTGCTTCTGGTGCAAGGCAAACTCTCTTTGATGTCTTTCCATAACTTGTCACTAAGCTCTATAAATCCATCTCTCTGACTCATCTCTTCCTTTCCAAATCCCTTGCTGTCAGTCTAAGACCTCGTGGCTGTTTACATCAATTTTATCATCCTGGGATTAATGTAATGATTCCCAAGCTGATTTGTGTCTACTCCACACTCACCACTCAGAAGAACATCAGTGCAAAATTAGTCTTTAACATCCGTTATCAACTGTCATTCTGGCAGCGAGTTCTCAGTCAATGTCTTGGTCTTCTGAAAAATAAAAGTCAAATTCCAGAGCCAAGAAGGATGGAAGTGTGGGTTTGAATTCCGATGCTGTTTGTTCCCAAGAAAGTCACCCACTTTCTCTGAACCCTATATCTTCATGGGGATGCTAGGATTCAAACTGACAAGTTGCTCATGGGGTTTTGATGAAAGACAGGGGCACACACAATTACTCTTGCCACACCACCGTGTTGTCTAATGTGCCAGCTAGAGGCTCTGAGGTAATTTATGAGGCAGTTGCTGTGATGATGGCTGACATTCATAGCTCATTTCATCTCTGCTCTAGGTACTGACTGTACAACTTCGGGTCACATTTCTGAAGCTCTCTTTGGCTTAGATGGTTTTTATTCTTTTTTAATGGGGAGGGAATATTAAGTGCATACCAATCACAATGATCCCAAGAACGAAGCTGATTGTGATGGTACACAGTGGTGCTCTGATACTTATCTTCTGCACATGTTGTTGCTCACAGTTTAGAAAAGAAATCATGACCAAGTAGGCCCATCTCCTACTTCCTCAGCTATACTTATGAGCTGCCAGTAGAAGAAGTGTCTTGTATTTACCCTGTTCTTCTCCCAAGAACAAACTGCACATAGAAAACTCTTGCTCAGTGAGTGGCACTGAATGAATTACTAGTAACATGATTGTCTACAACAAAAGATGCATGTCCTTCCCTTGGAGTTATGATCTAGAGAGTTCCAGAGTGATCTTTCATCTTTGGTTCATACCATACATGGTCTGATTCATTTCAGTAACACAGTGAAATAATTCTCACTCTTATCCTTATAATTACATTGAGAAAATTATGTAAATTTACCAAAAGTCATAAATATTCCTCTTATCCCCTCCCCTGAAGAAAATTAGCATCTTAGGAAAAAAAAGAAACCTAGATAGGTTTATAACTTTTTATATAAGAGAAGAAACCCTTTAGTTTTGGATCAAAAAAGTCTTAAAATGATTTAGATCCTACTTGAACTCAATACATAATCAGATATCACATATGGGTTAATGAGTACCAGAAATAAAGCTAATTAAGATTCTGTCTCCTTTGTAGAAAATAAATGGATTCAGCACACTTCAGCCTTCCAAATGTTTTATTGATATAATTACAACATGCAAATATTTATAAACTGTACAATGTTCACTATCATTTAAATGAACAAAGAGCTATTGTAGCAATAAAAGAAATCAGGAAATACAAATGTCTAGGGCTTCCCACACAGCATTTGCTCACCTTGTTGGTGTGAAAAACATTCAGAATACAAAGCTATGTCCCTATTAAAAGACACACCACCTTGCAGTGGTAACAGGGGTTAACACACACAGATTACTTTTCAGCCAGGTAGAAAATGTAATCCAGGAAAGTTTCCGTATATTAAATTACATACACACACACACACACACACACACTGAGATTTATATCCTTTGACTATAGATATATATGTATGTACACATATATACATGTTCATGAACATACATAATTACATCCATGCATGCATGTCTTTGAATAAACACAAACTCTTTTGCTCTAGATAATGGTATTACTCAGATTAATAAAAATAACACTGTGCATATATATATATATATATGTATTTCAATCTCTTTTTGAGGAGATTTATGCTGATGATATTTTTGGCAGCAAATTGTAAGGCTGACACACTTGTCAGTAAACTCTTTAGCTTTATTTCTCCATGTCAAATCTTAATCAAATATTAAATTCCTTATGTGGGTCTTGACATGGACGCCTAAATATAAAAGAGATCACAGCGAAACAGCTGTACGGGAAGCTCTCTCTTGAGGGGAGGGAAGCCATAGCTACCCCCTCCCCCCTCTCTCCCCCCTCCCTCCCCCTCCACCCCACCCTCCCCCACCCCGCTGTCCCTGGCCCCTCCGGCCCCAGGGCCCAGACCCTGGGAGCCACAGGACCTTGTGAAAACAGCTCTGGGTTTCGATGGAGATTATTTCAGAGCTGAACTTATTATTTTTTTCTAGGATGTTCTGATGGTTGAAGACAACTTCCCCATGATGTCATTTGGTGGACTCTGCCAGGAGAAGGATCAGTGTTACACGGTAGCTTTCAACCCTTCCTCAGTCCTGGGCTTTGGCTCACATCCACTGCATGAACAGCCACGGCCCTCTGCTGGCAGATGCTTACCTCTGCAGGCAGCTGCGGTCCCCTAACGATTTTCTGGAATTACTGATCTAAAACAATCACTTCCCCTGCATGTACTTGCTCAGGTTGTTTTCAGAGTCTCTGAAGTAACTGCTTTCAATTATCCCTATTTTTTAAAAATTTTTTCACTCCATTAAACGCGTTTTTTGTTTCAGCTTATTCAGGCATTCAGCTTGTTGTTTTACCATTTGCTTATCTTCTAGCCTAATTTCATTTACGAGGTGAATAAGGGTCACCTCATTAATACAGAGCATCCCAGGGCCCATCCCACACCTACAGAATCAATCTTCAATAGCAGAGCAGGTGACTCTAGTCTTTGAAACTTCCCAGATGATTCAGACTCTCCCCTGTAAACTCACCACTAGAAGTCTCAGTAGAAGCCATGGTGGTTGTGAGTGAGTCAGGACCATGGACTGAGACCACCCGAATGAGTGCTGATTTTAATCTACCTAGTTCTGAATTCATTGTCTCTACTGCACATATTAACTGCTTTGTTAGACTGAAAATAAATAATTAAGATAAGCAAGGGAAGACTGGGAAGTTGGCTCAGTGGTAGATTGCATGCATGAGGCCCTGAGTTCGATTCCTCAGCACCACATAAGCAGAAAAAAAAAGCCAGAAGTGGTGCTGTGGCTCAAGTGGTAGGGTTCTAGCTCAGCCCCCACGACTAACAAAAAGAAAAAGAAAAAAAAAAGATAAGCAAGGGAGGAATGGGTAAGAATGTTGAAAGGTTTAAAAATTATTTCCCTAATTTAACCTTTTTTTTTTAAAGTAAGAGCTAGTAGAGTGATGTTTCTAATATGTCTTCTTCCTTCTCTACATACTTAGAGCCATTTATTTGATTGCCCATTGTAGGTTCTGGCACCACAAGTCCATTTAAATTGACATTAAGCTCCCTACAATTCATTCCAGCTACTAATTCCCTTTTTTTTTTCTTTTTAAAGCATCACCCTCCTGTGTCCAAACAAATACTATCTTGCACAGAAGTGTAGTTCACTCAGAACCAGGCAGAGGGAGCCATTTAGACTCTGCACCTTGTTTTCACAGAGTTCCAGGTATTTTCAGCCATGATGAATTTCACAATTGTAGACTCAGAGTTTTATTCTTTGACAAGAAGCCCTATGGGAAGGGGCTGGTAGCACTCAGTGCTGGAAAGCTTCTGTGGGTGGTAAGTCCACCACCATCCCTGTAAGACTGGCTTACCCTTATGACCCTCTCACCTTTCTAGATGAGGGTTCGAGCATCTTTGGAGATAGTAGTGACAACAAATGTAATTAAGTTACAAAAGTAATTTCTGTGCTCCATACTTATTTTCTTTATCACTCATATTTTCCTTAACTGGGAAATATGGGGAGTCCATGTCAATGTTATAAAAAATAAATAAATGGAAGAACTCAGAGAGACTCTGGAGCCTTACTGATAGTGGCTAATCTGAACTTTTCCATAAAGGCAGAGACTGTCTTACTCAGGGCTGTCTTCTCAGTTTAGCCAGTGCCAGATACCGGGTGGGATTCAAATAATACTTAAATGTATAACCAAATAAGTGTCCACAAGCATTTAGAACAGGTCATCTTGTCTAATCCCCGTAGTAGCTCCATGAATTAAGTATTGGTCTTTGGTTGAGGAAAATGAGGTTTATAAACATGGAGTGGTTTACCTAAGATCACACAGAAGTCTCAAAACAACATCTAAAACCTACACACTCCAACCACTGAATCACAAATGTACTTCTTCTTGTCTCTAAACCAGGTGTCACAAGAATTCAGTTTCTTTCATTGTCCAGCTATCGACGAGTTGTAGACCTTGAGAAGGTTTGAGAAATTTTCAGAGACTGGCCCATCTCATTCAAAAGGAAGAAATGGGTATTGGTGGCTTTGCATGTCTTGGAAACTTGCTTTGACACTCAAATGAGAAACGTATAAATTGTGAAGCACAGTCAGGTATGAAGAACTATTATCTCTGAAACCTTCCCTAGAAGAAAATATATAAACATCTAAACATTAAAGAGCTGATATCTGCTACCAAACCATAACTAGATGTTGTACAAAGTAAAAATTAAAAAGTTCTTCACAACAGCAGGATAGCAGTGCTACGTCTTCAATCCAACCGACTCAAGAGGCTGAGCTCTGAGGATCACTAGTTGAAGCCAGGCAGGCAGAAAAGTCTGTGACATTCTTATCTCTAATTATCACCAAAAAGTGGCAGGGCACCAGTCTTGAGTGGCAAAAGCTCATGTACAGCACCCAGGCCATGAGTTCAAGCCCCAGAATTAACTGGCACACATGTACACGAACATACAAAGGTTCACCATGAAATAGCAGTAAGTAATAGCTACAGATAACTAAGTAATTAAGGGCCCAAAATGGTAGAAGCAATTAGGTCTATAAAAGGTATATTTGCAGATTATGTGCATGTGAGTATCATAAAAATTCTTGTGTCATACTACTGTTCAGTCTCCATATTCGAAGAATTATTTAGTGACTTCTATTAGTGTTAGTAGTCTCTTTCTTTGAAATCATTCAGGTAATGGCTTTGATCTCCTTAAGATTTTGTCTCTTACTCCGTCTAGTAATGAATCATAGAAAAACCTTAGAATTTAAAGCTGAAATAAATAGATTTAAGGAATTGAACCAGCATATTGGCTTCTGTGATTAAAGGCCAAGATATCTCTGATCATCATTTAGGTGTTAGCATGAAAGACATCTTTACTCAGAAGCCCTCCCTGATTCTCTGCCCCCACTTAGCAAAGCCATGTTAGGTCCCCATCTCATACATCACAGCTAGGATTATAGAATAATTTGTGCTCCATTATTTAGATTATTTTTTTCTCACCAGACTGTAAGATCCTTAATGATAAAGGCAAGTCTATTTGTTTGCAGTGTGTGTGTGTGTGTGTGTGTGTGTGTGTGTGTGTGTTGAGACTTGAGACTTATGGGGCCCTGTGCTCTTATTTGGAGTTCTTGCTCATGGCTGATGATCTGTACTTGAGCCATACCTCCAGGCTAGCATCTTGGTGGTTAATTTGGATGAAATATTGCATACTTCTCTGCCAAGGCTGGCTTTAAATGGAGGTCCTACAATATGATACTACTCAGAATAACAGTGAGATTCAAAAACTTATATGTCACATTTACCTAGAAGAATTTGTCATCTCAGGGCTGGGACCCCAGTATTCCCAAATTTGATCTCTCTTGACAGAAAAGAGCTGCTGTCTCAACTTTAACTTTCCCCATGTAGGGGAAAGCTGGCTTAAGTTTCCTTAAAACAGCAAAGAACCCACATTTTCGGGCTTCTTGGAAACATGGTAGGAAAAGGAAACAAGCTAAAAAGATGCAGCCCACAGAGCCAGCACTTGATCTGAAAAGCACCTGTGCCCTCTACTGGGACCATGCAGTATTGCAACTTGAACTCAAACTGTCAAACTCATTAGGCACAAAGTGTCAAGTGTCCTGTTTCCCCCAGAAACCAGATGAAGTAAGCAGATGAAAAGAGCAAGACCCACAACAAATAAATGTGTAGAAGGCAAGTACACTAAAATCCATGGGGGGGCGGATCATTCAGCATTCTAGCTTATGAGACAGCATTTTTCTTTTCCTGGAAGACCAACAAAGATGAGAGACAACTGTGCCTTTCAGGACAGTCTAAGAAACAAGTAGGATTAAGCAGAGGGAAAAAAATGCAAACAGAAGCATAATATCTGGTCAGAAGCACACAGGAAAGAGAGAGCCAAGTCCTGAGTGGAACCCAAGTAAGGTCAAATTCCTCACTGGGGAAACAAGGGAGGGACTGCCAGTAAGCTGTCTTGGCCACCCATCGCTGTTTATCCTGCTGGTCGGCAGCACAAGCGCTCCAGTGTGCCCTTGCATGCAAGCATGCACTCTTGGCCTTGTGCTCTCAATAGTGATCGCAAATGCCATTTCTATTTAGCACACTGCTGATGCCCTAACAGCCAGGCTGCTCCAAGCATTCATTTTACTTGCCTGCCCCCTGCAGCCATTTGACCTTAGACTCTCTTTGGGATGGTTTGTGCGATCATGCAGCACCTCTTTCCTCTTTACCTCAAAACACCACACACACACACACACACACACACACACACAACATATGTCACACATAGATCTCTAGCAATGTTGCTTTACTTTCTCCCTTCATGATATATTCTGAAGTCTCCATTTACCAAGAAACACAAGCAACACAAGGCTCTCCCATTCCTTGACTTTCACCCTTAGCATAATGATTGTGTGCATGTGTGTGAGAGAGAGAGAGAAAGAGGGGGGGGCAGCTAGGGGTTTGGGTTGCCAGGGTCTCTGAGTCATCTTTTGCTACATATGCTACATGTGTATGGAAAAGTCTCTGCTTTCACATACATGTGAATCTGTGTTTGTGTGTGTGTGTGTGTGTGTGTGTGTGCAAAGTAAAATTATAAACACAGAGAATTTTTTGTCCTATTGCTAATATTTCCTCCCCAAAATGAAGTAGTTGGAGCTATGAAATGTGAGATCATGATACGTTTGTTCACGATTCTCAATTTCCTTATGAAGCAGCCAATCTCAAAAGCTGTGTATTTTTATACTGCAATGCTGGGGTCTTAAGAATAGCTCATTTGTAAGTTTTGATTTACTGAAATGTATTTGGACAAACTTAGTGAACCAAATGAAAACACAAGTGGAAAATCAAGTCCGAATAGCCGTGTAGCACTCAGGATGGGTCTGGGAACAGGGCTGATGCAGGCCACTTCCAGTCGCAAAGGCTGTGCATCCTGGGAAGCTCCTTCAGTTCTCAAACTAACAAAGAGATCTAAGATCCATGTGGATTCAGCCAGTTTACTGACCAAATCTGGAAAGAACCATCATGAAATTCAAAAAAAGGCATAACCAGGCCTTCAGATGCTGTAAGTATCTGCCTCCTGCCAATATTCACAAAGAAAATAACATTTCTCAGGTAATCTCGATTAGTCAGTCCTATTTTGGCTACTTAGGTAAGTGGAAAGAATTGGCAAAATAAAAATATGAGGGAGAGGTGGGAGGACGGAGAATTTATTTTTATTTTCTATTTTTTTTGTCAGTCCTAGGGCTTGAACTAGATGCTGTCCCTGAGCTTTTTTTTGCTCCAACGCTAGTGCTTTACTACTCTGAGCCATAGCTCCACTCCAGATTTTGAGTGGTGAATTGGAGACAAGAGTTTCTCAGGCACTTTTCTGCCTGGCCTGGCTTTGGTCCACAATCCTCATATCTCAGCCTCCTGAGTAGAATTTCAGCTGTGAGCCACCAGTGCCCAGCATTAGAGAGGGAGAGATCTACAAAGCATTCTATCTTACTTTTTCATTTCTGACCTGTCAACTACAATAAATGATGATAAGTAATCTTTAAAATACCATGGTTTAAAGGCCACACATAAGACACTGTATGAAAGAAAATGTACTCATTACCTGACTCATGCAGTGGTAATCCCTCTATACGTCACCTTCCTAATAACAATAACGTAAATTAACTTTTTAAAAAGCTACATAGGCTGGGCACTGGTGGCTCACACCTGTAATTCTAGCTACACAGGAGACTGAGATCTAAGGATCACGGTTCAAAGCCAGCCCAGGCAGGAAAATCTTTGAGACTCTTATCTCCAATAAACCACTAGAAAACTGGAAGTGGCACCGTGGCTCAAGTGATAGAGCACTCGCCTTGAGCTGAAGAGCTGAGAGACAGCGCCCAAGACCAGAGTTCAAGCCCCATGATTGACAAAAAAAAGCCACATAATTAGTAGTAATGCAGTAGTTTGTGTATATACATAAAATGACTGAAAAATGTCATAATAATATGTGTATTTGTGACTTGTGTACAAGTGCCACAAACAGGATCCTGGCTGCAAAGTTTTGTACCTATGGAAAGAGGGAAAGAAAGCTCTTTATTGTGAAGTGACCTAGTGCTGACACAGGAGGACTTCAGGAATGGCTATGGGAGATAAAAGCAGCATTTCTGTTAATATAGTATTTTAGGATAGGAATCTTTAAATATATGTCCATTCATATCTACACTCCTCCTTTTCTCCTCTGCTGCTTATCTTCTGGGGAGACAAGAGATCACTAGATGGCTGCACCAATGGGCTCCTATGACTCATGTTGAATTCAACCAATAGGATCCAGCAGTTCAAGTTATGGGAGCAGAAGAGTGAGGTCAGGAAAATGACCTCCAGGCTCTTTTCTTACAATCACCTCAACCAAGTTACCCCTCACTGGAGAAGTACCCCTCCATGAGAAGTATTTCTCATGACAGCTCTCTGCATCCCTCCTTCCTTTCTTCCTCCCCTTCCTCATTTCCTTCCTCCCTCCCCGCATCATTTCCTTCCTACCCCTACTCTGTCCTCTTAACAGCTTGTCTTAGTGTGGTATGTTTGCTTCAACTGGTAACCAATGTTAATATATCACCATTGACTATGTCCTTAGTTTACATTAGGATCCACATTCTGTGTTTAGTGTTGTATAGATGAAAAAAATCTAAAGCCATGTATCTATTATAATCTCATGAACAGTTTCATGCATCCTAAATAGCCCACAGTCCACCTATTTATCCTGCCCTCCATCTCTGCAAACCCCTGATATTTTTTTACGTTCTCTCTACTTTGCTTTTCTAAAATATAAGATAGAGAAATTATACATTTACAGTCTTTTCAGACTGGCTTCTTTCCCTTAACAATAAGTGTTTAAAGTGCTTCCATGGCATAATATATCTTGATATGTCAGGAATATGATAGCCTGAAAAATTTTTAAAGTGAATGGAAAATAAATGACAGTGCATTTATTTATTTATGTTGCCAATATGCTATATTTCATATATGAGTGGACCACAGTTTGTTTATTCATTCAATGACGGAAGGCTATTTTAGTTGATTCTAGTCTGGAGCAATTATGAATACGCTTGCTCTAAAATTGGCAGACAGGTTTTTGTGAGTGTGCCCATGTAGACAACTCATGTGGATAAATATCGAGGCTTATAATTGCTGGATCCTATGAAGACTTGGTTTGGCTTTGTACAAACCGCCAGACTCTCTTCCAAAGTGGATGTAGCATTTTGCATGCCCACAGGCAATGAGTGAGAGTTCCTGTGGCTTCATATTTTCACCAGCATGGTTTGTATTTTAACGATTCTAGTAGATAGGTAGCTTCATCCTTGTTTCAAATGGCAGTTCTCAAAGGACATGGGATGTTGAACATCATACATTCATTTACCATCTGCTTACCTCTCTTGGTCAGGTGTTTTTTTTATAACCTTTAATTAGGTTATTATGGTTCTGCTGTAGTCATTCTTTATATATCTCAAATGTAAGGGCAAGGGCAAATATTTTCTCCCTATATGGGGCCTGTTTTTGATCTCCTGTAGCAGTGCTTTTTGTGAAAGTCACAGTTTTAATTTTAAGCAAGTCCCACTTTTCAATTTGTTTTCATGGATTATGCTGCCAGTGTTGTATCTAAAAAGTCATTACCAAACCCATGATCACCTAGACTTTTTTTTTAGTTTTATAGATTTGCATTTTACATTGAGGTCTTAATCTATTTGACAGAAATCACTCTCCAGGCTCATGGTTTTACATTGAAATGTTGATGTGCTATTGTACAGTTCCCCTCTGTTAGAACACCTAGAACTAGATTTTTATACATAGCATGTTTATTTTATTGTATTATTTTACTGTATTGTTTTGTAGTGCCAGCGATTGGACTCAGGGCCTCCTGTCCTCTGCCCAAGTGCTCTGCCACAAGACCCAGTCCCTGAACCCTTCTATTTGTATTTCTTTTTTGGGGGGAAGGGAGGGCAAGCAACCTAGTCTCACCACTGCCTTTGTCCAAGCTGGCCTTGAACTCCAGATCTTTCTCATTGCCTTGTAAGTAGTTGAGATTACAGGCATTCACCAACATGCCCAATTTACATAATTTTTACGATTATAAAACTATACACATAACTACCAAGAAGTGGCCACAATTAAGATTTTGGTTAATATTTTTAGTCTTTGGGTGTGCATGTGTGCATGCCCTGTGTATTGTGTATGTGTGTTGTGTCTGTCTGCTGTGTGTGTGCTGTTTGTGTGTATTGGGGCACTATTATACATCATCTCCCCTCCTGCCAGTACCATTCCAGTGTGATCTGTGTGTTCACAGGAACTCAGAACTGTAGCTTGTGGGAAGTATCCTGCACACTCTTTCATAGTCAGATTTTTTTAACTTAACAAAACATTATAAATATATTCCAAGTAATTTTCTAGGCTATCATTTTTTGCTTTTGCATATTAGCACATAATATAATTAAGTTTGAATGGTTATTTTAGGTGGTTTCTAAGATTTCATTTCTTTTTTTTTTTTTTTTTTTTGCAATCATGGGGCTTGAACTCTGGGCCTGGGTGCTGTCCCTGAGCTCTTCAGCTCAAGGAAAGCACTCTACCACTTCAGACACAATGCTACTTCTGGTTTGCTGGTGATGAACTGGAATACGAGTCTCATGGACTTTCCTGCTTGGGCTGGCTTTGAAACGTGATCCTCAGATCTCAGCCTCCTGAGTAGCCAGGATTGCAAGCATGAGCCACCAACACCTGGCTTGTTTCTAATATTTCTTTATGTGGCTTTATGTAACTAAATGTGGCTACCATAAATGTGAGTGGGTCAGGAGGGTGGTCTTGATACTAGGCAAGCATTATATTCAGTGAAGTAAGCCAGAACCAGAGAAACATAGATTGCATGGTTTTCCCTTATTTGTGGTAGCTAGAACATGCCCATAAATCTACAAGTAAACACACTGGGTAGTAAGTAAGGGGTTAAAAAGGAATTAAATGAACTATAACAGACTCTATGGACAGCGCAAATAGTGTAATTCTTTAAATAGACTAAGCTGAAGCCCAACAACATAAGTACCAGGAAATGGGTTCTTGCGAGAGGGGAGTCTGAGGTCAAGCGGAGGGTTATAGCGGAGGGTTATAGGGGTGGGGCGGAAATGCAAGCAAGAATTCATTGTATATACCACAGAATTGAGAGATAGAAGGGAAGAGGTGGATGGAAGGGGGAGAAGATATTCAAGTGATGACACAGATCAAAATGCACCGAACACATAAACTGTTTCCTAAAAAGGCAAAAATTAATTTAAATATATAACCTAAAATTCAGGTAAGCAAAGGGTGGGTCAGGAGGGGTGAGCGAGATGTTGAAAGGGGACATGGATCAAAATGAACTGTATTTGTAAACTGCTTTGGTGAATGGCAACTTCTTTGTAAAACTGATTAAAGATAATAAAAATATTCACAAATTAAAAAAAAAAATCTCATTAGTTCTCCTGAGAGTTCAAATGAAATGCATTCCCATGAAAATCCTGGGAGCTTAGTGTTCATAACACTGCAGAACAAAAAAAAAATCAGTTCTATAAAAATAATAATAAAGGCCGGGCACAGGTGGCTCATGCCTGTAATCCTAGCTACTCAGGAGGCTGAGGTCTGAGGATCACGGCTCAAAGCCAGCCCAAGCAGGAAAGTCTGTGAGACTCCAATAAACCACACAGAAAATCAGAAGTGGAGCTGTGGCTCAAATGGTAGAGCACTAGCCTTGAGCTGAAAAGCTGAGGGCCAGCATCCAGGCCCAGAGTTTAAGCCCCATGATCGACAAATTATTATTATTATCAATAATAATAATAAAAGAGATAATGGTGGAGAACAATGGCCCATAGGCTTAAGATCAGAAGAGAAGAGGGAGCTTTGTATGCCTAGAGAGCACCTTGCTTCAAGCTGTGGAGGACAGAGAAAGCCCCCAGATGAATAGTTTTGCAAAGATATAGCAGTCTTGGGTGGCTGGTTGATCTATGCTCAAGGAAAATGTAAAGTTTTAGATACAGAGGACTCTCCTATCCCTCACTTCCTTCATGCCTCCTTGTAAGTTCTACTCTGTCTTCACAGTACTAGCTTCAGAGAGCCACTGTGAACCTCTTGTGTCCAACAGGTTAGCCAGTACAATGTGCATGTTGGGGGCTCCTTCCTCATTCTGGAGTTGTGTCTTGTTCCAGCAGCAGATTTTTAAAAATAAACATCTGCTAGTGGAATGAGTTTCAACTGCAAAATATCAAAGAAAATACTCATCAGAAAAAAGACGAGGTCAAGCATGACTGTAGGGAAATTTCCATCTTCAATCTGCCTAAGATTCAAAATGTATGTGATGGGTTTCAAAATGTAGGCAAAGGCATTTCTCTGTGAGGCAGCCAACTTACTTCCATGCTGAGGCAAGGTGGCCTCTGCCTATTTCCACCTGCCATCATACACACACACGCACACACATGCACACACACACACACACACACATGCATGCACATGTGCAGAGAGAGAGAGAGAGAGATGGGGGAGATAGAGGAGAGAGAAACTGATAAAAGTCCCAGGGGGAATTTCCAATAAAGATACTGAAACATAGCTGTGACAATGGCTATTACCATGAATAGCGAACTATCCTGATAGAACCCCATTCACACTAAGAAAGGAGCATTCACTGGACTCACCCCTGTAGTAATTACATCATGTCTGGATGGGCCAGATTCTATATTTCTGAGTTTAAGCCTTACACCGAAGTCTTTTTTAAAAAATTTGTATCGTTAAGTAACTGTACAAAGGAGTTTCCATTTTAATAAAGCAATTTATGAATACACTATCTTGATCAATGTCATCCCTTTCGACATTCTCACTCATCTGATGAGCACTGGCATGGGCCTCCACTCTCTGGTGGGACTTTACATGCTAAGCACAAATGTAGTCACTGGCTTGACTTCCAGAACTAATCATGTGTTCAATTGCACACTCCTGCCCTGCTGATTGTTGTGAGCCCAAACTAGATGATGGACAAGTAGATCAAAGCAGCACAGATTATTCCAAAATAGCAGTAATAACCTCACTCTAACTCTGAGAACTATTATTTGGTCCACCACCAGAGGTCACTATTTTCTCCATTACATTCTGTGTTTTGTTTAGAAAATCTTGGTTAAAATATGTCAGCTTTGAAGAAAGTCTTCTTGTATTGAATGAGAACAGGCATAGAAGATGTTACTGTTTTAAAGACAAATGAATAAAGCAAAATTTTTAATTGAAAAGACTAAATGATCAGTTGCAAAATTAATTATTCTTTTTATTTATTTATTTTTTAAAGACAGAGTCTCATTATGTTGCCCAAATCCAAACTGGCCTCAAAGTTGCAATCTTTCTACTCCTGCCTCCCAATCTTTCTACCCCTGCTACCACACCCGGCTACAAATTTATTTCCCTGTCACTCTCTGGACTGGTGAATGAAAATCACAGAAGTGCTTCTTTCTCCACATGTGAGCCTTTACTTTAGTCCTTTTCTTGCCTTGAAACTGAAGGATGTCTTCCCTTTGCTTTTTAGATGAGTGGTTTCAGTGAATGGGTCATTAAGGAAAGACACCAGGAAGGGAGTGGCAGAAGGAACTCCCTGTTTATCAACTACTGCTGCCAGAGGAGAACCAACGGAGAAGTTGCTGAATTCAAAGTTTCCTTCACTGGAATTCAGCAAAGGAAAGTACGATGAACTCTAGAATGAGAGAGAAAAAGAATCCTTGGTTGGGAGGTTGTCTTTAAGCTTGGCTTTGGATACTTTTTTTAAGGAGGTGGCTCATTTCTAACAGTGATTGTCAGTCATGCATGAGTTAATCCACCAAGATCATCTGACGGTATTTGGGGATGTTTTTGCTTGTCACAACTGGAGTTGCTGGGGGTAGAGTTCAAGCAAGGTACTATCGACATTGTACATAAAGGTCAGGGACGTCACCAACTTCCAAATAAAAGGGCGGGTAGCCCCAAATGTCATCTGTGCCAACACCAATGAACTCTGCTACTGAGTAATATTAATTGATGGGGAAAATGATGAAAGAAGTGACATTGATCAAAATGCATTGTATTTATCAACTGATTTGCCATATAGCAACTACTTAGAGACAATAATAATAATAACAACAACAATAAAAGAAAACCCCTTACAATCAGAAACACTGGTTCAGATTCTTGATGCCTGATAGCTCTGTGATTTGGGGCAAGTTACTCAATGTCTCTGAGCCTCCATCTCTCATTTGTAAAACAGGGTTGTTAAAAGAAGGATACAGATGATCAATGTACACTATGCGTATATATGGAAGTATCACAATAAACCCCTTGCTGTGTACAATTAGTATACCCCAATTAAAAAAAAAAACTAAAACAGGGATGCTGAAAACTGTATCTCAGTGTTGTAATTCAAAGAGAAGTAAGTACCTCTTAGGAAAGGGCTCCATGAATGTTTGTATCCTTTCCAAAAGTGTTAGTAAATGTAAGACCCATTCACACTTTGTCACTTCTCTCTCTTTATCTTTCCTCCCTCCAATAAAGCCATTGAGGGTGTTGAAAATGCTTCTGGAGCTGTATGCTAAGCGTGTTTTCAAAGGAATAATACCCAAGAAAAGTCAGCTACCTGCAAGCCAAGTGGAATTTTATGGTTCTTAGAACATCTGTTTTGTTGACTGTCACATCTGTCCCACACAGTCCACTAAAAAGTAAATCAGGTATGGATCTGCCTCTTCCCAACCTGAAGATTTTGGTACACAGCCTGGCACATAAAAAAGGTCAGAAGAAAAACACTTTGTGGGTGTGGGTATACTGCAATGGAGCATGTATTTAGGGCCTGGGCACTGTCCCTGAGCTTTTTTGCTCAAGGATGTCACTTGATCTCTTCAGCCACAGTTCTACTTCCAGCTTCTTGGTGGTTAGAGACAAAGAGTCTCATTGGCTTTCCTACCCAGGCCAACTTTGACTGGTGATTCACAATCTTAGCCCCACTGAGTAGCTAGGATTACAGGTAGGAACCACTGGTGCCCAATTAGAAGATAATTTTTGATCTGCTGGTAGATGTGTGAGGTTAGAACACAATTCTTTTACTTCCTAGTTCTTAACTTCTTTGACTTTGATTTCTTCTTAAAGAGATAGAAATATATTTGAATGTATGCATATGTATGTATGTATGTATGTATATCTGTATGTAAGTATCTATTTGGAACAGTGTTAAAAGCAAGTTCAATCCTGTAAAGAAATGCTCTGAAGCACCTTAAGTAAAAATATTTGCATTGGTCTATGTTCAAGCCCAAGACCGTCCTACGCTGGATAATTGTTATTACTTGGACATAAAGTCTGCTCTTCTTTATACAACTAGAATAGCTGAGACGTCCTGCAGGTAGGGAGATAAGAAAGCATTTAAATCATTCAGAGAGCAAAGCCAGTGTGCAGCAACCACATAGCATACCATCTTTGCCTAACATGGCAGAAAGAGAGAGAAAAGAGATCCTGCCTTCTCTAGGATATTATAATAAATAAAATGCAAGTTAAACAACAATAACAAAACAAACATGAAGCCCCTGTTACTGCTCAGCCACGTGATGCATAACATTTAAGCAGAAGCCACTAGTAAATGTGGCACGTTTGTCAAACACAGTGGATGCAGACATCCGCTCCAGGGGCCTCAGAGCTGAAGCTTATAATCTGCCCTCCATATTCAGGCTTGCTTTGCCTGACCCCAGAGCCTGGCCTCTCCAGCTTGGTTGCTAAGCCCTGAAGCATCCTGTTCTTCCCAGCATGGCTGGATACTATTCTTAGTCACCAGTAATTTGGATTTTATGTTCACTTCCTTGTCCATTTTAAAAACACACAATGGTGAGTCAAAGACAGGCAGCAGAGGCATGTAAAGGGGGAACTGGAGTCTGGAACCCAACCCAGTGATTAAACTTCGGGGTCACACTGGTACATTATGAATCTTTCCTTTAAATATAGACCAGTTGTATTTGTTATGGAGTGGGTGACTCAGGCCTGTCATGCTAAACTGGTCATTTAATTGTGGGGAAATATGCAGCCTGAATAAAATATGCTGGAGAGCCCCACAGAGGGAGATAAGGCCCCAAGCTTCTAGAATTCAGATAAAGGCAAAGTCAGAAAGAACTCCTGTGCTGAAATAACACTGTTTTGTTGTTGCCTGATGCTAGTCTTAGGGCTTGAACTCATGGACTTTTTTCCCCCCTCAAAGCTATTGCTCTACCACTTGAGCCGTAGCTTCATTTCTGGCTTTTTGGTAGTTAATCAGAGATGAGTGTCATGGACTTCCCTGCCGAGGCTGGCTTCAGACTGTGATCCCCAAATCTCAGCCTCCTGAGTAACTAGAATTACAGGTAGGAGCTACAGCACCTGGCTGATGTTTTTCCTTTTTAAATGGCTTACTATTAAGCATCTTGAATGATATAATCAGTCCTGTGACAGATTTGAGATTGTAGAGTTTCTTAACAGTGATGATAAACATAGTGATGAGGCTACCAAAATCTATTTTAAGATTGAGCTTATGTGGTACTCTTCATTTGAATAACATTTCGCAATTCATGGCCAATTAATTTGGTGACAATATTTAGTTTGTCTTGTTTTTCCCATCTGTGCCTCTCTTATTATTATTGCCTTTCTTAAAATGAATGTGTTGGTGTGTTGCAAATATGTGTACAGCTCAGTGACTTTCCACAGAGATCACCTATTGTAGTAACTACTCAGATCCGATATCAGGGAGCAGAGCCTCTTTTCTCCCTCTTTCAGGTAAAAAAAAATCAACAAAGCTAGCCACTCTCCTGTGCTTTCAGACCATGCATAGGTTTGTTTTCTTTATGGATTTTGAATAACTTAAGTGATACATTGCATTCTCTTTTGTATCTGGTTTATTTTTCTTAGCATCCATGTTATGGGAACTCATAGTTTGTTCATCCTGATTACTGTAAATGGTCCATTGCATAAATGTCCTTCAATATATTATGTAACTAACAGGCATTTGTGCTTCCATAAATAGTCTATTCTGAATATACTTGCTTGCGCTTTTTGGGACACACACACATATGTACACATATACATACATATAAAAGAGTATTACTTGGGCATAATACTTATGACACATATACAGACACAAATATGTATATTATACATATATAAATAATTATACATTATATAACATATAGTCCATATGCTATATATATATACACACATACATACATATACATACCTCTATATACTACATGGACACATACATATTTTCACATTATTGGACCCTACAAAGCTACATCAATTCCACTCACCCCCCATGGCTGTAAGAAAGTTCTAGTTGTTTTATACCTTGTCATCTCTTAATATTATGCTTTTTTAAAAGTCATTTTGGTAGAGACACCTTTCCTTACAGTATGTATAATTATTATCATTTTCATTATATCATTTTACAGCCAGTGAGTATTTTCCATCAGAATTTACATAAATACCTGTAACTTTAATATAGTTAGTAATGCTAGTCATTGCAAAGTAAACCTAAAAATAAAATGTTGATAGTTCAGTTTTTTTCTATAAGGAATTTCTAAGTCTTCTAATAGATAGAAAAATATTGCCACTGGTTTTAGAAAAATTAGGATCAGTAAATGGAGCTGACAGGCACTGAAATTCAATATATTTCTAGATTACACCTTCTAAAACTGGCTTGATGTAATTTCAATTAGAAAGAATGCAAGCACAACCATTCAATTGTTTCCATGAGTTACTGAGTCTGACTTTTACAAACTACACTGCCTTATGAAGTGATCAAAACTAGTTAACTACTCAAAAGAAGGATCAACAGATAATGGAGAGAATCCTGGCTTATGGTCATGACTATGAGAAGGTAGAAGACCCAGGACCAGATGCTAGGCTTCCAGCCTTCTAGACAATACTGGCCACCCAGGGATTAGAGGTCAATGAAGCACAAGTCCAACCAAAAGCCTTCTGGAGTTCCCTTTAACTGTGTAGGAATGGTAATGGCCATTGGAATCCTATTGTTAGGGGGGAGACTTGCATATGTAGATATGGCTTAACTGTTGTCACTGTCAGACATTAATAGGAGAATAAAGTAGACTTGTTGAAAGGTATTTTGATTCATGCATAGTCCTGAATATATGTATGCATGTATGTACATACATATATATATGTATATATATACATATATATATATATATATATATGTATATTCTTACAGATGATTTTCAAGTGAAGTCTTCTAGCTGACTTTAGTCTGTGCTATCTGTAGCGGGGAGAAGAGTTCACACTCTGCAGTCATACAGATATGTCCAGAGCTGATACTTCTGTTGACCTCAGTAGACTTTTTGTATGTCCTTTAGCTTTGCTAATCCTCACTAATAAAGTAAAAGCTCTTACAATGAGATGTTATGAAAACCAAATGAGATTCTGTGTGTGTGTATATGAGAGAGAGAAAGAGACAGAGACAAAGAGACAGAGGAGGAAGAGGAGGAGGAAAAGAAGAAGGATAAGGAAAAGGAAAAGAAGAGTTGTTAACCAATTTCTTTCTTTATTTTCCCCACTCCATCCCTACTCCAGTAGAGGCACATGAGCTTACATTGTACTCTGAGTGGGATTCCTCAGAAATGGACTAATGAATAAGAATGACAATATTTTAGCTGCTGGTTCTATCTTGGACATATAGGACTACAGAGATGAAACAAATTGCATAAAGCTCCCAGTTTTCCCAAAGCATGGTAGTGTTGTTGGAATTAGCAATATATGACTTTCCATGAGTCTCAAGCAGAAAGTGGAATCTGGCTGCAAAGAAGATATGTGTGTGCCTGCCAGTGTCTTGTTGTGCAAGCACAGCCAGCTTCAGATGTCAGCTGTGAGGACAGATTCCATTGACAGGGCAGACCTTAGCTCCCTAGATGACCTGAACCCAGAATCAAATGGAGACCATCTAAACTGGCGAGCTATGTAGTTGTGATCTGGAGATGTGTCACATTTTGTCTAACTGAACATACTCTGATGTGTGAGGACTACATTCAAGTCCAGACATAGAAGTAAACACCCATCTTCTCACCAAATTCATATCTGAGCAAGGCCATCTGAGCTTACCATCCTCGCTAGTGGAAAAGAGCAGGAAATCAGAAGGATGATTCAGATGACTTTCTATACCCTGAACAACTATCACATTTTCCACTCATTCAAAGTGGGGTTCAAATCCTTTTAGTAAAGGAATTAATTAGCATTCTGTTTCTTTTATACCTTAAGAGAGTGAGGCAGACAAATCATTCCAAGGCTATGGGGGAAGTGCCTGATACATGCAAATGGTCGTTACTCTTACATGGAGAATCTAATTAACACCTTGTCTCTTGTTACCCAAGAATTAAATGGTAATTGCAGTGGCTGTTCCTTGATGCTATAAATACTTTCTACTAAAACTGTACTAGTAGAGATTTTTCAGCCTATATCCTAATAGCCTATCAGGATATACATGAAGCACACTTATCAGATGGCCTTATTAACATAAACATTTGGATTTTTACAAAGCATTCTTCACTGTTATCAACCTGAATTAATGTCACAGGTAATAGGAGAGGAAAATCCTAGAACCAGAAACTCAATAAGTTTCCTAATATATTCATAGCAAATCATGTATCTCTTGCTTGAATATTTGTTGTGCTTTCTACTGAGGTCCATGGAGAACAGCCAGGCACCTATCACCATCTGGCCAGGCTAATTCTGGGTAGCTGCAGCTGCAGCCCAGTGTCTGCTAATCACAGCTCCAGGTTCTCTCCATACTAAATAGCTAGCTCAAGTTGCTGCATGGTAATCTATTCTACTCTAGGCAGTCTTACCTTCTAGTAAGAGAACCAGATCTTTTTCCAGCACCAGAAGTCTTTTCTAATTCATAAACCCCAAGAAAATATTTCTTTTCTGTCCTTTCAGTGGTTCCTATCAGGCTTTCAAGACTACTCACTTGGATTGCACATCCCACAGTATTAAATTCTCTTACATGCATTCTTGCAGTAGTCCCATCACTGGATCCCTCTGTTCTGATTTTCTATCTTTATAGTCAATTCAAAATTAATGATCCAGAAGCCCACGTCACCCTCAGTTCATAATATTCACTAATTCTATGTTGGCTACAGTATAGAGCAAACTTCCTGGGTTCACACTCAAGGTTTTTTATCACCTGGGGCCTAGTCTTGAGCAGCAATAAAATGTGATAGCTAAGAGTTCAGATTGAGGTCACTATATGGGTCCACTACTTCCTTAATATCCTGCCATTAAATTAGTTACTTGCTCAGTTTATGAGTCTAATAACACTCACTGTTGTGGGGATTAAATTAGGTGAAGATAATCTGCCCAGTACCTTTACACTGAAAAATACTCCTTAAAGGCAGATGAGATGGTACTAATAACAATTACTTTTCAGAATTATTTGCCATGACTGGCCAGTATTCCTGCCAGAATTATCTCTTGAGCCAGTATTGTCTGAATGTTTAGACATTAAGTTTTTTCAATGGAACAGGGCTTAAATACTGACTCTACTACTTGCTAATGTGACTTAATCTCTCAGGCCATCTCTGTTCTCAAGGAAATGTGTATAACAACTCCCTACTTACAAGAATGTTATGTGAGTATTAAATGAGAGTACGCACCTGAAAAACACATGTATCTTGGAATTATGAGCTCAGAAAAATAAGCCTTTCCTGTCCTGTTTTGAACAGATTTTAATGCTTAATGTACAGTCTCTCATTCCTAGGGTATGCTTTTGCTTTTTTCCCATTTTAACCCCCCCCCAACATACCTTACTCTCTTATTTGTAACTTTTCAGGTCTACCACTTTGAAACTTAGGTCAAATGTTTCTTCCTCTGGGAAGTCTTCCATGATGTCTCAGCAGGAAGATTTTCAGGAATGAGTTACTTTCAGAGTACAAAAGAGTGCTTTCCTGAAAGAACTAAGACATGCTTTACTACCCTATCAATGTAATGATCAGTTGGAGGAATGATTTTTCACTTCATCTCCAGAGTGGTTCAATAAATGCTCAGGAAACTGATCTAAATTCCTTCCAGTACCTACTTCTTTTGTCAAAAATCCCAGAAGTTAAAAAGAAAAATTAGTGGTTATATTACTCAGGTAATGAGTACATTTGTTTTTTGGACAGTATGTAATTGTAGCCCCTCTGTATATCACCTTTATAATGAAAATAAATAAAAATTTAAAAAATATAACATATGTATATATAACAAATCAAAATAAAATCCCTTTGCATAATTAATAAAAAAATTAGTAGCAATGCGCCATCTGTGAATAAAAAACTGAGCAAGAAGGCAAGGTTCTGAGTTCAAACCCCTGTCCTGATGTGCATGCATACACATGTGCACATGCACATGACACACACACACACACACACACACACACACACACACACATACATACACACACACACACACACACTACCAGAAGTTTAGAAATCAGAATTATAAAGTGAAGACAAGAAAAATGGACTGGCAACTTGAACATAAGAATGGTTAAGTCATGTACCTTTGGCCCTTGCTTATGTCCTCTTGGGCTAGGTTTGAGCAGTCTGCCAAAGCTCTCCATTGAGCAAGAAGCTACTACCAAAAGCTCCTCCCAGACACATGCCAGTCACTCTGTTACCCTGACTTCTGTTGATGTACTGAAGCTGGTCCTTTTGCTCTGGCCTTCTCCAGGATCTGGGAGAAGAGGCCTCTTGGAGTTTTCATACATACATACTGGTTAGAGCTATCACTGGATAATCCTCCAAAACATCCCCAATCCCTTAAAGGGATTGTTAGGCATGGGAAATGGCTGTTACCTCTGAGTTAGTAGTTTCTTCCATAAAATTTTTACTCCTAGGTGGGGGGGAGATAAAAAAATAAAAATAAAAATAAATTTTTACTCCTAATAAATCAGCCTTAGAGGAGAACTTCTAAATACTTTCGCTACTATCCATAGTCATAACAATGATATGACTCTCCAGGTCTGAGGAGTCATGGGGGACTGACAGTAAAAGGCTTGGATCTAGAAACATTCACAAATCCATTCTTTAACACCTAATGGCCAGCTGACTGTGGAAAACCAACTTTGTCTCTTGGTGTTTTTGTTTTTCACATGTAAGAGAGAGACAAGACCACCTAATTCATGAAATCATTATGAGCATTAAAGCTCCAAAATCTTCTTGGTAAAAACCCCCAAATAACCAGTCATGTTTTTAAATAAATTTTCATTTATGCTGATGTCATAGAGTAGTGATAAAAATCACAGAGACTGGATTCAGAAGCACAGACCTGGATTCAAACTCTGACATGCCCACTTCAGACTGTCACTCAGAAGACCTGCTTCTCTGTGCCCATTTCCTGATCTATGGAGTGGAAATAACATCATGTCTCTGAAAAACCATGGGATATCAGTGAGCTCCAGAAAGCCAAGTGCTAGCCCAGCCCTCTGTCCACAGGGAGCCCTCAGAAGTGATTGTCCACCTCCTTGGTTTATACATGTTTCAATCTCTCTTGTGCATTATGTATAGTACACTTCTGAGAAAGCCTGCTTGGTGAAATCCCATGTTCTACTCAGCCTTGAACACATTCAATTTGTAAAGACCATTTCTGTGTTCTCCATTGGTAAACTTGTCTAACATTCTGGCTGAGGGACCTTGCATGAGGCTATCTCTTTTCACTGGCTTTAGAACAGACCTAACTGGACTCCTGTGGTGACAAGCTAGCTGTAAACACTCAAGAGGAACAGTCACAATTTCAACCTTCTTAGAGTTGAGAACCACTAATTCCTTGCCAGCCAGCCTGACATGCTACTTTTCATAGACCTTTCTAAGGGATGCTTCAGGGTCCTCTTGGGAGCTTTCCTGCACAGGGAGCAAAGAAGCCATGGTTGACTTATGTAGGGGGAACTTTATGTGTTGATTCGTTACTCATGGCGGGGGGCGTTATAAACATGTGACAAACTTCCGTATATACACATGAGGCTAGACATTCAGGCTCTTCTCCCTAACAGAAGATCAGAGAGAATTTCTCCTCCTCTGTATGATACTGAAGAATAGGTATCTTCTAGGCAGTAAGCTGAGTATTCAGATTACGAAGAAAATAGAGTACAATCATCCATTTCAAGTGAGCAGTGAACTTGCAAGTGATGTTGATACACAGATTATTCTTTATCCTTAGGGGCTCAATTAATTTCTCCTTTCTGTCCATAATTCTGACTACCTTGATCATTTCTACAAATAGAAAAGGATGTGTATGTGTGTGTGCCTGTTCTGGTACTTGTGTGTTTATCTGTTTTGGGGAGGATAAGCAGGAAGAGCACAGAAATGGAGGGACAAAGGGTGAACAAATGCAGCAGTGGTACTCACTAGACACTATGTTGAAAATGAACTATACAACTTGTGGGTGGGGAAGGGAGAAAGTACTGGGAGACAGCAAGGGAAAGGGTGACATTGTGCAAAAAGAAATGTACTGTGTATCTGGCTTATGTAACTGTAACTCCTCCATACATCACCTTGACAATAGCAATACAACAAAGACCTGTATTCTCTACTCCTCATTGATTGTATCCCAGGGTTCATTTGGATATTTTGCAGGAAAAATAAATGTTTTTGAGATATATTTTTCTCATCTCAATAGACTAAAAATAACTTTCAAATATACTAATAGTTGGAGCATGGCCTTACACAATTAAATAATTTTTCCAAGCCCCAAATTCACAGGTGGACAAACTCTAAGGAAGCCTTACTATGTATCTAAAACAGGGATCATTTTTGAGGAAATCCTTCTATATTCATTTCTTACAAGCCCCCAAGGAGTAATTTTGTGAACCTATTGAAATGTCCATCCACATCTTAATATTCATGAGTAGATTGACAGAGAGGTCAGAGCTCTTGCTACAGAAGACCTGGGTTAGAATTATGAAGTCCTTGAGACACTAGCACAAATTTGAGTCCATAAATATTTTTTAACACAGCAAGTCAATGTTTTATCCAATGAAATTTGCTTGTTCATTCATTCATTCATTCATTCATTCATTCATTCAATGAATGGTAATTGTTGCTACTCCAGGAGACTCGGAGTATATAATAAAACAAAGTTTCTACCTCTGTGAAGCTTCTATGTTTAGGAAGGAGCCAGGAAATAAACACAGGGGCAAGCTAAGAGTCCAGAGTCCAGTGCTTTGTACTGTGATTGGTGCTAAAACAAAAAAGAAACACGGTGTTGCTGATGTATTTAATGTCTGTCCAGGTGTAATGGAGGGGAAACCCTTGGCACTTACAGAGGAGAGCTTGCCAATAAAGGACATGTAAATAGAGAGCAGAAGGACACAGGCAGCCATCCCTGAGAGGAGTGGCAAGAAGGAGAGACCAGAAACAGGGACAAGGACAAGACATCCAAGGCAGGAAAGAGCTGGGGTCAGTGGTCCTGAAGTGGGGCCCACTTTGGGGCAGCTCAGCAACAGTGGGAGAGGCAGGGGTCCCAGTACTCACGTGGACAGGCCAGTGAAGAAAATATAAGCAGTGTCTCCTCATGTCAGGAAGGAAAACGTAAAGGATGTGTGAACATAGAGAATACCATAGACTCCACCACAGGAAGTTGAAGGGAATGAGTTCTTTTTTCTCTGGAAGTAGGAAATAAATTTTTCTCTTGGCAATCAAAGGGGAGATGTAGGAACCTAAGAAGATATGGCAAAGCTGGAAATAGTTTCTCTGAAGGGAAGGGTTAAGGAGAGAGGAGGAAAGAGAGTAAGAATAAGAATGAGAGTTAGAGAGAAAGAGAGAGGAGGTCAGAGAGAGAATGAATTAGCAAGAAACAGTTGACTAAGGAAACAGAGATGGCTACATATCACCTACCTCCCAGCCGGTAGGAGGCTGTGAATTTGTAGAGTTAACCACAGGAGCAAATTAAAATTTTGGGGGAGGGGGGGGTCCAGTCATGGGGCCTGAACTCTGGGCCTGGGCACTGTCCCTCAGCTCTTCAGCTCAAGATTAGTCCTCTACCATTTGAGCCACAGCACCACTTCTGACTTTTTTCTTTTTGCTTATGTGGTGCTGAGGAATCGAACCCAAGGCCTCAGGCATGCAAGGCAAGCGCTCTACCACTGAGCCACCTTCCCAGCCCTGCAAATTAAGATTTTTATCCTGCAGGTTACAGAACTTCAAGTAGGTTCCATCTTATTCATGTAAAGTAGCATGCATATGTCTTTGGCCACATTGTTAAAGAGAGATATCTAGAAACTCACTCATATGTCAACAGAACTAGAGATAGATTCTGCGATTTTTATGTTAATTTCATTCTGTATTGTTAGAAGCATTCATTATGACATTTCACAATTAGATATATTTCCTATGTGTATCACATTAGAGTTTATTGTGCTGTCAACAGGAGAGTGTAGAGAATCACAAAACTCTAGAACTAAAAGATTCTATCTATCCTATCTACTTTCTTTCAAGGAGAAAAGTCAGACCACCCAAAAAGGAGGCAATTCCTTTTGTAAAGTCTTACAAGGAGTTAGCTGCAGTCATGAGTATGTCTAGGACTTCCAATCCTTAAGGTGTTCTTCTAATTCAATGCACACTAAGACTCTTTCTCAACGTTTTTATTTCTTAAATACTGTGGAAGATAATCCCCATTTTCAACTTGTCCTTGAAAGTCCTTTACTTTGGAAAAAAATCCTTACTTATTATTTTTCCATAATGTGAGCAAAATTAAAAGCCATGAACTCTGGCTTCCTCAAATAAGCTCTCCTATTTCTGTTAGAGCCTCAGTCTCAAGGCAGTGAGACCAGAGTCAATGTTATTTCTTTTTCTGTTCAAGTAAGCTTGCTAAATCGACTTCCTCCTGGGAATCTCATCAACACAGGATTTCTCACTTCATCTCAGTGTGTGACCCCTTTTAACAAAATTTAATATACGAGAATCAAAATTTATTGAACTTGTAAATTAGGGGCTGATCTGTGTATCAACATGGGTATCTATATTAGAAAAGGCTTTTTTGAAGAGTCCTTTCAATTCGATAAAAACAATAAATAAAGACGATTTGACAGGAAAACAGAGGGGAAGGAAAATGAAGAAAGGACAATGACACTATTAATAAAAGGCAAAGAGAGAAGTCTGAAGTTATGATGACAGTGAATGGGAAAATGTAAATGCATTAGGACACACCAGCTGGGAGACATATACATAAAGGAATTAAACTCAGCATTAAGTGACTGTATCGGTGACCACTTCCATAGTAGTTATTTTTCGCAAAAAAATAATAGGATTCAATAGAAATGTCTTATTTTAGGAGCCAGTGGGGGCTGTGGAAACCACAGCACAGGAGTAATAAACTTGGAATTGGAAGTTGCACTGCTTTGTTTGACTCCTAACCAACTTGTACCATGGGAGCAACCCAGAAAAATCACTTAGTGGCTGGGTTTCTGTGTCCTCATCTGTCAAAGCAGATTACTTCTCCCCTGGAATATGGTAAAAAATGAATGTGAACAATACAATATCTAGCATTAGATAAAAAACCATGATTACATCACCTTCAAACACATGGAAATATATAGAAAACTCATCACAAGGAAATGTGTTCACTTGACACAGATCCCCTCACCCCGAGCCTATTCAACATACTGCTCCAGAAACTTCTAATTATTTTTCTCTTTGCCATAGAGGGCATAAATTTTATGATTTAAAGAACAAGCCGTAAAAATAATGACAGTTGGGGAAAAAAAGAACAAACACAAAATTTCCCTCCAAACAGATCAATTGATTTGACTTCCATAAGTCTAAACCAAGTTGATGTCAATCCCATGATTAAATCACCGGTGTCACAACTGCAGTGCTGCTTGATTGCATGGAATAATCTGGAATGGGTGAAGAAAAAGTAATCCTTTTGAGGACTGAGGTAAAGCTTAATTATGACTTCACACTGTTCAATTCCTTGCTACTTTGAACTTTATCATTATAATGAACTTGGAAAATTTTAATGGGTCTTTTAAAAACTAATTTTATAGCATTTTTTATCATGAGTAAATCTGATAGACAGAAGTTGGATAGGTATCTGAGAATGTCCCCAGGGATCTGTCAGTGGGAGCTGGTGAGAACTGTCAGCTGCCAGAAAAGGAGTCACTTACCTCCGTACAGCCAGGTGAGTTATTATGTCAGCCTTTTTAATCTTTCAGGAGTGATCATTTTAAACTCAAGCACACTGAAAGGGAGTGTATTGAGAAATCTCTTTAAAAGAAAGATGTCTTTTTTCCCTCCTCTTTCCCCTAAAGGCTTGCTCTACAGGACTGCACCTGAACTTGAATCGACACCTCAAATGGAGAAGCCTGACATTCATTCATGAGATGAATGAGAAAGCAGCTCTTACCTCCGGGGATTTATAAAGGATAAAGAAAGAACAAATGTTGCTCTTAGAAAATGTTGTCAAAGAAAAACTACTTTGAAAAATCCAAAGGCTCTCAGGATAATAGGGGTGAATCTGAAACGTTTGCAGGTGGGGATGGAGGAGAACAGCATGGAAACTGGGCCTTGAGTGGTAGGTTAGGCATTAGCAAGTAGAAGTGCAGAGACTGGGGTGAATGGAGTACCTCCATTTCCCAGGCTGGAAACTGGAAGATGTAGAAAGATCAACCATCTCTGTCTGCCCAGGACTGAAGTTTTACCTGGGTCTCAGGACCTAAGGTGTCAGTTCTGGAAAAGTTTGGATGAGCTGTCACCCTGAGACAGCCAAGATTGGCTGAAATGCTCTGGGAGCACCTAACATTACTATGCAGTAAGGAAGAGTCTCTTGAGAGGTGATGTGTGGGTATATCTCCTATATCTCAAATACTTGGGGAAGGAGGGCTCTGAACACTGGCCTAATAAACTATTTTCTCTCTGCCATTTTTTCAAATTAATTTTTATTTATTTATTTTTTCTTTTCTGTTTCTATCTTTAATATAACATAACGGTGATGAACAGGTGGGTTACAGTTACCTAAGTAAGGTAATGAGCACATTTCTTTTTAAACAATGTGAAGTAGTTGTACAAAAGCATTTTGATTCCACAGCCAGGTGGAATGTGTCTTCATCAATGGCACCCCTTCCATCACTCTCCCCCATTCTTTTTGAAATGTTTATTTTTACATTTTAATTAAAATTTTATTGTCAAAGTGATGTACAGAAGGGTGATGTTACATAAGTCAGGTAATGAGGACATTTCTTTTTGAAAAGTATCACCCCCTCCCTTATTTTCTCCCAGTTTTCCCCATACTGAACCCTCACCCCTATATTTCCAATATAGTGTCTAGTGAGTATCACTGCTGAATTGGTTCACTCTTTGTCCACTGTTTCTGTGCTTCCCCCTCCTTTCCCTAAATCAGATAAATTAATATACATGACAAAGGGTACAGAAATCAAAAACAAAAAAGGAATAAAGGGAATAAACCAAAGAAAAAGGGGGAAAATAAACCCACAAACAGTACAATAAAAATGCCTCTTATTTCCATTTCTTGGAGTTCACTTCAATAAACTTTATTTTATATGACCATATGCACATAGCTATTGAGCCCTTGTGATCCTCTCCTAAGAATATCTTCCTTTGTTCTCACTATGTGAATGTTTAGAGTGTTGTTTAATTCATCATGTCCAAGTATAATTCTTCTACTATCCATTGGGTTTACTTGAAGATTTACAGGCAGATTCTAATTATTACAAATGAGGGAAATCATGCAAAGAAATGCAAATCAAAACAGCAATGAGATTCTATCTCACCCCATTATTAAGAAAACTAATAGTAATAGATGCTGACAGGGATGTGGCCAAAAGTGAATGATACTACACTGTTGATGGGGATGTAAACTTGTTCAACCATTCTGGAAATGAAGTTTCCTCAAAAGACTACACATAGAGCTTCCCTATGACCTAGCTATCCCACTCCTAGGCATTTACCCAAATGACCACAAACCAGGCCACACTAAAGCCACCAGCACAACCATGTTCATTGCAGCACTGTTTGCCATAACTAAGATATAGAATCAGCCCAGATGCTCCTCAGTAGACAAAGGGATCAAGAAAATGTGATATACACACAATGGAATTTTTTGCTCTCATCAGAAAGAATGACATTGCCCCATTCTTAAGGAAATGAAAAGATTTGGAAAAAATTTTATTAAGCAAGGTAAGCCAAACCCAAAGAATCATAGGCTACATAATTTCTCTCATTTGTGTGTGGGGGGTAGTGAAAATACCGTACAGAGGGTTACAATCTCATGAGCAAGGTAATGAGTACATTTCTTATCAAGCATTGTTGCCTCCTCCTTTGTTTCCTCTAATTAGAATGTGCCTTTCTGCCATTTTTATTGTTTCTTTTTCTCTAAGTCTCTCCTCCTCATAGTCACCTTGGGACTTGATTGAGGAAGACCAGGATCAATGAACAAACATTTTGTGACAACAGCCAAAACTGTCCCTTAGGTAAACAGTGCCTCCTTTCTATGGTACCTAGATATCATGAGAACATCCAGGAAAAATGATCAATCATAACATGGCATTGACTGGACTCCTCAGGCCTTACTTGAATCTCAAATTTATGCCACTGCTCCAAAAATAATCTCTGGGTCATTGCATCCCTTTACCTTACTTGTTGTTTTTTTTGATGAGTTTATTTCTTTTTTTAAAATTATTTTATTTGTTTTTATTGTGAAAATACCATACAGAGGGGTGACAATTACATGGGCAAGATAATGAGTACATTTATTATCAAGCATTGTTGCCTCCTCCTTTGTTTCCCCTTCCCATCCCTTCCCATCTCCTCCCCCCTCCCCTAGCCAAAGTTGTAAATTTCGTTTTTTGACATAATGATTTGTACATCTCATTGTTGCAATGGGTCCACCTGTATCCCTATTTATACTCTAGCTTCTCTTCAGATCATATAAATCTTTCGCCTTTTACCTTACTTGTATGTTTTTGGTTAAATCTCCTTTCTCCAATCTTTTCCTGGGTTCTTTACTTTAACCAGAGAGTAAGATGGATGCCCCTAGAGCTGGGGCTTTTCTCTCAACAGTTTCACTGGTAAGCTAGGTTAAAAAATAAAAAAGATGGCTAGGCTCTACCTCTGACTTAAGCAATCAGAGTTTCTGATGGTAATGCATAGGTATGTGTTTCAGACACGTTCTCTAGATGATTATTAAACAAATCTCACCAACTCCTAACTTAAATATTCAACAAGCTTACAATTCTTTCAGAAGTGTATGAGGAATACACTTTTTCTCTGTCATGTTTAATGTTTATCAAAACCTCTGTAAAAAAATGATCCCCCAAATCAGCCATTTAAAATAACAAGCATTTACTATCTCGTGTAGTTTCAGAAATGCAGGATTAGAGTAGCTGGATGGTTCTGATGGGTTGTTGTGTAGCTGTCAGCTAAGGCTATAGTCAATCTCAATCTCAACCATAACTGGAGAATATACTTTCCAAGTCATTAGCATGATTGTAGGATCATTCTTCTACCTAGCTTCTACTTGGAGGCTTCAGTTCCCTGCCTTCAGTTCCCTGGACTTCAGTGCAATAGAAACTAGAGTATGTGAAGATATAAAAACAGGAAGTCACAGAATCATCTTGGAAGCAGCCATCATGCCTTTTCTAAATTGCACCCTGATCTGGAAACTGAGGCCCACAGAGGAGATCACTTTCTCCATTACTCTGTAGATAACATAGCAGGTCTAGAACTAAAATGAAAATCTGTGCAAAATCTTTTAATTATTATTTTTTATTTATTTATTGATTATATATACGTTTAATTATTACTCTAGTTTTCTTCACCAAAAGCATTTAATAAAAACTATCATTTAAAATTACATGTACTGATTGATGTCTTCAGTATACACTAGAATTACATATTTACTATTAGATTGAACAATACTAAATACAACCAATTCATGAAATTGAATAACATAAATTTAATTTCCAGAATGGTTGATGCTTCTTTAGAAAGTCTATAAGATATATGTGACATTAAAAAAAATCTTCCAGGTATCAGTGGCATATGTCTATAATCTTAGCTACTCAAAAGACTGAGATTTGAGCATCATAGTTCAAAGCCAATCTGAGCAGGAAAATCCATGGAACTCTTATTTCCAGTTAACCAGAAAAAAAAGCCACAAATAGAGCTGTGGTACTAACCTTGAGCACAAAAGCTCAGGGACAGGGCCCAAGCCCTGAATTCAAACCCCAGTACCAGCACCAAAAACAGCAAACAAAAAAAACTGAAAACAAAACCACAAAAATGTCTGCAATGTTACCTCAAGAGAAAGAAAATTCTCAGTTGGGATGTCTTACAATTTAGTAAATCAGATCCTTAATAGATTATGCTATTTCTCTGACCGGGTCTTTATTTTGCTTGCAATAATTCAGTCATTATTAAATGATCAATGACTTGAATTTCTCTTAAACACATACATCCACCCTACACTCTCAAGGTGATTGTAAGTCTTACTACTTGACCTAGATTAGAGTCAGCAATAATTTTCTCACATTGTTTTTCTCTAGCGTTTTCTCCTGAAAGGGATCCCACTTGCAGGAAGAATATGCTACCAGCCATATGCAGCACAATATAAAATTAACCTAGCTGTTATGTTTTCCAAGAAAATTTGCCACTTAACTGTTATCACTAACTGTGAATAGTTTTATTTAATAGTCCTAGAATAAGGAAAGGAGCAATGGAAAAGCAAAAGCACACAGTGAATTCATGTGATGTCTCTGAGGTAAATTTGGAGGAAGTATGTACCACAGATCCATCTTTTATTTATTGGTGGCAGTGAGAATTGAAATCAGGTCCTTGCACTTATCTATCAAGCCACTTGGGCCACATCTCCAATCCATTTTTTGCTTTGGTTATTTTTCAGGTAGAGCTTATGCTTTTTGGCCAGGGCTGATCTTAGACAGTGATCCTCTTATCTCTGTCTCCTATGTACCTGGAATTAGTGGTGAATCATCCTGTCCAATTGGTTCTTTGAGATACATTAACCCTAAAATAGTGAAGTAGCTTTTACAACAGATGTTTTAAAATTAAAAATTGCTGCAGAGCCCACAGCTCTTGTTTATAATTATAACATTTAAAAAAAAAGATGATTAGAAGGAACTGAAGTCCACATTCAATGCTTTCTCTAACTCATCATAATAGCGACTGTTGATTGATAATCTGCCTTTACCTATGAATTTTTATCTGCATGTTCAAATATCACAGCCCCTATTAATGTATAAGGAAGCAAAATTACAGATGATATTAAAAACTTGCCCAGTTGAGACATGAGTCTTTTCAGCCCAATAGGACAAAATACCACCAGAATCTATGCTGAGCTACTGTTCTGCAAGCACACCCATGCATGTGGTTCATGGATTAATTGATCTCCAAAGATTGAGGAATGAGATGAGCAGGTATTAATGTGTATTTTATACATGAACAACCCTGAAACTGAGACATGCGGACAAGGAAGTGGTTTTGCCCAGGATCTCCATAGTTAGGAAGTGACAGAGTCAGGTTAGAGATCAATGTGTTTTTGATGCACAAGCTCAGACACCTTCCATACCTCCACTCCACTCTGCTTGGAAGAGAGTTTTGCAATCATGACAGTCATGTTTAAAGTGATAAGACCACACAACATCACGTTCTTTTCATTTTGTGGAGTTTGGAGTTATGTGCTAAACCATCCCAATATTTCTACATGAAAGCTTTGTAAATCTTAAGAAGTTCCCTTTTAAAAAATAGATGACTTTAAAAGAGAACTTCTTCGGGCTGAAAGTTTCAATGTGGACAAAATTCTGGTTTCAATACTTAGCATAGGAAACAAAGTGAATTCTATATTACACTCCCCCATTAATTTCTTAGTTGCAATTACCATCTGTTACATGTGTATTTATATAAAACAAAGATTATTTCAAAGAAACAAACTTAAGGAAAAAAATACAATACATTTCGCATATGGTTTCAATGTGGCTAATGAATAATATTGTCTTTTCAACAATGAAAATACATGAAACATTTTTTTCTTAAACATTCATTTGATAGCCATTGAAATAAATTCGTAGAAAAAGAAAGTACTGAGCTTGGAGCCAGATCTACTAAAATTTAAATCTTATTCCTATAACTTATATGCCATGTGGATTTGGACATAATGGTATTTCCAAAATTCAGTTTCCTGATCTATAAAATAGTAGCGACTCAGACAGTGACTAGAAGGCATAAAGCCCTTCATAGGTTGCTTGTCATGAGTGAAAAGTTTAACTTTTTTTCTTTCTTATCTGTCTGAATGCTGGGGGCATGCGTTCCTGCTAGAAAGCCTCATTTATGTGAGGAAATCCCAACCTAACTCAACACAGCAACCAGGGAAACCATAATTCCCCAAAGCAGAAAAAAATATCTTTTATAGAAGTGAAGATAAATAGAAGAATCTGGTAATATGACAGGACCCTAGAAAGATGGGTAGAAAATGATGACCCAAAAGGTCAACAGAAGTAGCATTCCAGATGGGAAAACATGCATGCATTTATTCACCTACTCACTCATTTAGGAAACAGTTGTGTGCCCACCTTGAAGCAAGCAGAGTTTGACAGTCATGGAATTGTATAGAGGCAATGGAGAGACAAGTGCGCAACTTCATGCAGCTTACAACATACACAGACTTGTGGTACCTACTCCTCAATAGCAAGGGTGAAGTCAATTCCTTATCCAACTAGCAAGCCTTTGAAGCTTTCTGGGCTCAAGAAGAAAAGACAGGAAACTTCACAAAACCCACAAATGTCAAGAAGCGACATAAATGAATATCATGAGCATCCACCTGCTAGCCATTGCCAAGCTTCTACAGAGAATTCTCTAAAGCAGTTCAGTTCCCCTCATTAAATCGTATGTATTTAAGCACAAGCAGGCTGCAATAGCCTTGGAAGAATTGTATAAATTACAACATGACATTTCCAGAAGATTCATACCACAGCTTCAGCATAGAACATCTTTTACGTTGGTGAAGGAAATACTGTAGGACATTTTAATTGCTCATACACTTCAGTACAAAATAGACTTCTTAAAATAGTGACTTGCGGTATGTGCATAAAGCTGAATATGAGACTATAAACAATGCCTCCGTCTTTCCCTTCCAAAGCAATCCAGTTTGACAATTGTAATGGAGCCTATATAGAATTTGTTCCATGACATCAGCTGCATCTTAAGTTAGCCAATAGCTTCTAATCTTTGTCCTTTTAGAGATAAATAATTTAAAATAGCTGTTCGAAATTCACTGAGGACCTTTCCTGTTAGGTACAATGTGAAGAACATGTTATACCTAAAAGGCACTCAATCATTGTCTAACTATCCAGTTATTTTTCCCAATTATCATTGATAATACAAAGGTCCTGCTTATACATCATAAAGTTAGTCAAAGATGTTGAAAGAAAGATCAGCATCCCTCTTTTTTCACAAATCAGGCTTAGCAAGTAACTTAAGGTCCCATGACTCAAAAGTAGAAGGATTTTATCTGTACTTTCAACATCAGTTTTCTTTTCACTGAAGCATCTTTTCAAACATTTGGTACATCTATTTACAATACTCTTCATCCTCCTTCCCCTATATACTTACAAGGATTAGGGTCTCATTTTCAAAACCACAATGACATTCTTCTTTGATCGGATTCTATAGCAGCAATCAAAACTCAAGGGGGAAATTCCAATGGTCTTGACTTCTTGGGTGTTGTTTTCCAGACAAGTAGGAAAGGAGCTAAGCAAGGACATGATTTTTATAACCCACTAAGTGCTTTGAAGTGTGAATTGTACCCACGCTAGCCCCAAGCTGAAGCCAGGGTGCTAGCCTTTTGTATGCCAGAATCAGAATTGGCAATGGGTTACTGTAGGACAGAGGTAAACCCCAGGGTGGGTGATGTTCATTCAGCTAACATAGTTCTCTAGGGAAGGAGAAGCTATGAACTGCTGGTTATTAACGTTCCAACAGCTTGAAGAGGGAGAGAAGGTGATGCTCTACCCTGATAGGAGGATATGGGCAGAAGTCAGTGTTGACCACAATTCTTATATTCTTATATCCTTAAAACACATCTGAAGGTTGGCACCTGGGTGATGAATACCACACCACTTTGTGGAAAGAAAAAGTATCTGAGTCAGCAGTCATGTGCAAGTACTATTTTAGGATAAAGATGGTAGACAGACAGACAGATGGGTGACCGATCTATGATAGACAGCTGACCATAGATAAATGATAAATAACAGATGAGAGGTAGACAGAAGGTAGACATATAGATAGATACTTGCAACATGCATTCTAGAAATTGTACTCAGAACCTAGAACATAAGCAAAATTAGAATAGAGGTCCTTGGGTAACAGATTTATAAAACCTCAGTTGCCAAAGTATAATTTTCAAAAACTCATGAAGAGGTAGGTTATAACTCCTTCTCCCCATCCCCATTATTCTATCCTCACCAGCTTTCTGTGAAGAGCCCTTGTGCATCTGCCAAGGAAACGTTGGAACTGTTATGAAAAACATATCCAAATCACTCTTGAGTAACAAATGAAAAAACATGCCCCATTTCTGCAATCAAGGACACTCATCATTAGCTGCTAATTTTAATGCCAAGCACCTCTAATGATTAATGAATTCAGCAATACCACATTCAAAGCATATCAGCACCACATCCTGCTGCACAGGAGACGGTCTGAAGATTAGTATCCCTGATACTGAAGTGACTGTCACCACCCACAGAGGCAACTCAACTGTGAGTTTCTCCATGATTGTTAAACTACTACCATCTCTGTCCTGTGAGTGTGATTCAGTACTGATTAGCAACCCCTGAGATCCCACCCATAACCTTTGGATTTTATCATCCTCTAAAAAGTAACATAAAAGTACAGGTAAGTACTGGTTTTTCCCCATTCATTGCTCTTCCTTAAAATAGTTCCTTCCCCCAGTATTAGCTAGTCTCTGTGTATTATATCATCTTGGCTCCCACCCCAAAATTGGATATAGGACCCCAATTGTAACCTGTGAGGCAGCCATTTTCCCCTCTCTTGAACTCAGAAGCAGTACGGCCTTAAACATCTATCTTCCAAATTTCTACCTCTCAAATAGCTAGCCATGAGCCACTGTAGCCAATCTTTTATCGTTATATCAGAATATACCCTTTCCTTATATTAAAAACATGTTTACACTAAAACACTATGCCATGCTACACAAGCAGCAAACTCCTTCAGCTCATACTTATTGTGTCTCTTGCTTGTATCATTTCCCTTTTCTTAATTAGTCTCACGTTTCTTTGTCCATTATGGTCCATAAACATGCAAAATCGACTGCTAATGTCACCAGGAAGTGTTCGCCTTGAGTTATTACCCTGGAAATGGGATTAAATGGACTGTGCAGCTGGAAGTTGAATGGTTAACTGCTCACCAGCCAGCAATGTCCCATTTGATGATAGCAGTGAAGAAAATGGAAGCACTAAGGTTGCTAAGGAATGCCCTTCCCTAAAAGCAACATGACTAACAAAAGTTAGAGAAGAGCCTGGATCAGATGACTTCTAATGTCCTGGATTAAAGATATAGAAGTGCATCATTTTAAGCACATGATGATCATAGCCCAAATCAGAAAACATCATGCTAGCTCTGGGTGGTCTAAATTATTCAAAACTTGTTATTCTTTACATGATGTGAGATTGAGCAGTGAGCCAGCCAGTGCTGATATGAAGGCAGCTGAAGAAATTTTAGAAACTCCAGATCAGCTTATTAAAGAGGAAAAGGACTAGCAAATGCATAGAACCTGTTAACACAATGATGAGAGCGCCAACGGATGCTTTTTCTTCCAGAACATATCCCCCTTGGGAAGCACTACTGTAAATATACAAGGTTTGTAAATATGTGGACATACAAAAATGCATCCAAAATGTAAATGAAATCAGTGGTTATATTTGCAAACTTCAACGTCCAGTAAATTTCTAGAAGTTGGTTTGGAAACTTGCTGCCACTTACACTGTGTGATGAGTCTGAACTAAACATGTGAAAATGAGTGCTTTAAACAAGAGAACCACACTGAATAGATATTTTCTACTACATTTCCCATCTATCGGTCTGTCTGTATTTTGCTTGCTGAAGTTAAGCACATTCCCCTTGGAAGCCAGAGGCAATTCTCTACACTTGCACTGTCCAATCTAGCAACTAATAGCTATTAAATTTTAAATTAATTAAATATATAAAAACTCAGCTCCCCAGTCATAGTAGCAATTTCTAGTATATCCACGTCTAAATCTACCTGTTGTCTAGGCCACACTGAAGATGGAGAATATTGTCATTACTGCAGAATTTTCTATTGCATAGTCATACTCTATAAATAAATATGCATCATTCTGATTCATTTGTTGGTTTCTTTTTTAACCACAACAACTAAACTGTATTCTTTTTTAATTTGTCGGTGGTAGGACTTGAACTCTGGGCTTGGGCACTGTCCCTCAGCTTTTCAGTCTAAGGCTAGCACTCTACCACTTTAGCTAAAGCACCACGTCTGGTTTTCTATAGTTTATTGGAGATAAGAGACTCATGGACTTTCCTGCCCTGGCTGGTTTTGAACTGCAATCCTCAGATCTCAACCTCCTGAGTAGCTAGGATTACAGGTGGAAGCCACTGGTACCCAGCTCCAAACTGTATTTTTAAAGAACAGAATTAATTCTTTGAGATCACATTGGTAGACTGAGAAATTCTTCTCCACATTACATCGTCTCCAGAGTTAAATTACTTATTATATTTCCAGTATAAACTGCTTCTGTCTTTATGGAGGTCTAGGATCAAGACATAATCCTTATATTTTTGTGTTTCCTACTCTCTAATGGGAAATTTCTGTATTTTTATATAATGAAAGGCAAAGGAGACTTCTGAACTATGTAATTCCATCATCTCCAAATAATAAGCTAGGGTTAATATCTGAATGCTGAATTTGTCTACTGGAGGCAGTAGACAAATGGCTCCTGAGAGCAGCCTGTGTAAGATTAACTGGGCCAGGTCCTCAGGGAGACAGAGAGAATGCCTAGTGGCCAAGAGGGTGTGGTGCTGCAGGAATAAGCCAGAGTCCGAGGGCTCTATCCACAATCCAGCATGGTTCTTTATTCTGCAAAGGTTGGGCCTCATGATATTTTAAAAGTGGAAAACATGTCTACCATTATAACCTAGGTGAGCACTCTAGCTCAATGGTAGAGTGCTTGCCTAGCATGCACAAGGCCTTCGGTTGGTTTGATCCTCAATACCACAAACAACAAATAACCAAAAGCAAAACACCCAAATACCTTACAACATGTGCACCTCAATCCTTATATTTGTTCTCTTGGGAAAAGGGGAAATAATTGGGCTGCTATGACCACTAAGCAACAACTGACCACAGGGCGGGGAGGTGAAGGCAGGGATCAGTTGCCCCTGCAGGTAAAAGCCATGCTTAGTGTGCCAAGCTTCTTATCGCCAGTGCTGCCTCCTAGAACAGCCTGAATCCTGCTTCTCCAGCAGCGTCTGACTACCCCCCTCCCCGGGCAGATTTAGTTTGTATTCTGGCCCCAAGTCCTAGCCAGATGGCCTTGGGCATGCTACCCAGGTTCTTGAAATGCAGGCTAATGGAGCTGAGAGAGGGAGTTAATGTCTCCCCAAAACAAATCAATAACACATAAGATTTCCAAGCTCAAGAATCTTTGCACTTTCACAACTAGATGGAGGTGGAGAAATTATTATTAGCCAACAGAAAAATCATATTTTTCTAAATATTTCCCATTATTTGCCTAGGCAATTGTGCATATATATATATATATATATATATATATATATATATATATATATATCCACAACATAAAGCCAACTTAAAATAAAAACTATCCTTTCATTTGTTGTATTAGCAAACATTCATTCAGAAGAAAAAAATATTTAAGTATTTGGCTTTGGAACTGCAAAAAGGAATTAACAATTTTGTTCTGCCTGCCCATGACAGAATTTACCACCTGAAAAGAATATTCAATAGGTTCAGTCAAGCCATCATCTTGGCAGATTTTACCCTGATAAGTACTGCCCCTTTATCCAGGGACCGGATCTCCAGGAGGGGATCAAAATGTCTTTTCTCTACTGCTGTGAGTTTAAGTACACAGGAATCGTTCTGAACTTCAAAACATTTGGAATCAAGTATGCAATACAGAGTCAACCATTGCTTGTTTTTCCTGTCCTAAATATGAAAAAGATAATGCATACATCTGTAGAATCAAAAGGGAGTCACTTACATCCACTCTACCAAATAAACAAACCAATCAAGCAGAGAGGCTGCAGAGTCTAAAGCATAATCTCTGCCTCATAGTGACCATCACAAAGCACTCTATCAGAACCACAAGCTTGTTCAAAAGAAAGAAAGAAAGTAAAGCAACTATAATAATATAAAAAAATTTCTGCAAGAATGGTCACTCACTATCAGTCAGTCCAATGCCTGACTAGCAACACTCTGGTTATTACTACTTGGAACCAAGATTATTGTTTGAAAATATCTAGCATCACCATCTTCCCTTTGCTTTAAAAACTTTCCCTGTGGGAGAGGGAAGGGATAGTGGAAGAACAACAAAGGAGGGAGTAATAATGCTTGATAAGAAATGTACTCATTACTTTACTCCTGTAACTGTAACCCCTCTGTACAGTATCATTACAATAAAATTAAATTAAAAAAACTTCCTGGCGCACCCTCCTTGTAGTGCTATTGCTCATTACTGACTGAAATGTATGCATTCCTATGGTTGAGTTTTGCTCTTTCCAAATCATCATCAGATTGTTACATAGGTTGATACAGTAATAGAGTTGTTAGAATTAAATAGCATAACATGTAGAAAATAGCACAGTGTCTGAAGCTCATAATTATACAACAAATGTTAATAACTCATGTTCATTCACAGAAAGGCCAAGGTGATGGGTAATAACAATTGTGAGGCAGAGATAGAAAGGCATCATTAACATTTTATCTGTTAATTATCTGTTAATAGCAAGTGTGGTCGGGAATATGATCCAAGAAACAGACAATGCCCTGAACATCATGCAGATGCTGAGTTCAATTTATTGCATTGATATGGTTTTCACAATCAAAAGCTAGGAATGCCTGAGATTTCACTATTTCAGAATTGAAAGAGTACAAATCCAATCGCAACTTCATTTCCACCTATGAAAACCATGCCCTGCCCCCTCTGGCATAACACTGGATGGTGAACTTTGCAATTCTTTGAAATCCATCCCTCCACCTCCCCACAATGTATAACTTCTGAAGCCAAAAGTCTTCCTTGGGAAATTAGTGAATAATAACAGAGTCACAGTAATCATTTATCCTTAAGGACGAGTTCCTTCTGGGCTCTATGAATAGTAAAATATGCATTAGAGGATTTTCAAAAATGCTCTACATTCAGTATTGAATGGCATATGGTATAATAATGTGGAACAATCAACATTATGGAGAAAGATGTTCTATCTAGTGGAATAGAAATACAATTCATGATATATTAGTGAGAAGAAAGTAAGTGACAAATTAATACCCATTTCAAGGACTCCTTCATTATGGGATGAATTTTACCCTTTCTCCGGAAGTTTCATATGCCAAAGTCATGACTTGTATTTCAGAATGTCACTTTGTTTGGGAAATAGCGTTGTGCATATGTCATTAGTTAAGATGAGGTCATACTTGGTTTCTGTAGGTAGTGGATCCCTAGTTCACTATGAGTGGTATCCTTCAGAGGAAGGGAAGGAGAAAGAGGAAAAAGAAGAGAGACAGACAGACAGAGACAGAGAGAGAGAGAGAGAGCAAAAGAGGGAAGAGCCCATGAGAACCACATGAAAAGCCTGGAGTGATGTATCATTTATAAACCAACGAGTACTAAAGATTATCAGCAAAACACCAGATACTAGGAAATGGTACAAAAGAGATTCTTCCTCATGACCTCCGAAGAACTTAACTCTCTTAACTCTCGGTACCTTGCTCTTTGACCTAGTCTAGCTCCAGAAATGTGAGACAATGAATTCCAACAAAACCACTGGGTTTGTGATAAGGTCACATAGGCCTTAATGGTGGGGAGAATGTGTTTTGAGAAAGGTATTGTTAGACATGTGTTATTGTGCAAAAATGATAGGGTTTACTTTTATAAGTGAAAACTGCTACATTACCACTTGTGATATAATTGATAGGCCCACCATTGTGTGTAACCTGCCATTGTAGCCCTTCATAGAAAAAAAATATCCTTAGATGGTGCAAGACTTAACCCATTAGAACTGCAGGCTGTCTGGTCTGTAAGACACTGATCTAGGACTAAGTCCCTGAAGTCAAGAATCAGTTTTTTCCTTGACAACCACACCTGCCTAGGTTTACTGTCCCACTAGAATTCATTCCAGTTTTGTAGACCTGCTCGTTAACACCTTCAGTCCTAATGATGCATGCTGCACATATGTGGGTACACAAGACCACATCTACAGAAACAAAACACTTTCCAAACTTTTGCAGGAAAAGGCATTTTTTGGGGGGAAAGAAGGAAAGTGAGCATGTTTTGAGTATTTCGTACAAGTCATCAGACTTGGATGATGTCATTCCATTTTATGAACACAGTACTTCTGTCTACTAATGACCACTATGTCAACTCTTAAAACCACGAAAGCCCCAGAGATTTTGAAGTGATCAAAATGATGGACTTATCAGTAGTGGAACTGACAGTCAATCCCAAGTATCCCTTCTAATACCAAATGGGAATGTCCTGAATTAAGACAGGCATGTAGGAAAAGCAGCTATCCTGTTTATACACTGGAGGAAGAAGGAGAGAGAGAAAAGTTCCCAATGAAGAAATGATGGAAACAGAAAGCAATATAGTAATGTACTATTGAGAAAACTTCATGCTTACACAGACCTAGAAATTTGGAGGACTGATCATCATATTTGTAACTCATCAGCGTCATCGTCAACTCCCTCATCAGTTACAGTTAGTGTGTCAAATATGGATCAGATACTACTAGAGGGTTTACTAACATTTTCACAAGCAACCAAAAGATATGACTCTCATGATTCTTAGTTGATGGCCACAGACCCCTGAGAATCAAAGTGATTATGCAATCTGTTCAGCATCCCTGCCTGGAAAAAAGGCCATATGCACAATTCCAGCAGATGGCCCATTCCAAACCCATGCTTCTTCAAGCCCACGCTCCCTGCCATGTTTTACACAATGTTTTGCTCACCAAGAGAGTTCTTCTTTCCTCTCTCTCAAGCAAATATCCACTACACAAATACAAAGTGAACCATCAACCCTTCTACGGGTACTCTGCTTTCTCCCACATTAATAGTAATTAGCAAGTAGTGGAATCTTCTAAAATGAATATCCATAGCTGAGCTGATGTAGGCAATGCATTAGTAAATATATGAGTGTTGAAGAAATGTTTGTTCAGTTTTTTTTTCCTTTCGGTACTGGGGTTTGAACACTGGGCCTGACATGACCCATGCCTTGCAGAATTGTCTGTTCCAGTGCTCTAATGTAAAGAATAATCTAAAAGAGAGTTTTTAAAAAATATCTCATGAGTCTTTTTATTCAGGGAACAAGTGGCGGTTCAAGATTTGGCCCCTGAACGAGTTCATTGACTGACTTATTGACTGATGATACGGCCTGAGGCTCATAGTTGTGTCCAAACTAGAAAGATGATTAGCTGAAATAATCACATTCCTTCTCCTATGGAAACAGATGAGAATCATGTAAAAAGTATATGGGAAGTGGGAAAGAGACACACAGTGGCCAAAAACATTACTGGTAGCACCTTAATAAAGCAGTCTTACTGTTCATTGCCTGAGATAGGATGCCTTGACCAATTTCAGTCCTTGCTTTTTGTGTCTCTGAGAAGTCTCCTTTATGATTATACATGAGGTATTCCTGTAATAGTCCTCTTTCCTTGACAGGTGACTCAGGCAATGTAATTCCACAACCCAGAATAACAGCAAACAATCATTTCTGTTGAAGTCCGCACAGATCCTTTTGGTGGATTCCATAAAGGGAAACTGATATATTCTCTAGAATTCATCCATTCTTTCTTCATTCTGCACCTCCTTTCCTTTCCTTCCCTCACTTCTCTTACTCAATAACTTGTGGAGCCTGGATGTAGCCAGCACTTCTACATGCCCAGCACCCAGAATGTTGCATACAAATGAGACAAACGTGATCCTTGCCCTCGTGGAAGATTGGATCTGATTGAGGAACTAGACTGGAAATACCTGTTAGCCATTGTGCTCTGGGATCCATTGGGGAGGCTGACCTCACTCAGCAGAGCCTCCTTATTAGTGGCAGCCAAGGTTGGATAAAGGGAGATGGAGAGTGTTTTAAACAGAGCAATTGCCAGATGCAGAAGATCATCTGACCAGCAAGAAACCATACTAGCACTTCAAAGTACCCCACAAAGGGTAAGTATATACAGAATGGGAAATGGGCTTTGGAGAGGAAGATTAAAACCGTGAAGGGTACCTTCTCTCTGCTCCCATCCTGCAAGTAGGGATGATTGATAAGCTATACCTGGCAGTTCAATTCTGTTCATGTCTATGGATTCCAAAGAAACCAAGACTAGGATAGAAGATGGAGTATAGAGGTTAGAGGATGGAGGGTAGAGGACACAGGATAGAAAGTGGAGGATGGGAGGATGAAAGGTAGAGGGTAGAGGATGAAGGGTGGAGGAAGCTGGAAGGTGGAGGGTCAGCTGTGCAGACAATAGACATTAGGCCAGAACTTATACTATTTATGTCGCCTAAAGTCACTTAGGTTGGAAAAAAAAAACATTTCTTCAGAATCATCATCATAACAAATACCTTTTGGAGAATTATTATTAATAAATTCTGTATGTTTTGATTGTTTTAAAAACTATGAACACTGTGAGAAGATTGGCAAGAAGTGTTGTCTTTCATTTTCAGGTTCTGAAAGAAAGGCTAAGTGGATACAATGAACAACAACAAAAAGTACAAATACAAGAAAAGCTCTGGCTGGGGAGGTAGCTCAGTGGTAGAGTGCTTGCCTTGCATGCATGAGGCCCTGGGTTCGATTCCTCAGCATCACATAAGCAGATTAAAAAGCCAGAAGTGGCGCTGTGGCTCAGGTGGTAGAGCGCTAGCCTTGAGCTGAAGAGCTGAGGGACAGTGCCCAGGCCCAGAGTTCAGGCCCCACAACTGGACCCAGAAAATAAAAGAAAACCTGAACTTGTGACCAAGGAATGTTAACACTCCAAGGAATGCCTTGGTGCTATACATATGTCCTTTAAGATGTTTTAGGATTTTTTTCTACTAACTCATGACCTGTTTTCTTTTAGCCTCGCACATTGGAGAGTAAGGAATGTGAGTCCTCTCGAGAAGAAAGAAGAAGATGATGTTTCTACTTGAGATTGAGGCTAAGCTTATTTCTCTGTTCCTAGTTGGGAAACTCCAAGGGTCCAGGAAAACCTGGTTAGTAAATGCCCATAGGTGTCTCCATGAGGGTCTTCATCTACACCCAAGAGAAGTAAATTGGACACAGTAAAGCAATTGCCTATGAACTAACGTTTGAGAAAGAGCAAGGAAATTCCATGTCTCACAAAAATAATAATGATGACCAAGTGCCTGCCATCTTCCCAATAAGTCCTCTCCTGTAGGTTTAATACCAGTCTTTCTGGAAGAGCCTCTAAAATGCAAATGTACCCAAGATCAGGTCTCTGGGAAGTCATTCACAGCTATGATAAAAATAAGTTTAAGAACATAAGGACCCTACACCTAGTATACAGACACAGAGGGACTCAAAAGATGGATAAGAAAATGGGAACACATATTTCCTACTATGGAGTCTTTCCAAATCTCTACATTGCAAGAAGTTAACCGGAATGCTTTAAATTCCCCTCTGATGAGTTTCTGCTTCTACTGTTGTTCTTCTCCTCATGATCACTGCAGCCATTATTATCCTCATCATCATTACTTTTATAATCACATATTGCTCCTTTATTACAGCCCAGGAATGGTGTGAAGTCATATATTCACTGTAGTAACCCTCTCACAGAGAAACTAGCATTGCCTTTGTCTTATAAAAGAGAAAAATGAAGATAGGTTAAATACACTTACCCAAGGTAACCAAGCTAGTAAAGAATGAAAAAAAGGATCCAAGTTGATAAGAAATGTTCAACCTTGTCGCTTTGTTTCTAATACTATGGGGCCAAACACCAGTTGTCTTAAAAGTACTAAGTGTGCCATCCTCTAGTGTGCTGGGGAGTTGCTCTTTTATTGTGCATGGATTAATTCATGTCCCAACAGCACATAATTTCCATCCATAGCTAAGAGGCTAAAAAGTTATATAATTCAGTCCTCATTAATGTAGCTTTAAATTACATCAGACCCTCAATGGCATATGTGTGCTCATACTTTCAGTGATGTATATTAGAATTCCCTATCTTGTTTACATTTAAAGGAGAAGAAAAGAGCTGCCTCATGTATACATATTCTTTTAAAAAAAGAAGAAAATCATTATCATAAAATAAGATTAAATTATTACTTTTATTTTGTGAGAGTAGTAGGGCTTTAACTGAAGGTCTTCTTGCCCTTGCTTAAGTTGTTTGCTTTAGGTTGGCATTCTATCATTCTAGATACATCACCACTTCTGGCTTATTTTTTTCTGGTTAATTGGAAATAAGAGTCTTGGAGATTTTTCTACCTGGGGTGGCATCAAACTATGATCTCAGATCTCAGCCTTTTGAGTAGTTAGGAATGCAGGTATAAACTACCAGCACTGGGCTAAATTACTGGTTTTATGACCAAAGTCCTTTCCTACATATTTTAATTTTTTTTTGGGTCCGGTCGTGGGGCCTGAACTCTGGGCCTGGCCGCTGTCCCTCAGCTCTTCAGCTCAAGGCTAGCGCTCTACCACTTGAGCCACAGCGCCACTTCCGGCTTTTTACTTATGTGGTGCTGAGGAATCGAACTCAGGGCCTCGAGCATGCAAGGCAAGTGCTCTACCACTGAGTCACCTTCCCAGCCCCCTCCTACATATTTTAAATGAAATGATATGTCTCATTTTTTAGTACCTTGGTTAAGTGTTAACAAATACAAATAAAGGCAATTGAGGCCTATTCAATTTTATCTCTAAATGCAGACATTTCTTGACATTTCCAGAAAAGATCCAAATGCATACTTAAATGGGTAAGATAAACACAGTGAAATCAGATGAAGTTTCTTTGATGATTAGGGAAAAGATAGAGCAAAGTGTGATAGAGCAAGGGCCTGCCATGTGGCTGAGCAGAGAAGGAGAATGTTTGAAGGAATATAGTTGGGCATGAGACTGCTAGACCTTGACTTTGACGTTTCCTACAGTTTGCTCTTGATGAATTGGTTAACATGTCACAGCCTCATGGCCAGAGCGTAGAATCATATCTAATATGAGAATGTAGACAAAGCATTGTAACCATGGTACCTCATTTAAACCTGCACAAGGAACATAGCTATTAGCACTTTTCTCATTAAAAGTTTAAAAGGGTGGCTATTATTTTATTGTATTATATTGAAGTGCTTTACTTTGTGATGTGTAAATCAATTAATACTAAGCAAGAAATAAAATAGGGTGCTTGCCTGCACAACACAGCTCAGAAATTAGGTTCAATGGAGATTTTATGTGTGTGAGTGCCTCCCTTTAATTGAACTGGATTCTACCTCCAGTGGTAGGCACACTGGATTAGCTGATCTCCTTAGGAAAGCAGGGATGAGCAGGGAAAGATAGAATGGAAAAGTGAATGTCAGGAGTTATAATGGAAGTGGTTTATAGCAAACTTAGGGCTGGGTGTCAAAGAATGTGAATAAGAAAATGAGGTAAGTGGGCTTCAAAGTTGCTTCTGTAAGGTCAGAATCTAGAGCTGCAGTGTTGTGTCAGAGGACTCTGGAAGCCAAGCCAAATATCATGGTGGGGCTTGATGTAGGGAAGATTGCTAAGTCTTCCTCATGTTCTTCCAACCTCATCCGTATGGTCCTGAATTAGCTGAGTCCTTCATCTTCTAATTCACATAAATCCACAAGTACAAATCCAGAGTCTTAGAGAAAAGAGAGAGAGAGAGAGACAGAGAGAGAGAGAGACAGAGAGAGAGAGAAATAGAGAATATAAACTTGAAGCCCTATTTGCACAATCTCAATGTTCAGAAGACAAAACTACATCACTAGTTTTTCAGAGTAGATTTACTTTTTTACCATTTTGAAATGATGGTATCAAAGATTTGCAGGACCTATTTTATTTTGTTATCAGGAAATAAATGAAATGAACTACCAGATTCAGTGTTGCAACCAAAGTGTCTATTTTGACCTCAGAGATAGTGAAAAGCCTCTGACCTCATTTAAGTAGAGCTTAAGGATGTGGAAGTTTTGCTTGAAAAGTCTTTGAAACTAGCTAACCCTTTTCCCTCAGGCTTGACTCTCATATGCTATTAAGATTTTTAAATCTACTGTATCCAAGAGCCCTTCCCAAGGAAAGAATATATAAAGTACAATTCCTCCCACAGGCTGGAAGTTCAAAAGCAGAGGATGCCTTTGGAGGGAATATCAGTTTATATGGTCTATCCATAGGGAGTAATTTAAAATATGTGTTATTTTTCAGAACCACCCATGAACACAACTATAGATGAGTGGTAACTCATGTGATGCTGCCTGTGTACCACAGCCCTCTTTCCCCCTTTTTTTTTCACTCAATTCACTGTACCCAAATCACACTGTGATGGAAATAATCAGTGGTTCTTTAGTGCAGTGGTGTACATTTCCACTGTACTCTATTCTCATACAAATTACACAACATGCACAATAATTTTTTTCTTTTTCCAAAAATCACCCGCACTCTGTACAACACTTGGGCATTTGATTGAATATATCATTCACAGAATGATATAGTGTTCTTCCTTTAACTATTTTATCACACAAACGAATAAAACTTACTTTCTTAATTTGTTCAAACACAATTACATATAGTAACCTTCAGGTCATTGCATGTTAAGCTTACTTTCTTTTTTTCTTTTGTCAGTACTGGGATTTGAATTCAGGGGGCACACTTGTTAGGGGCCTTGAATTCAAGTGCTTTGTCACTTGAACCCCAGCCTTCCCTCATTTTGCTTTTTAAACTTAGTCTTCAGATAGGGCCTTGCATTGTTTGCCCAGGACTGCAATCTTTCTCTTTATAGGTCTCTTTATACTTTTCCAGCTGTACTACAGGCATGTGGCCATCACATCTCACCAACTTTTTGCCTAAACTGGCTTTAAACCTCAAGCCTCCCAATCTTTGCCTCTCAAGCAGCCCCATTCTGTCTGGCCTAATTTATTCTTCTTAGTGGCAGTATAGTATTTCAGGGTATGTATGGATATTACATTTAATTATTTCTCTATAATGAAGTTACTAATTGTTCTCAATTCTTTCTACTACAGATAAGTTTCCCTAAATATCCTGGCACATATTTCTGTGGTTAGAATATTTATGTTTCTCCAATATTTATTTGGTGAAACCTAATCTCCAAAGTGATCATTTCATGGGAAATTGTCTCTGGGGGATGATTTCTCACTGGGGTGGAGCCTTTGTGATGGAATAAGAGGGGGAAGAGATGGAGTCTCACTTACACCTTGTGGAGATGGTGAGGAGGTGCCATCTATGAACCACACAGACACCGCATCTGCCAGCATGTTGATATGCACTTTGAGTTCTATGACAGAGCTGCTGAAAAAGTGTAGCTTAAAGACTTTGGAGACTATTACTAACAGGCTACTCACCACTGCGTTGCATAGTGCCCACAGAAACAGTAAAAATAGCGTATGTGAAGTGCTTGCTCTTACAGTTTACATCATCACGCACTTATACTATTAACAAACACTATGAGGGGCCATCCCATTCCCCCACTAAGGGTGGAAACTAAAATGCAGTAAAATAAAATGTGATAAATTCTCATGAATAACTAGATGCATGAATTAATGAGAATATGAATAAGAAATGAGCCCAAAGAATGAGGTGAATCATTTGGTCTGGGATGGAGGAAAGAGGGAGTGGGAAATAGAGGGGACTCTTCATTGAAGAACTGACATTGAAACTGAGGTGAAAGACAAACAGCTTAAACCAAGTGAAGTGCCTAATTCCTGTAATCCTAACTACTTAGGAGGCTGAGACTGGGTGAGTGGGGGGGGGGAGAGGGGGATGGAGGTACAAGCCTAGCTCTGACATGTAAATTAGCAACACTCTATCCCAACCAATGGCTAGGTGTGGTGGCACATGGCTGTCATTCCCAGGGACAGAGGAAACACAAGTAGGAGGATTGTAACCTAGGCTAGCCAGGGAATAAAGTGAGATCCAACCTTGAAAATAACCATTGCAAAAAGGATGGGAGGTGTGGCTCAAGTGGCAGAGTGCTTGCCCTGCCAACACCAGGATCTCAGTTCAATCTCTATTACCACATGATACATGTCTTCTCTAGGCTTGAAGGAATTCTAAGCGGCATGAAGGGTAATAGAAAGGGCACTGGGGTTAAAACAAAACAAAGCAAAAAGGTGCTTTTGTGTTTTAGACCATCTGTTATGGCTCAGAGTGGGGTTTATTCAGTATTGATGTGCATAAGAATAATCCAGGGAGCTTGCTTAAAACGCAGTCTTACAGGTACCCATCTTCTCAATATTTTGAATTAGTGTCTAGAAATCTGTGATTTTAGTCTAACATGGTGGTACATGCCTATAATCCCAACACTCAAGACTGAGAAGGAAGATCATGAGTTGAAAACCCATCTGGGCGACATAACACAACCCTGCCTCATAAAAACAATAAATAAGACCCCCAAATAGATGATTTAAACAACATCATTCACACTTAAGCTGTGAGCTAAGTAGTGGCATGCATGATGTTAATGCAGAACCTGGGGTGACACAGAGTGTTAGTTCAAGGAAGGGACACCGTGACAGTCAGAGGCCATGCCAGGCCTTTGAACTTGGTTTTGAGAAATACCAGTTTGAGAATTGAGAGATTATTTTGATTCAAAAAAGCCATTCTTGACTGTTGCCAGTGGCTCACATCTATCATCCTACCTACTCACAAGGCTGAGATTTGAAGATGGCAGTTCTATATCAACCAGCAGGGAAATCCATGAGACTCTTATCTCCAACAAACAACAAAAAGGCTGGAAGCAGAGTTGTGACTCTGGGTGGCAGCGTGCCATCCTTAATTGAGAAAGCTAAAGAACAGCGACCAAGCCCTGAATTCAAACCCCAGAACTGGCACGCACGAGCATATGCGCATGCACATGTGTGCACACACACACACGCGCGCACACACACACACACACAGTTACACAAAAAGAAAGAAAGCCACTCTTTTCCAGGAAATGTGAATTGGACAGCTAAATGAATTACAGAAAGAAGTCTGAGGAAGCTAAGTCAAAGTTTTCTGGACTGCAAGTATTTATTACTTTGTCTAACTTACCTGTATAGATAAAACAATAACCAAATAGAGTAATTACAGATTTCGCACACACAGTAAGGGTCTAAACCAAAACTCCACAGTACGTCTGTATAGCCTAATTATCCAGAACCAAATTACAAGATCAGAACCTGCAGTTCAAACTTTCCAAAATCTGCCTTGATGCACACAGGCATTTGTAGACCTAACTTCAAAGACGGTGTTTATCAAACGTGATTTTTCCCCACTGTAATTGTGTTCTAGATCACGCATGTAAACATGTATCGCATTTGTGCATTGGAAACCAGATACAAGCCATTGGAGCTATGGTCTGGGAGCACAGAGCAGGCTCTTACATAACTTCCCGGCTAGTCAGTGTTAGGGCCTGTGATTAATGCTACATGACGGCATTGAACTTACTGTTCAGATAGGTTCAGTTGCCTTTTGGAGCTTCCAGCAAGAGGAAATGTGTGACCTGCAGATTTCACTCCTGATAACCATCATCCAGCCAGCAACACTGATGGCTGTGTAACCTCTCCATTAACAGCTTCTCTGCCTCACTCCTCCATCCAGGATGGTAGGGGAGGATTAGTATTAAACAAGAATCAAAACAGAAGAGGAACAGAACTTCCTACAGCCTAAGCACACAAAGAAGACTGGCATTTTAGCGCGGGAGAAGGGGAGAAAAGGCCTGGAGGAGTGGGCAGAGCAGAGAAATTGAAATAGGAAAGGGAAGAGACCTCTTCTGCACACTAACATCCTCTAGCTGGAAATCCCTGTCCAGCAGTAGACCCCAGCGCTTCCAGCATCCTGGACAGGCAAGGAACTGCCCCAGTGCTGAGCAACTTTCCCTGCTTGGTCAAGTCTTCCTAGCTAACCAGCTAAGCCCAACCTCTCTGCTCTCCGGCCTGCCCACCTGCAAAGGTCCAGGTGCGAGGCCAGAGCCCCAGCCAGCGATCACCTCCTGCTCCCTTTCCCGTGACCCCAGGTTTCTTGCCATAACCCCTGTGCTTTTGTGATGAGACATCAGCAGCCAAAGCGCCTGCACAAACGTATTTCCACTCCCGCTTCGAAGCCAGCTCTCCATTCCTCTTCGCCACCCCAGCATGGCACCTAGGGACTGGGCAGGATTGAAGAACCGGGGTGCTGAATATCAGGCTTCGGGGGGAAAACCGCGCGCGCAGAGTGACCCCACTTGACCTCACCTGGTCTGCTCACCTCGGAGCCCCCTCCCCGTGCAAAACCTCGCGGCTACTCACCAATTCCAGGGCTCGCAGGAAGGCGAGAGGCTCTTTCAGCGCCCGGAAGGTACCTGCGGAGGCCAGCTTTGAATGGAAGAGATCAGAGACAGACAGACAGACAGAAAGCAAAAGGCGTGAACAAGAGGGCTGCTGCGGGGTCCCCTACCTTCTACCCCCCCCCCCCCCACCCCAATTTCCCAGCGCCCAGCCTTCTGGCCCAGGGCCATCCTACCTGACTCACGGGGTCCATAGCTCCGTCTTCTTGCCCAACGATTGCTTTCTAAAATGAAGTTGTCAGGGCTCTAGGAGAGCAGTAAAGCTGGGGGACAAAGCCTGGAGAGGCTGAGGGCTTGGGGGCGCCGGCTGCCCAGCGCCAGCTAGTAGTGATGCTAGGCTGCGCTCGGCGGTGCGCTCCGGGTAGCCAGCGCGCGCGCCCGGGCGGCCAGCGGAGCCTGCGGAGGGAGGGGAAGAGCGCGCCAAGGGGCGCGGCAACAGGGGAGGGGGGCGACCCGGCCGGCGAGGGAAGACTGCTATTGGCCAGCCGCGCTCTCCGAGGGGAGGGTGAGGAGGTGGGCGACGCAGGACATTGGTCCAGGCTCTACCGCGCGCACCCGCCCTCTGTGCCCGGGCTCCGGGGAAACTTTGGGGCTGTTGACTAGGGAGCGCAGACTGGTCTCAACAACACAACAGCACAACACAACACAGCACAGCGACAGCACACAGGTTACAGGGAGCATGCACGCACCCCCAAAGAAATCGATGGTTCATTTGTGACTCCTTCATTCCTTCCCACCAGCCTTCATGGAACAGTTTTTCCATGGGGCTAAGGCAGAGCCAGGAGGTGCTGGCGGACATCACTGCTTCAGGGACATCAACTGCTTCAGCCTGCAGAGGAAGCAGGAGACAGAGGTGAGGAGGAAGATGCAATGTGGTGTGTGGACAAAGATGCCAAGAGAGGCCCCCATCCCCGATGGGCTGCGGAGCATGGCAAATGCACCCTCCCCCCCCACACCAACGACCACCAGAGGAGGAAACACAGGACACCTTGAGGAGAAGAGAGGAACCCAATTAATCTTGAATGAGAGACCAGTGTACCAGGCTGAATTAACCCTCCCCGGGGCTACATGTGAGGCTAGGTGCTCATTATTTTACCCATGTTACAACTAGAAAGCAGGCGAAGGAGGCTGGATTAGCCAAGAGGTTAAACTTCAAGGTCCTTGTCTTCTGAGACTGTTTGCTCAGGAGCCAATTCCCAAGTGTAGCCCCCCCTCCACCAAAAACTCATAACAGGGCCTCTGATCTGCCCTCCAAAATGAGTCATTCTTTTCTTGTAACTTAGTGAAAGCCCCACCCCCACCCCTCACCTTGCCACGTATAACAACGACCCGGTCTTTCTGTGTGCTCAAAACTGCGTGAAGGTTTATCCACTTCCATTCATTTCACTAAATAGTCACAAAAATCCATGGTTAGCAGTCCTACTCTTACTATTCTAGAGATAAGGAGGTCGAGGTGGATGTAAAGGAAAAGGCCCGATGAAGGTCCTCCAGGTAGCAGGTAGTGAAGCTAAAAGGAGTAGGAGGAAGGAGAAAGAAGAATGCTCTTAGCCTCACCCTAAGCCGCTGGTGGGATCCCTTCTTTCTCCTTCCCTTTGGACCTGATTCCGTGTATGAAGTGGTCTCCCAGCAACACAGCTAGTCCATCTGCTTACTACAAAGATTTGCCAAAAAGGCTTGGAGTGTGTATGTATGTGTATGAGTGTGTGGCCAGAGGGGACTAGGTAATATTTAGGCGTGGGAGAAACTATAGAAAGAAATAGTTTGTGGTATAGAAGGGAAGGCAACAGAAGCAAAATCGGGTAAGAAAGAGAACTTCCAGGGTAGATGACTTTGCCCTTGAGATTTTGTTAGAGACAAATCAAGAAATGAGGGAGTAGGAACTTCAACAAACCAGTTGTACCATCTGCAGTCAACAGTTTTGTTCCTCTTGCTCTTCCCACATGCAGATAGAGAGGAAAACAATTAGACACACTTGCCTCAAAAATAAACCATATTGCAACTACAAGGTGTATAAATGGGATACCATAATTAAGTAGTGTGTGCCCTACCATTTATGTTTAATAATTTTATGGATGAAGTCACTTGATCTCTTCAAGATCTGTTTGGGGTTTGCTTTAATCAGTAGAGTGGAGTCAAAAGATGTTGACTCTAGCTAATTTTTATGAGGGCTTAATGAGATTTTATAGAGAGCAAGTGTAGGGAAGAGTCTGGTCTTCATAATAGCTAAATAGGTACTTGTTAAATGCATCAATACTTGCACCTGCTCAGAGGCACGCATGAGGATGCCGAGGTCAACTCTAGGCATGGTAGAATGAGCACAGAACTCCTTTCTCATCTCTCTCTCTCTCTCTCTCTCTCTCTCTCTCTCTAGTGCCCCTCTCTTATACATGTGCTTGTCCCTTTGAACCCAGGAGTGGCCACATGATTTACAGGGAGTGATATGTCTATTTCTGGGGAGCAGTTTTGGGAATCAACACATGATCTGCCATATTGCTGACTTTTTGTCTACAATGAGGAATATAATTTCTACATAAAGGTCATTCTGACCGCTTAGGACCCGGCATCAGGATGAGGTAGAACATAGCTACCCCTGAAAGGTGATGGATATGAAGCTGAGCAAAAAATGCATTTAAGAGGTAAAGGCAATTGAGCTGTTTCAGTCTTTTCTTACTACTCCCAAGAGAACCAAGTTTTCACACACCTAGTAAAGTGCTAAACCCAAATTACATAGTAGACCTGTATGAGCTCATTGTACTTAGATTCTCAGACATTCTCCAGGCCTTTTACTTGCTGTGTACATCACAGTCAACTTGCTTACAGAGTATAACAAGTCCTGCATATGTTTAATAATGAAGTTAATTATTGCAATGGATAATATCACTTGGGTTCCTGCTGCATGCTAGGCATTACTCTACAAAAATTTAAGTCTCATTGAAAGCTACCATCTTATGGATAACAAACCCAGGCTTAGAAATGCTAAATAACTTGCATGAGGTCATTTATGCATGTGCATCTCTTTAGACTGGGAGAGAGATTTATGCAAAGTGTTGCCTACTTGCTTATCATTTGAGTTGAGAACTTGCCACAGATGAAGTGTGATTACTGTGCCTATCCCCCAGGTCTCTCTTCACACCCAATATTCCTGCTTGCTAATATGGTAGCATATTCCTCCAGGTCTCTAGGCACTATGTGAAGGAAGCCAGAATTGTGACGATGTAATAGCTTAGACAATTGCACATTGTCAGAGAAATGCTTTTCACATTCCCAAAATGTATGCGCTCCAACAGCTGCAGCACCAAAATAACCCAGAGTTCCATATCACATTGGCAATGTTAAATATTATGTAGAGTTTGGGGTTAAGACCTCTGAATTCAGGCTTGGATAGAACAATGAGTTACCTAAAGAACTAGGAAAGGTTCACCCTTGGTCCCATCATTGGGGGAGGGAATGGGAGAAAAAGAGAGAGGGGGAATACTGTTCAAAAAGAAATGTACTCACTACCTTACTTGTGGAACTGTAACCCCACTGTATGTCACCTTTACAATAACATTTAAATTAACAAAACAATAATAAAAATAAATTTAAAAAGGAACTGGGAAGGGAAGGGAGGAAAGCAGATATAAACAGTATGAAATACTCTCATTTGTGGCTAAGGTTGAGCCCTTCTCTTTTGTCCTAAGATGACAAATGATGATTTCCTCTTTACTGTCACAAATTGATTGCACTGGCCCTGTGGTTGTATCAACTTTAGTGAGGAATACGTAACTCAATTTAGAGTGGCTTATACTTTCTATTTAAAAGTACTTTCCAAATCTCCTTTGTTATAGGCTGGGGACTCATAGCTAGAAGACTTTTTTTTGAAATGCCAATACAATCCATTCATTTACTCTAAGAAGTCTTGGTTCTTGACGGAGGAGACTTTGGGCCCTTGCTTCCGCTTGGAGATGTTTGGAGACACTTTTTTTTGATGGTCACAACTGACACTGGGGAATGTCTTTGGTATCTAGAAAGTGAAGCTCAGGGATGCTATTCAAGATCTTCCAATGTAGAGGACAATTGTCCATAGCAAAGTGTTATCTGGAAAATATCAATAGCTTTAGGGTGAGAAACTTTGGCTGACTCATTCAGTAAAGAAAGACCAAGTGCACATTATATATACACTAATACTGTTCTAGATTCTGCAAACCACGTGTCAAGAGTCCTACCTTCACAAAACTTTTAAGCTCAAAACTTTTAAAGCTCAATATTTGCTAAGTAAGCAAATAAAAAAATGAAGTGATAGAAACAATCTTTTCTCATCTCCAAGAGGGTTAAGTTTCAATTAAAATGACAAAAACCAAACTACCATGCTGCAGTAAAATTCACTTTACTCAGCCAAATTAAAGCATGGTCTCAGGAAAAAAAAAATATACCTGGTTTCATTTTCTTGTCTCCTGTGAGAAAGAGGAGGAAGTAATTTAAAATTTTTTCTTTAGCAACTTAATACAGAAAAAAGACACCACTAAGATGTTAGTAAATCTAGCATACTGTGAATAAGAAAGAAATAGAATTTGGTTAAAATGTTATGTATATAAATTTCACATTGCTCATGCTGCTACCCTGAATTTTCCAAGTATTTCCTTAGGTGTGTGAATATGAAAGCAAAGACCAATTGCATATGTGTGTATTTTTTAGTGTGTTTGATTTGTATCGGGGCCACTGATATAAAAGATTGTGTAGAAATGTTTCCCCAATTCTTAATTTTATAATGAGCATAGAATTATCTCTCAAACCAAATATCAAATAAAATTTTCTTTATTTTCTTATATTTCTGTTATAGGTAGTTGCAATAAATATGCACGAACATGTTTAAAACTCTATTAGAAAAAAAGATTGTATACCATTCCTATTGGAATCTATTATTTATACCAAAATGCTCGGAATTCATCTTGGAATTTATATCAAATGCAGGGATTCCAATAGGAATGAAATGAAATAAAATTCATATTTGACTGGCAATGTAAACTCACATCATAAAACTTTTTTTTCTATTTCTGTGTTTTATATGAAAAAGATCCATGCAAATTTGAACAGGTTTGAATGATGCAAATTGGAAGACCAAAACTAGCATCAAACTATTCATCAGTGACCCAGGAAATAATAGTAACAACTGTAATCATCATAATGACTCTTGCCATGTATTAAGTATTCAGTGCATGCTGAACCAAATGCTAAATGCTTCTATAGGTAAAACTAATTTTATTTTCATCTCACCTCAGATATGCATATTATTCTGAACTCATCATGAAGGCAAAAAATATACAGGCTTAAGGAAATTAAAGAATCTCAGCTAGGGTTTATGAAGAGTGAATAGCAGAGTCAGGATTTTTCCTCTGTGCTCAGAACTTTCTAAGAAAATGATGATATACAATTTCCCTTGCAAATCTGACTATGTCACAAGCTTTAGACAAAAATATTTTTCTTGCTGATACATAAGCAGAACTGAAGGAAAGAAAGGCTGAAAATTCTCCTACAACTACTGTTAATGCCGAAGCATACTAGAACACAGAGAAATTCCTTCCCCTTTTCAAAGTCTCAATCATTCTGATGACTTTTGTCTTTTTCCATGAATTATGTTTACCAAAATGCTGATCATTTGCCAAATACTACTTACATCACTTTCAAGTATTCCCAGACTCCTGGAGCACTACAGTCCTGAGCCTCCTCCCAACATCCACTGAACTCTTTGACAGGTTCATGAAACCCAAAGAATGAAGGCTTCTGACCTAAAGTCCTTTTCTCTCTAAAGAGAACTGTGTCTAAGGTGCTGACACCACTTCTGGAATCGAATTGGCTGAGTTCATCACATCTGGCTAGACCAGTTGTTAATTAGATGACTTTGGACTAGTCACACCTTTGTCATTCAGTTTCCTTACCTATAGTTTTTATCACCTCCACCCCCCATGACCTCATACAATTTAACAAATGAGTTTATGTAAGTAAATCACCCAGTAGAATATCTGGAATCAAATAAATCAATATAGACATCTATCATATGACCAAGCAAGAACTCATGGCTAGCAACAGTGGCAGGAAGACCATATGTGATATGAGCTCCACCCCCTTGGCTATCATGTGACCATTACTCACCATAGTCATTAAAATGATTTTTTTAAGCTGGTGCATGTGTCCCTTGTCTGTAATTCTAGCTACTCAAGTGGCTGAAATCTGAAGATCAAGGTACAAAGCCAGCCTGAGTGGACAAATTCATGAGAATCTTATCTAGAAATAAGGCAGCAAAAACCCAAAAGTGGGAGTGTGGCTCAAGTGGTAGATCTCCACCAGTCATGTACAAGAGCACAAGGCCTGTAGTTCAAGCCCTAGCTCCAGCAAAAAAAAAAAAAAAAAAATCATTCTTTTTCTCCTACTTCCTTTGTTTCCTTTATTTTCATTTCTGCCCTCACCTTCATTCTCTCTTCTTTCCACTTACACTTCTAGTGTGTCAGTAAATCTGGGAATTTTTCTTGGAGGTTAAAATATTGGCTAAGCTGGGTGCCAGTATCTCACGTCCCTAATCCGAGCTATTCAGGAGAGCTGAGGACTGCAGTTCAAAGCCAGGCTGGGAAGAAAACTCCATGAGACTCTTAGCTCCAGTGACCCGCTAAAGCCAGAAGTGGAGCTGTGGGTCAACTGGTAGCCTGCTAGCTTGAGCAAAAAGCTCAAGGATGATGCCTAGTCCCTGAGTTCAAGCCTCAGGACTGGCATACAATATATATTTATTTATATTATTTTGGTTCATCCAAGACATTCTTTTGGGGAGAGTTTCTGGATACATATGTACTTCGTAAGATTATATACTACTATAGGATTTAAAAAAAAATCATGAGCCTTGACCAAGATCATCATGATTGTCTTAAAAATAGTTTTATTTTCCAATACTTGCAGTCTCTTAATAAGTTTAACCTTGTTTTAAGGAATAAGTATTTATATGTGCAAAAACCTAAAACTTACAAAAATAGGACAAATCAGATGGGTTCAGCCATATAGTTAGTTAATTCAAAGTGGGATACATATGTTCATTTTATTGAACTCTGCAGGTAATCTTTAGGCCTTGCGCTTTAATAGGATAAAATGGCTTTTTCTTTGGCTTTTGCTCTGAATTAGGATTGTAAAAACTATTTATTTATTCTCTCTTATTCTAGACCTTTAAGTGATTTCACCTCCAAGACATTAGGAAATGAACTCCTGGGACACCAGTGGTCACCTTCAAACTCATTTGAGGACAGTGTGGGGGCACCGACGCCTCCATTCATGCTGAGAAGTCAAACCCAACACCTAAAATTAGGGTTTTACTAAATTATACTGCACAGCACGCTTACACCTGCTTGGCAAATAATACCCAGAAGAAAGGTGCAATTACCTAGGTTCTCTGCCAGGAATAGAAGATAGCTTAAAATAATAAACACTTAGAATAAGAAAAAAGAAGGAGGAAAGAAAAGGAAGGAGGAAAGAAGGGAAAGGAAAGAGGGAGGGAGGGAAGGAGGGAGGAAAAAAGAGAAAGAGAAAGAGAGAGAATATTTGACAAAGGACACTAGAGCTCATCCAGCCTTTGACATACCATTATAAGCTTTTCTACAAAACAACCTGTCACAAAACTAGACTGTTGTGAAAGCCCTAGTAAGAGAATTGGCTATATCAAAGAAATTAGGAAAATACCAAAATCTGCACGTGATATGTGCTCAGGAAGACTTTGACGAATCTGTGCTATGAGACTTAACGTTTTGGTGATTGATTAAAAGTAAAAATCATGGTGGCAGGGGCTAGAATGGCTCCATAGTATCTTATGCATCCATGACAGGATCAAGCACACTTTCTTATGGAAGAATAGAAAATTGTTGAAAAGTGTTGAAGACCAAAGCACAGAGACAGAAAGATAAATCTAAAAGAAAAGGACTGAGTGTTAGTGGTCTGATTGTAATGTAGTGATTCAGAAGGCTGAGATCTGGAGAATTGAAGTTCAAAGCCAGCCTGAGCAAAAGTCTTCTAGATTTAATCTCCAAATAACCACCAAGAAAGCAGAGTTGCAGATGTGTGTGGCTCAAGTGGTAGATCACCAACTAAGCAAGCCAAACAAGTCAGCAAACTTGGAGCCTAAGTTCAAACTCTGTTACTGGCAAAAAAAAAAAAATGGCAGGAGCACAGAGAAAATGATAGTTTTCTGACTAGCAAAAAGGAATGGATGAATTGGTTTGATCATGACTTTACAACTGGACATGGACAGTTTTTAAACAATATCTTCCAGAATTTTGCTTTTACGGTCTGGATATCATTATTTGCTACTTTATAATAAAACTATCTCTGGCAGTGTTTACTCACACTTACAAGCTGGCATGGAGTATCAGGAGCTAAAAATCTGTGCTCATTTTATTTGCTTGCTTCCAGTTAAGACTGATTATTCCTTAGGGCAAAAATAATGAATAATCAGGTGATGGAAAACCTAAATCTATAAATTCATTTCCTTAAGTTACTATTCCAGATTTTTATATTTTATTTTATTTCAAAGATTTTTTTGTCTCGTTTCTGGAATTGATGATGCTAGATCCAGGTGTCATTTTTCAGAATCAGGGTAATATAAATCACTTATCTGCTAATCTTTTCGTATTTCTTCTTACAGCTTACTGAGCTTTTCACTTTTTCATATACTCAATATCACGACCATGTAATCTCATCTACCATATTCTTCTTAGTTCATGGAGCTCCTAGTTTTTTTAGCAGCAAATCTATGCTATAAATCTTGAAATAGGTAGAATCTCAAATACACTAATTATGAAAAGCAAGGCCTTGTCTCCTGAGCTTTAGAGAGAGAAAGACCTGGTCCTAGGGCCTTGATGACATGGAAGAGCTATATGACTTTGAGAATTTACTCTCTCTGTGCTTCAGTTTCCTTGTATGGTATGATTGATGTATATTACTTGCTAGCTCCTGGGGTTCTTGTTCTCAGAACATGAGCCATGTGGATATGGTGGGAAGGCACATGGAGAGACCAGCATGGAAAGGAAATGGAGCTCCTCACCCTTGGCCATGATGAGCTCCCAGATGACATTCAACACCAACTTGTCAGCCACATCAACAAGTCATCAGAAGAGGATCCTCCAGCTTTGATCAAGGTGCCCCAACTGACCACATGCAATAGAAGTGAGTCTGTTCTCTTAATTATGGCTCAGAATCTATGAACTACATAACTGATTGTCATTATTTCAAATCATCAAGCTTCAAAATGGTTTACTATGTAACCATTTTAATCAGAACAAAGATCAAATGAGGAAAATAGATCATATATAATATGGATTAGATATAATTTGATCTATATTAAATGAAGATATAGATAGAATAAATATGAGAATATAATATGATGTATTATATAATATATTACAATATATAATGTGTAATATATATTTATATATTCTCATTTAATCTTTATATAATCACATTATGTGTGTGTGTGTGTGTGTGTGTGTGTGTGTGACCATGTAGTTCCAGGATGCAGTTAGCTCCTAAAAATATCTTATCTTGTAAAGAAACTTGAAAAGGACACTAAACTTTAACCTCAAGCTTCAAGAAAATATTTGGACTAAAAGATATCAACAGTTATTTAGCCAAGAAATGACTAACTAATAGGCCAAGTGGATAAGAGTTCATTTTCTTTGGCTTATACAGTGTTCTCAAAATGATTGACTAAATATTTATAACTATTGACATATCTTGTGAAAATGGAGGTTTCCAGCTGCTGCCTTTAAAAATAATCGTCCATCTGATAACAATATTGGGTCCACATTGCTTCAGGCACCCACAGCTGTCCACATAAGGCTGGCTTTTTTTCCATACCAAACGCATTATTCCTTCAAGTTTACTCCATCTCCATCCCAGCACATTCTGAGCCGGCACATTCTGAGCCGGCCCATTCTTCCACTGATAATTCTCACATTTCCTTCCTGGCTACTCCTCACATTCGGCTTTTGAGGCTGTGACCTAACTCAATGTCCTTTTCACTGCAGACAAACAAATGAAGATCCAGAAAAATGTATCATAGACAAACGTGCCTTGGATTCAGTCTTCTGCTTCTGAACCCAACACAGATGCTGTAAGTCAGGTAGCCAGTCTATACTATTTGTAGTGGACCCAGCATCCGTGCTTTCCTCGATGCCCTTGGGTCCACGTGACTCTAGGCCTTGGCTGTTTGGCCATGCTTCCATGTGTTGATGGCCACCTCTGTCTTCTCTGAGACCATGAATGAACCTTGGTGTGTTCTCTCACAAACAGGGCACTGTGAAAACCATAGCATTTCGTTCATCTCAGTGGGCTCAATTCTCATCACCGTTGGGCCTAAATAACATCCTTCCTTATGGTAGGTAACATCTGCTTCTCCATCAGCTTCCTAGAAGGGTCAAGGATAAAATTATTAAGATACTGCAAGTATTGGCAAAAAAAAATTTTCATGAAAATCTCTGCCAAATATTTTTTTCCAAACAAACCTATAATCTTACAAAGTATGCCTGTATCCAGAAGCTTCCCCCACAAAGAATGTCTTCAATGAACCAATATTTTAACCTCTAAGGATGATTCTCAAATTCACTGACATATTAGAGGTATAAAAAGGAAAAGTGGAGAGAATGGGGATGGGGACAGACATGAGAATTTTAAAAAGAAAGGAAATAGGAAAAAACAAATAATTTTGTAGTTTCGAGCTGGCACTGGGGCTTGAACTTGAGGCCTTGTGTTCTTGTACAAGACTGGTACTCTATCACTTGGGACACACCCCCACTTCTGGAGTTTTGTTGCTTAATTAGAGATGGGAATCTACCATGGCAGGCTTTGTGCCTTGATCCTCAGATTTCAGCTTCTTGAATAGCTAGAATCATAGGAAAGGGTTGCATGCACCAGCTTAAACTAATACTTTCAAAAATGATTATTATGAGTAGTGTTCATATGATAGCCACTTATGGTCTTTCTGCTACTATTGCTAGCCATAAATTCTCCGTCATTTACAGTCTGTGATCCTCCTATTTCTGCCTTCTTCTGGGTAGCTGGGATTACAGCTATGCACTAACCATGCCTGGCTTTTTGTTCAATCTTTTAAATATTGGTTGCAACCATTAAATTGATTTTATGACTCCAAATTTGTAAAATACTGAACTCAAGTAATAATCTTACAGTTTCTTTTTTTTCAAGTAAATATGATATATAGAAAGCCATGATGAATCAGAATGGTTTTTAACAGAAACTAGATTTTATTTTATAACTTCAAAGTAGTATTTTATGAAGGCATGTAGGCTGTTCAAATGATGCTGCAATTGTTTAGGCCATCGAAGAACTTCTTTGGAGGGGACGCTGGTAAAGCATTGGCATTATTTTTCTTCATACATGGAGAATAATGCTGATTTGTAGTTGTACTGACTTTTCCTTCTTTTTGTCATTATAACTTTATCTAACTTCTTTTTTCTTTTGGTTCTAAATGGCCTTTGGCTGCTACTAATAGTTAAATCTATCCACAAAAGGGGATTATTTGATTAAGACAAGGAATGTCTTAACTAATGTCCCGTAAAATCTTAAAACAATCCCAAAGCAAGATTCACCAGATACTTTCAGTGGTTTAACCTAACTCTAGGAGGCATTTTAGGGAGCCATTTCTTTCTGCTTATGTAAGCTCTGGTGGTTTTGTTCTCTCAGTGTTTGCTACCTGCAAAGATAAGCATATGTGAGAAGTAGGAAATTGCCTGACTGTGTTTAGTTCCTCAACTCTTTCAACCCTGCTCTGGTTGTCAACACATTTGTTGGAAAGTTTTCTGTGGCTTTGAAGTGAAAAAATTTACACGTCCACTTTTACAGCCATGATAGACATTTTCCTTAAAGGCACATTCTAACATGCTGTGCAGCTAAGAAAAGGGAACCAGACTAATTCTCTTTGGCAGCTTTCTGCTACACCCAAAGGATATTCTAAAATTCCGAAATTATCAAAATAAATGTTATATAAGTAGAATTCTAAATCAATGAAATGGATCACAAAGCATGACGTAAAAAGTCTTACTACATACTATAAAGGTAACACAAGATGCTCTTAGTTTAAAATAAATATTTATAAAGTAATAGAAAATGAAAAGTTCCACTTTGTAGAGGAGATCAAAGTTAATGCTGTCATAAATAACCTGGGAGTGCTTAGGACATACAAGATTTTTAATGCAATGCAACTATTCAAATTGTCTTTTGTATTGCCTTTCTTAATTTAAGATTTCTCTTTCAGAATTTTTTTACTTCACAGCAATTGAACTTGCCTTTTTTTTCTCTTTTGTCTAGGTGCTGAGGTTTGAACTCAGAGCCTACACACTGTCCTAAAGCTTAAGCATATGATGCTCAAGGCTAGAGCTCTATATCTTTAGCCACAGCTCTACTTCTGATTTTTTTGTGTGTGTGGCTAATTGGAAATAATAGTATCAAAGACTTTCCTACCCAGGCTGGTTTTGATCTGCAACCCTCAGATCTCAACCTTGTTATTTTTGTGGTCTTGGGGCTTGAACTCAGGTCTCAGGGTCTGTCCTTGAGCTCTTTTTGCTCAAGCCTAACACTATAATACCTGGAACCACAATGCCACTTCTGGGTTTCTGGTGGTTAGTTGGAGTTAGGAGTCTCATGAACTTTCCTGCTGGGGCTGGTTTAAACCACGATCCTCAGATCTCAGCCTCCTGAATAGCTAGGATAACAGGCATGAGCCACCAGCATGCAGCTGCCACTTTATTTTTTTAATAGGTGTAACTCCAACATATAGGAAGTGAGATGATTTCATTTCACCAAGTGTGGAAGACATTTAATGGCCTTGACTTTTTTTTTTCGTTCATTTTATTTGATGATTCTATTCTTTTGAGTAGTCCAAACTTAATCTTTGCCAACCCAGGGTTTTCCTGTGTGGCATTTGTCTGGGCTCCATGAGGTTCATGTAGAACAGAGAGTGCAGAGGTGAGGGCTGGCACCTTGACCTTGGTGGCTATCCTTTCATGCAGACAGATGTGGAGGTTTATATTGTTAGCGTGTAGGTCTTTGCTGATCACCCTTAGTTCCACTCTAGGCCCTGTGAATCTTTGTAATATGTGCATGTCACTCTCAGATGTATGGAGTAACTGTCTATGCCATGCTGGAACTTGGAGAAAACCTTGAAAGTATTCTCGGAATCATCCTGTAGTTATAGCACAGAACCATTCCTACTGTACCATGTGCTTATCTAGTCCTGAGTTAGAATGCTGGCAAAACTGGAGGTTTTGCTGTTTTCAAGAAATCTAACTCAGTAGCACATTTTCTTTTCTCTCAGACGTAAGCTGTATTTTTTTTTAAATCGTTGTCACTTCTCACCCTTAGATTCAGTTTTCAATGGAAGAAGGTTCCTTTGGGGGCACTCATCTACTTTCTAACTCTTTCCCACACTCACAACCAGGGAATCTTTATGGGAGCAGGTAGCCAGATTGCTCTTATTTACTGTGCAAGCTTCCAAATATTCTATGTCAGGGTCTAGGCCTTTGGAACTCGCAAATGAATCATTCTCCATTTAGTTCTAATTTGCATTGTGCTGTGTCATGTGTTCTCTGAAGCAAGATGCTTCACAATGCACCAGATGATAAAGACTTTCAACCATCCTCCCCTACATACACACAGCTGACCTCACAAATGTGATTGAACTATGTGGTGTTTATGTCCTAGTTATGGTTCCTTATAGGTACTTACTTGCATTACTTTTCTTTATATTGTTCCTGCTATCACCTACAATAAATGTTTGCTCATAAGACTTGAGAATTTGTGCAAGAATAGTAGCATCAAAAATCCTAGGACAGGACTGGGAAGTTGGCTCAGGGGTAGAGCGCTTGCCTTGCATGCCTGAGGCCATGGGTTCGATTCCTCAGTACCACATAAGCAAAAAGAAAAAAGCTGGAAGTGGTACTGTGGCTCAAGTGGTAGA
>NW_012267228.1:19377716-19449039 GCF_000151885.1 Dipodomys ordii
GTGGTAGAGTGCTAGCCTTCGGCTGAAGAGCTGAGGGACAACACCCAGGCCCAGAGTTCAGGCCCCATGACCAGACCTCCCCCCCCGCGCAAAAAAAAAAAATCCTAGGACAAGGCTAGGAAGGTGGCTCAGGGATAGAGTGCTTGCCTTGCATGCATGACACCCTGGGTTCGATTCTTCAGCACCACATAAGCAGAAAAAGCCAGAAGTGGCACTGTGGCTCAAGTGGTAGAGTGCTAGCCTTGAGCTGAAGAGCTGAAGGATAGTTCCCAGGCTCAGAGTTCAGGCCCCACAACTGACAAAAAAAAAATTCCTAGGACACAGGGTGTTTTGCACATATTGATGGATATCATCACTTTACCCTCTAGCAAGGCTATCCCATTGCTGTCTTTGGAGGAGTGACCATTCCTCCATATTTCATTCACTGTAGCTTGCCAAGTACTCTGCATTAGAAAATATTACCTTGTCTTCTGATTTGCATGTCTTTAATTCCAAGAGTGATAAAATATATCCTCACAAGTGCTCTGGACCTTTGAATCTTGTTTTCCCTGAATTGTTTACTGGCAATGCCAAAGATGGTGCTAAATAGAATTTTATTTAAAAAGTTATATATTTTGGGGAGGATTCAAATAATACAGAGTTTAAGGCAACTTACTTTCCATATGTCATGAATGGTAACAAAATATTATGTAGAAACAAATCTAACTCACAATGAAAAGGGTCACTAGCACAGCTAATCATTATGCGTCGACAATGTCACCATATCTCCAACCTACAGAATCAGAGCTGGTTCTCATCAAAATGGAATTGTTCCAATGTTCACATGATTCCAGCCATGAGAGACAGCTAACATAATGAGTGTCCCTTGAGCATATGTAATTATGCAAGGATTCCAATAACTAATTAGCACAATAGATTCGACTTTGATCTTATTCAGATGTGACCGAGAATCCATTTTGCATGTCCTATACTGTCACTGTCACCCAGAATTCCTATGGATAGGGAGTGTGGTAATTCAAGTGTTGGAGTTATATCTGGATAATGCAGCCCTTTCAAAATATCAGAAGTCAGGAGTTCAGGAAACACCGGGCTAATGTGGCACATACAAACGGGGCAACCTTTCAGGATAGCTTCTTGGGCAGATTGGTCACACTCCCTAGGCAGAAGCCCTGACTACCAAATGCCAGTGCTTTCAAATTCAACCCTTCATCATGGGCTGTGCTCAGAAGTTTAGTCTCTTGTAATTCTTGCGAGAAGTAAGTCTAAAATCTCATCCAAGGATTTTAAGACAAGGGGAGAAGCTCTCATACTATTTGAGGGCTTTAGATCAAAAAACCTCAAATATAGTTTCAAAAGACTTATCTGTCCTTTGGTTTAAGATACCTTCCCAGGGCGTTCCCATTATCTCCTTCACTCTTCTACCTAGTGTCTATGATCACCTTCCATATTATATATTAACTTCTGTATTCCACCTCCCCTCGCTACAAGTGTGGTATGAGCTCTGTGAAATTAGGAACTTGAATCTAGTATCTCTAGTACCTAAGCAAGAACTTGGAGGCACATAATAGGTACTCACGAAATATTTCTAGAACAAATCAATGATTCCATCCATTCATCAACCAAATGCAATCATATTCCCAAGATCAGCCTTGTAATAGTTCTATCCCTGGAAAGGGTAGGGACCACAGACAGTCTCAATTTTAAAAGTGTCTGATTTTGTAAAGAAATCCAATTTCACAAGCGCATCCGAGGAGATGCATTCATTTCCCTCCAAGCTCCGCAGCTGAGAGCAGAATGTGAACGTCTGCTGTCATCTGCCCTTGCATTCCATTCCTCCTTGCATCGCTCTGTGGGTTTAAGAGCCATTGGGGACAGTCACTGTGAGACATGTAAAGTATCTTCTTCCTTTTTCACAAGCGAAGCACACATCCCCAATGAGTAATAATTAGCAATGAAATGTTTTTGACTCCAACACTTATCAGTGTTTCTGAAATATACAGTATAATTAAATTACTCCGAGTTTGTGCTTTAATCAGGGCCACATTTAATGAATATTCAGGCTGTGCTTTGTTAGGAAATAGGAAAAGAGTATCAGAATACTTTCATTACAGCCTCAAAAGTCACCCAGAAGAGGGTGCTAATGCTCTTTGTGAAATATCACACACACACACACACACACACACACACACACACACACACACACACATACACACACACAGAGTATAGGAAAGTTTTGTAACTGGTCAGTGGGTAATATCAATATGTTATTATTAAGTAGAAAATATAAACAGAAATATTAAACTGTTTACAGAAAATGTAAACAGTTCAAAATGGAAATTGGTAGAAGAGGTGACTGATAAGACACTTTGTATTCATAAACTGACACATTAAATTGAGACCCCTTGTACAACTACTTAGATATTAAAAAAACCTCAGTCATTGCCTTTGATATTAATATTGATTGTCTTAAAATTCTCTGATTAAAAACATACCTTAGTTCTGGACAGGTTAGCTAACAATTATCTTTCCACCAAAACCCATATATTTTCTATCACTAAAAATACCTTCAGAGTTAAAATGTGTTTGTGACTTCAACTAAGTATCACTATCTCACAAAACTGTGATATTTGTGAAATTTATGTAATCATTTAATATCAATAAAAATTATTTTTTAAAATATGATTTTTGTTATTTTGTATGTTCTTCCCCCACAGTATAACCCCTGTTTTCACTGTATTTGATGTTGATATAATTTGGAGAGGGGAAGAGAAAAAAGAAAATGTTTAAATAGGGATACAGCTTGACCCATTGTAATAATGAGATGTACAAAACACTGTTGAACATCTAACTTTACAATTTAGGCAGGGGGGAGTGTGATTGTGGAAGTGGGAGGGAAGGGATGGTAGAGGAAAAACAAAGGAGGAGGCAACAATGCTTGATAAGAAATGTACTCATTACCTTGCTCATGTAACTGTAACACCTCTGTACAGTATTTCCACAATAAAAGCCTTATTTTAAAAAATACCCTTCAGAGTTATAATGAATCTCTATCAAAGATAAGAGAGAGCTGGCACATGTCTGTAATCTTAGCTACTCAGGAAACTGATTTCTGAACATGGTGGTTCCAAGGCAACCTGGGCAGGAAAGTCCATGATACTTTTATCTCCAATTAACCACCAAAAGGCTGGAAGAAGAGCCATGGTTTAAATGGTAGGTCACTAGCCTTGAGCTAAAAAGCTCAGGGACAGCACCCAGACCCTGAGTTTAAGCCCCAGTACTGGCACACACACACATGCACACACACACATGCACACACACACACACAGGGCTAAAAGAAAATAAGTATTACATGTTTTGGTGTAAACTTATGATCGTTTTAAATAATATTTATTTATTTTTATTAAGCAATTGTACACAGGAGTTTCAATTCCAGAAGTCAGGTTATGAGCACAATGTACCTTGATCAATGTCACTCCCCCCCTCTTTCTCCCCCTCCTTACCCTGTCCCATCCCAACCCTCAGGTTTTATATAATATACATAGAATATAGCAACTCAGGTTGCTTACTCTACCTCCTTTCATGTGTCGTCCTCATATTGCCTTCTTCCGCCCAGAATATGTTCCAGCTTCTTGATATTTAACCAAAACAAAAACAATTCCCTCAATGATAGATTCTTAAATGAAAATCAATGCTTCTTTCATTTGGCTAACACCTTTTCACTTGAAGGTAAATAAAAGCAAAGATTGAGTATTGCTTAATGTTAATTCATAAATAATCATATTCTAGGTTCTAATAATATGCTCCACTTGGAAACAGAGATTTGAAATTGGACATCTCTTCTGGCTGACATCAGTGAAAACCAAAATTTGAAAAGTATGAACTTCATAATTTTCAATATTCTTTTCTTACTTGGGCTTTGGAAATAGCTAGGGCAAAATAAAAATCTTGCATTTATGTTTAAAATGTTCCTGAATTTTCTTTTCTTGTTCTATGTTTTTTTCCCCTGTGTTTCTGCCTTTACAGTTCACACAATGGGTATTTTGATTATTTCTTTGAAGCAGAGCAGTCTTGGGAGCTGTTCCTATCCTATGGGTGAAATAAAGGCAAGTAAGAGCTCTCTCTGTGTCTGCCCAAGTGATTTTACTTAGAATACAAATAAGAAAAGCCATCCAGACAGCAAAAGCTATTTTTACCTTCCACTATTAGCTTCTAGGCATAGCAGATTTGAGAGGACATCTGTATTCTAGAAAGCTCAATGGCAGATGCCGTTAAATGAGGTTCTCATTTGCAGTGCAGGCAGAACAGGACTCTGTTCTGTACTGGAAAGAGGCGATGCTTCTTCATGACAAGTAGAGTCAGTTCTGTGCCATCAAACTAAGGTAGAAGGGAGACTGAGAGGAGAGCAGACATGGAAGAAGACTTGCATGCTGTCAACGCCTGTCCTTCTACCAACCATTTCAAGGACTCTCCGGAATTTATCAGCCCGATAGGAGTTGTGTTCCGAACTTGACTATTCTCAGTCCTGCTCTCTGCACTTCTCTATCTGAGGGTGCAGGAATCTACATTTCCCAAGCTCCCCTTGCCTTCTGCTATGAGCTAGTTTCAGCTAAGGGAAGGTTCAAATGGAAGCAAGCTGGGGGAATTGTCAGAATAGCTCCCATGGTCCTTTCCTTGGTGTGATGACATCTCTAGCCAGAACCACAATGACTGTGTGGTTCCATTTCCTGAAGGATGACACATACCTCCATAGTCTTGATTCCCATCCCACAGCCCACTGAACTTCTTTATTTAAATGATTTCATTTTATGATATGAAAATCTATTGTTACTATAAAGGTGGTATACAGAGGGGTTACCATTTCATAAGTTAGGTAAAGAGTACATTTCTTTTTGGTCAATGACTCTCCCAGTTTTTCCCTCCTGTCTCTTCCCACAAATTGCATGGTTCCTTTTCAGCATAGCGTCTAGTGAGTAGCACTGCTGCATTTGTTCAATTTGTGTCACTCCATTTCTTTACCTCCTACCCCTCCCAAAGAGAGAGAAACAAACAAGACAAGAAGAAAAACAAACTCTAGTTTCCATTTCCTGGAATTCACTTTGATAAATATTATTTCATATGATCAGAAGCACTGAGGCCTCCCCTAAACATAGCCTCCTTTGGTCTCACTGCATGTGAACTCCTAGAGTCCTGTATGATTTATCATGTTCTAGTGTCATATTATCTAACTTCCATGTACGACAGAAAAAAATGCAGTTGCTCTCTCTGAGCCTTTGTCCTAGGTCCATCCATTTCCCTGAAAATGACATAATATTATTCTTTCTAATGGCTGGGTAAAATTCCATTGCATATAGGTACCACAGTTTTGTTTTTGTTTTTGTTTTGATTCACACATCTATTGCAGCATACCTGGGCTGTTTCTGCAACCTGGTTATTGTGAATAGTGCAGTGATGAACAGGGATGTACAAGTGTGTCTTTATGGTATCCTGGCTAATGATGTCCTGGGCAAGTGCCCAGGAATGGTATGGTTGTGTTGTAGGGAAGATCTATGTAAACATAGATCTTTTTTGAGAAACCTCTGGTTTGCTGTCCAGAGTGACTGTACCAGTTTACATTCCCACCAACAATGGAGTAGGGTTACTTTCTCCCACATCCTCACCAGCATTTATTGTCTGAATTCACAATGTTGGCCAATCCAACTGGGGTGAGATGGAATCTCAGAGTTCTTTTCATTTGCATTTCTTTTATGGCTGGGCATGTTGAGCATTTCTTCATATGTTTCTTTGTCATTCTTACCTCTTCTGAGATGTTTCTCCTTAGCTCCTTTGCCCATTTAGTAATTGGTTTATCAGCTTTGGGAGGGGTTTGATTCTTGAACTCCTTGGATATTTTGGATAATAGGCCTTTTTCAGATGTATTGCTGAATAAAGATCTTCTCCCAGTCTGTTGGCTGTCCTTTTAGCTTAGTAACTGTCTCTTTTGTTGTGCAGAAACTTTTATTTTGATGCAATCTCATTTGTCTCTCTATCTGTTGTGCCTCCAAGCCTCTTTTCAAAAAGCTTCAGCCTATGCCTATGAGTTCTAGTGTTTCTCCTACTTTCTCTTGCAGTAATTTCAAAGTTACAGGTCTGCTTTTGAGGTCTTGGATCTACTTGGAGTTGATATTAGTGCACAAGTTAACAAACAGGGCACCAGTTTTAGTTTTCTGCATGTGGATGTCCAGTTTTCCCAGCACCGATTATTGAAAAGCCTATTTTTGTTTTGTTTTTACCACTGGTTATCTTATTAAGTAACAACTGTAAGTTGGGCTTATCTGAGCCCAGACCCACGGGTGCTGTAGTCAGCCAGCAATGTCACTCTCCATTGGGTATGCACAGGCAGGCTAGGCTGGGCCGCAGACAGGAGGCTGGTCACTGACAGCATCCTGTGTGAGGATGCACGTGGGGGCTTTTGGAGGCCTTGCTGCATTTTCTAGTGGGTGTTAGTGATCCTTGAGTCTGTTCCTGGCATCAGAGGTACCAGCAGGACCATTCTCAGGCCTGGAAGCCCACTTGTGTCAGCTCATCTGAGTTAGTGACCCACCAAGAACGTCCCCGGTGTTAGAGGTCCTGCCAGGACCTTTCTGGGGTTAAAGGCCCCAGTGAAGAGGCATTAGGGGACCCGTAGAGTGGTTCCCAGGGTTAGAGGCTCCACTGGACTTTTGTAGCTACCTGATGGAGTCACTTTGTCTCTGAACATGGCATCCCTGGTGCACAGTGCTGTGGCTGCCATATCCATATTCAGCTTCTGGGTTCCCAGGTATGTTGTTGCTGTCCACTGGTGAGGATGAGTCGTGGAGGGTAGTGGAGGGATGGGAGGGGGATGGAGAAGGGAGAAGAACAAAGAAAAGGAAATAAAGAATCAGGGTGGCTCTTTGATTGGGGCCTATAGCTGCAGCACAGCTGCTCTGGGCTCCTACTTGGATTTCTCTGTTTATCCTCTTGGAGACGCTTAAATTTGAATCTATCTGATCGGTGCCAAATTTTGATGTGATGGTTTCTAGTTTGTTTAGTATGGTCTTTTGGAGTGGAGTTCCCATGCCAGAGGCCTTATTCTTCTGTTTGATCAGAGGGAGCTGGTCACCATTTCGCCATTTTGCTTCCTCTCCCCCAACGTCCCTGCCTCCTCCATCCCCCCCACCTCGAGTTTGAGTTCTGATGCACTTCCTCCTAACTTTCTCCACTCTAGCCCTAAGTAGATATTGGCTTCCATGCTTCTGTTAAATTCAGGGTACTGCTGTCTGTTTCCTCCCCTATCCTGTCATTTGCAGAGGCGGTTTCCTGTGGCACAGCGCTTGGGCTTGAAAGGCCTGCAAGTGGTCTCTTTGGTGATGTGGAAGAACAGCCTTTGTGCTTCACCTAACCTGTGTGTTTTAGCCCTTGGCCTCCATTTGCATGGGTGGTAAATAATAGAACACGTGGGTTAAGAAGATGTCATCCCTATCTCTGCCTTCTCACTTGGAAGCACAAAATAACCACAGAAGCAATTCTGAGGAATTTATTTGGCATGTGTTTTATGTTCTTCCTCAACTTATCAAATGTTTATTGGTTATTAAATTTATTATTCAGTAAAGAAAGACTCTCCAGGCTATACTGTTGATGAAAGTTGGGTAGGAGATTGAATCATAAAAAGAATTAAGCCTTACCATTTTTATTTTTGTTGTCTTTTGCCCAATGTTCTGTAACTATCTGTGAATTAGAAAAAAATGAACAAAACAGCAGTATCTTACCCATTCTTGATCATTCTGTCTTGCAACTTTAGTCATCCCATACCCAAATTATTGCCTCAATAGAATTTCTATCAGACATAATTAGATCTTGTCTTCTTCATCTAACTTCTCTTGGTTTTATTTCAATTTTACATTCTAGGCCAGTATCTAGGAGTTATACTCAAATGTAATCATCCTTTTGCTTCCTTTTGTTATTGAGCATTGTTATTCAAGTAGATAATCATTTTTTTATTTCTATAAGTTACAATTTTAAGATTTACAGTGTACTCTTTCCAATTTTTCAGATAAATTCTGTTCATAGTGTTGTGCTTGTTTGATGCTTATTTTAAAATAATACTTCAGAGTTGTTTGCAGTGGTTGTGTTATTTTTTGGTTGTTAGTATGCAAATTGTTTTGTTGCGGTGGTTGTTGTTACAATACCCCACTTTCCATCCCAGTAGTTCATATCTTTCTGTATTCTGAGTCCTTACCCAGGAGTTCATCTCTGGGTGTTTTGTGTTCTCTGAGCGAAGAAAATTTCCCCTATCAAGCTCTTTTGATTTTGTTCCTTCTGAGATTTTATGCCTTTCATTCATTTTGGATCCGTTTGTTACTTCATTTTTTTTTTTTTTTTTGGTCTGTGATGGAGCTTGAACTCAGTCTCGGATGCTTTTTACTCATTTGCTGGCACCTGAACAACACCTCCAACTCCAAGAAATTCTTCTTTGTTCACATGGTAGTGGGTTCAAGTTTCTTAATTACTTACACATAAGCCTACTTGAACCCTGGATATGTAGCAAATATTTTTAGTAGAGATAGAATTTTCTCAGTCCTTAGAACGCCTGCTCTCTGTAAGTCTCACCTCTAGTTCCCTATATAAAGAAAGGGATCTGAGAATTGACTTACTTTCTCTTAGCCAGACACTCAAACTCCCAAATCCATCTCTGTTTCTTGTCATATACTAATGTTAGTTTATACTTCAACTTACCCCTTGGCTTGTGAGTTTATTTCCCATTTTTGGACATGAGTATTCCCTTCTTTTGTTTTTTGATTTGGTTTCACATCTCTTTATTTTCTTTCATTTTAAAATTTCTTCCATAATACTTTAGGACTTCATATTCTGATGGTAGTGTTCCTCATATTGTCCATGTTGGAAGAAAAGATACTTAGTAATTACAGAAGGATTCTTTTATTATCAGAAAGAAAATAGTCTATTATCAGAAAGAAAATACTATTACTTTAAGTTTATTATGAGCAGATAAGAAGAATGATAGAGAGGCCAGACAGTCCTTTACCCATTGTTTCCAGATTCTTGTTATCATTATGGAAAAAAAAATCAGACTAGACAAAGCAGGGAATTGGAAGGAACTTTTATTGCAGAGAGAAAGTACACACTCAAGGGATGAGTGCAGGTGTTTTCAGAGTAAGTCACACCCAGCTGGATTTTTGGAGCACATATTTTATGGTCATGCCTAACAAAGGAGAGAATTATAAGTGAACTACAATGAGAAAAAAGGTGAGGAATTCCCAGGACAGTTAAATGGGGAGTTTTCTCTGGAATAGGGTTCACCTCCATTTTCCCCCCATATTGGGTTTTCAGATATATCCCTGTGTGAGATACTTGATGGAAACAGCCAGATCTGCAAGACTAATGATATGGTGGTGACATTATAATAGTGCAAAGACAGTTACTTACCTCTGTCAGCCATCTTGGCTATAGCTGATTGCTTTTCACTGTTTGAGGGATTATATGACATTGTGCTATAATTCAGCCCTGATGTTCTTTCAGCCTTCACCACCTTGCCATTGTACCTTTCCTTGTGCTATCTATGCTTACTTCACATGATGCAAAATAGCTCTTCAATTTTCCACCTATTACTGATTTGTTTGATTTTATATTGAGGCAACAGAAAACCCAACAAAAATTGGTTTAAAAATAATAATCCTATTTTTATATATTTCCAAAAGCTAAAAATAGGATAATTTCAGAATGGAGTGCCTCATTACTGCTTGAGTTGAAATTCATCATGAACCTCTCAGCTGTCTCCTTATAGACAAGAGACGGCCACTGCAGTTCTAGAAATGACAACTCCAATATATATCAAGATATAGAAAAGGAGAACTTATTTCTTCATTAGGGTGCTCTGTCTCTGACTCTGTCTCTGTCTCTGTCTCTCTCTCTCTCCTTCTCAAGGACTTCCTGAAAATCTTCCTGCTCTAACCTGAATATCTCATTGATTAGAAATGTGTCATATACCTGTTCTCAAACCAATCACTGATTATTGAAATAGAATTGCTAAAAAGAGGAAAGTTCAAATTAGACTCACACTAGGGTTTCCAAGTCCAGATGTTCTGGAAGTGTGAGACTGGCCAATAATGGAACAATATCAGGAATCTGTTGTCCTGTTGGCTAAGAAACAGCCACATTTATTCAGACTACTCTGAGGGAGCAATGGAGAAAACATGGAGTTCTCTACTCTTCTTTTCACCTCCATTTTCTATACCTCCTTTTTCCTTCTTGCTTTCAAGATCCAGCTTGTGATAAAGCACTCAAGTACCCTGGGAGACCAACATTGTTTAGACTCTCCCCTACAAGAGTGAAGGTGAAATCAGGTGGTTGGCATCTCCTTATAGACTACACACAGCCTAATAGCTTTGCTACTGACTGGCTACAAGATAGATATGGGTTGCAGTTGTACTCATGATGTTCTCTTTTAGAAACATGGTTTTCCATAAGTTGTGAATCATTGTTGAGAAACATATGCATGTTTGTTATTGGATAGGGAGAGGACAAAAACTTATGCATAGTAGAATGCTATCCCAGCCAGGTAGTTAGCTGATGATAGGCTGAAAATAAATGCAACCATGTACAGACTGGAGTCCTCTTGCAAATGCTGCATGCATTTCTCTTGTAAGTAATGAAAACTTTTTACTCATGTGGAGAATTATGTGGGTAACTGGCAATGACTCCAACACATTGTGGAACACAGTCTATCATGCTGTCTTTCTAGATAATCCTTCTCTTGCTTCGCTTGCAGGGCATGCCATATGTTAAGGGGATAGTCTTCTTTAAAAAGTCCCTTGAGGGTGAGATCATTGTCATTTACAAATTTTCTTGCTTATTCATCCACCCCTAGACATACCTCTCACCTTCTTTATCCCTCCATTCTAGGATCTGTCTCCTCTTTTATTTCCTTCTAGACTTCAGAGCCCCATGAAGCAAGAGCACATACATAAACCATAAGAAAAGTTCCTCCCCTTTCTCCGAACACCTTTAACATTTTCCAGCTGCTAATGGAAAGCACATGTGCATTTTCTTAGAATGCAGGCTATGGGAGTGAACGCCCTGTTAAAACTGGTATGAGTTCTCCACATATACCTGAAAATAATGAATACTATGAAAGTTAAGTTTTAGATGGATGTAGAAAAAACATTTTTATCTTGTTAAATAAAGTTATTCGTTGAAAGTATTTATGCTTTGAGTCTCTACTTTGTTTTGTATTAAAAAATAAAACTCACAAGGTATAAAGAGGTCAGGCATGAAAGGATAAACCTGGAGACAACAATATCAGACACTCTGCTCCATCTCACATATGACTTGAACCTAATTAAGCTGCATTTCCTAACCTTTCCAGGATATAACAAGATGACAAGAGAACACATGACGTTTTTTTTTGTCAGTCATGGGGCCTGATCTGGGCACTGTCCCTCAGTTCTTCAGCTCAAGGCTAATGCTGTACCACTTGAGCCACAGCACCACTTCAGGCTTTTTCTGCTTATGTGGTGCTGAGGCATTGAACCCAGGGCCTCATGCATGCAAGGCAAGCGCTCTACCACTGAGCCACCTTCCCAGCCCCAAGAGTACATGACTCTTATTATCTCACATGTTTCTGAAGTATGAAACAGTTATGTCACAATAGTGTGGTAGCATGTGGTATGTGTGTGTACCTGACACACTTCCTGTGGTAAGATGAGTGTCTGAGGCCTGTCACTCTTAAACAGTCAAGAGATAGAGAATGTAGACTTTGGAGGAATGGATAAAATAGATAAAATTCACAGCAAATATGTATATTAAGTGTTGTGATGTGTGTGAGCTTGTAAAACAAACTTCACAACCCAAACTCAGTGGGCAGAAGTCTGTATTCTTAGAACTTAATGAACAGTCCCATAGAAAGATGGAGTTTGTATTCTTTCATTGTCAACATGTTATTGCTTAATCTTGTTGTGTGTGTGTGTATGTGTGTGTGTGTGTGTATCAGTTGTGGGGCTTGAACTCAGGGCCTGAGCACTGTTCCTGAGGTCAAGACTAGTGCTCTATCACCTTGAGCCACAGCTCTACTTCTGGTTTTCTGGTGGTTAATTGGAGGTAAGAGTTTCACAGACTTCTATCCAGACTGACTTTGAACTGTGATCCTCAGATCTCAGCCTCCAGAGTAGCTAGGCTTACAGGTGTGAGCCACAAGTTCCCAGGCTTTGATTTTTTTTAATTTTTTTAAATTTATTTATTTATTTTTTATTTGTGAACATACTGTACAGAGGGGTTATTTTTTAATTTTTAAATTAAGTACTTGTACAGATTTCTATTCAACAAGGGAGTTTGTAAGTATAATGCATTATGATCAGTGTCACCCATATTATGATTCTCCCTCATCTCTCCGAATCCTATCTATGCCCTCAATATACCTGGCTCCATTTTCACATATGCACAATGAATATTATGACTATATCCTCCCATTCTTCCTCTCTCCATTCATCCATCAATCTTGGTTTTGATCAAACAAAATTTTTACTAACTCCTTTGTTATGTCTGAAAGATTAAAAAAACTGAAGGGTCTTGATTTAAGGCATAACAAAGTGATGGCAAACATAGAATGCATCCTTTAAAAATAACACAGCCTTTTCTAGTATACAAGTATATAAAATCACCACCACTACCTCACTTCAAAAACCACTGCTAAGCAGTGAAATCCTCACTCTCTATCTGCCTGAAATTGTGCCTCAGGGCTCTTCTTTGATTCATCTGAAGTAGAAGTGGCCTGAAGAATATTGGGACATATGAGCTCTATCAGTCATTAAAACTAAATTGATGGATTTCACATCTGTTCTACTATATCACAATTTAACAGTACTAAGCAGTTCTTGAAAAGTTAGAGCTTCCTTTTTGTTCATGCTAACATAAAGCCTGGTCTGTTTGTGTGTCTACTTTTTCTGTCACTATTTGTGTGTGTGTGTGTGTGTGTGTGTGTGTGTGTGTGCTAATCCTGGGGCTTGAACTCAGGGTTTGGGTGCTGTCCCTGAACTGCTTTTGCTCAAGCCTAACACTCTACCTCTTGAGTCACAGCTCCATTTCCAGCTTTGTTTATTAGTTGTTTATTGGAAATAAAAGTATCACAAACTTTCCTGCCTTAGTTTGCTTTGAACTGTGATCTTCAGGTCTGGCTTTCCTGAGAAGGTAGGATTACAAGTGTGAGATACCAGCACCTGACTTCTGTCTCTACTTTTTTATATTCTAAAAAAATACCCCCAAATTGTAGCTCAGCAAATGGGATTGGGATAGAGGGAGTCTTGACAGGAATGGGATGTGCAGCATTTGGAAAAGGAGCTACTGAAGACAAAGAAGGCCCAGAATAATGAGGCCCTGTCCTCCATGGCAGAAGGAAACAACCACAGAAAATATGCTCAATTATTGGCTTAAAGCCAGGCTCTTCCTGTTAATAAGATGAAGTAGAATAACTTCTGGCCAGGACAAAATGGCCCATAGTCCTTACTAATAGGAGTAATGATAAACCCTGGAAAAGGTCAAGAGACATGTTGAATGGTGTTGAATGATGATTGGAAAATAGATTGTTACAGGCCTCAGTGTTGCAGGAACTACACAGTGGCAGCGTTCCATGTCTCTTCATGTGACAGAGGAAGATGATAACTCATATGGTTTTCCAGTCCTGCCTTCTGGATTCAAACCCCCATATGGGCTCAAGAAAAAGAAAATAGCTGTCCCAAGACAGAATTTTAGAACTGGAGAACAAATAAATGGGGCTGGGATGAAGGAAAAGGAGACAGAAGATGGTGTGACTGAAAAGCAACATAAATTCAGTGCTGGAACTGACTTGGCTTTGGTGCTGATAACGTTTTACCTTGACTAAGAGTATCTACATCCTAATATGATAAAATGCTGAAGACTTAGAATTCACATTCACATATACACAGCAGAACCACATAAATCAGTACATGGAAACTGGCGCAGGCCATAGGATCAGCAAAGTATATCAAAGTCCATGTTCTGGTTGTGATGCTCTGGTATGGTTTTACAGACTTCTTCTATTTGGGGAGATTATGAAAGTGTACAAGGTGTATTAGTTCTTACAATTATATATGAGTCAAACATTCTCTCAATAAAATTTCATTAGAAAATGAAAGCCTCTGATTATTTCAATAATACTATTTTTTAAACTGTATTGAACGTCATCTTTTGCTCATGGATGCGAAAGAGCATCTTTGATGAAAAACAAACAGATGGATTTTAACCTGCTAGCTCAGGACAGAACATACTGAACTGTAGCAACAACAAACAAACAAAGTAGCTTCAAACAAGCCACCATTCACAGAAGATAGTGAAAGGTACATCTAGAGCTCAGACTCTATCTTGGTAATCTATCCATTCCACACCTGGGCACTATCAAATTTCTACACAGCTAAGCCTTGTTTATTTTCTAAATTGGCAAGAGATAATCTATGAACAGCTACATTTATTTTATGTTTACTTCCATTTTGATCCTGACATATAGCAAGCCACCAGATGTAGACCAGTGTCCCTATTTTGTAGGTATAATCCATACTATATGTTTGGGTATCTAAACTTATAGGGAATAGGGGAGAAGCAAGTGACTTATTTTTCCATGCATCTAAGCTCCATTTTCCCATAACGTCCTCATCAGAAGTAGTGTGTGTGTGTGTGTGTGTGAGAGAGAGAAAGAGAGAGAGAGAGAGGGGAGAGAGAGAGAGATCTTTGAATATCTTTCTCCTGGGTCTGTTTTTTTTAAATTGATTTCTAAATTTCGATCTAATATAAAAAGGAGCTTTGGGTCCATCTGAAGAGTTGAAGGTAAAGGCATTGATGACATCTCTGCAGAATCTCTCTAGCTGAGCACAATATATTTAGACTGTACAGTCACCCAGAGCAACTTGGGAAACTTGGCTGATGGAAATGCAATTGGTTCACTGCAGCCTGAAAGACAACTCTGCTCTACTGTTTGTCTTCACAGAGCATTTCAGTCTATTTTTGGGGGGGCTGTTATTACTACAAATGATATGATGTTTCTAATCAAATTTAAGCTTGAGATAGAAAAATTCAAAAGTGAATCAGCTGAGTATGATCTGGAGGTAGAAGCAGGCAGGAGGCTATCAAGTTCAAGACTAGCCTGGACTCTGTGTCTCTCTATGTCTGTCTCTGTCTCTCTGTCTCTGTCTCTGTCTATATATACATATGTGCATATATATGTACATATAAACAAAAACTAAAAATAATAAAATTATGTGGGCAACCTCAGTAGATGAATGGATCAAGAAAATGTGGTATATATACACAATGGAATTCTATGCCTCCATCAGAAAGAATGACATTGCCCCATTTGTTAGGAAATGGAAAAACTTGGAAAAAATTATATTAAGTGAAGTAAGCCAGGCCCAAAGAAACATAGGTCCCATGGTTTCCCTTATTTGCAATATCTAGTATATCTATGAGTCAAGCAGAAAAGGTCAGATAATGTGATGTCAGGACATTGAACCCTTAGATATGTATCTTAATGTTTTTTCTTTCATGCATGTGTTTCTAATGAACTTATAAGATTATCTCTTTGTTGCTTTGTATGTCCCTCCCCCACAGTATAACCCCTGCTTTCACTATATTTGATGTCAGTATAACTTGAAGAGGAGATGGGGAAAAACCAGTTGTTTAAAGATACAGGTGGACCTGTTGCAACAATGAGAAGTACAAGTTGTCATGTCCAAAACGAGCTTTACAACGTTGGTGGGGGGGGGGGAAGGGGGGGAAGGAGAAAGATTGGGATTGGGGGGAGGGGGGAGGCTGGGAAGGGATGTGAAGGGTAAACAAAAGGAGGAGGCTGCAATGCTTGGTAAGAAATGTATGCTCTGTACAGTATCTTCACAAATAAAATAAAATTAAAAAAAATTATGTGGGCAAGTGCATTTGCCTAGCAGGACCAATGCAGTGGGTTTGATCCTAGCAAGACCAAAAATAAAAGATCAAAAATCATACAGAACCATGGACTGGGAGTATAGTTAATTGTTCAATACTTGCCTAGCACAAGTAAAGCCCCAAGTCTTGTTCAGAGAACCAGAGGTGGAGGGAAAGGAGGCAAAAAAGAAAATGGGAAATCTATTGCATAGATTATTGTGGGATATTGTGGCGGTAGTGGTGTTAATTTGGGGCTCAGGCAAAGAGAAATGGGTAGCTGGACATGTAGGATCTGGGTGATTTAGGCTCTTGTGTGTTCAGAAGATGCAGGGTCCTTTCCCTAAAGTTGACCCACAATAAATCACCTGGTTTAGAGGGAATTTGAACATAGGTATTTCCCCAGTAGATAGCTGTTTCCAGACTGCACACTAAATTTATTATAAGAAATCATCATATCCTTACCCTACCTTTCATAGGTAATGGCCTCTGAAATAAGGTTAAGAATGTCTTGTTTGTTTTGTCAAATTCTAGAGAGCTTAGGAATCTTGGACTTTCTGAGAACCATGTAGATTCGTGGGCCTCATTCTCAAAAGCACCTGCCTTACTTGGTCTTGAATAGTTTCTAGAAATGTGTGTGTTTAATACCTGACACCTTCAATGACTCCCATGGACTATGGATGATTGGAATTTAATGCAAACCCCTCCTTACTCTCTGTTCTATGAAACAAAGATCTCTGAATATACATGCAGATGGAGTTACAGTCTATTCTAGTCACCACTAGAGGGTAGCATACCAAAATTTTGAGCTTTAAACACTTTTTCTAGTTAACAAAATCAAACAAAAAGAAAAACACAACAGAATCAGAAGGGTTTAAAACTTTTTTTAACACTTTTTTATTGTGAAAATACTGTACAGAGGGGTTACAGTTACATGAGCAAGGTAACGAGTCTATTTCTTATCCAGCATTGTTGCCTCCTCCTTTGTTTTTCCCCTACCATCCCTTCCCTCCCACCTCATCTACACCCCCCCACTCCCTACCCCCCACCCCCACCCCACCTAAATTGTAAAGTTCAATTTTCAATATAGCATCTTGTACATCTCATTGTTGCAATGGGTCAATCTGTATCCCTATTGAAACAATTTGTTTTTTCCCTTCCCCTCTCCAAATTATACCAACATCAAATACATTGAAAACATAGACTTTTAAAATTTGAATCTTTTAAGGACAGGGTCTCATTACAGAGCCAAGGCTGGCCTCAAACTTGTGGTCCTGCTTTCTCTGTCTCCCAAGTGCTATGCCACTATACTTAGGTGGTATCATTATCATCATCATCATTATTACTATTATTATTATTGGGCCAGTCCTGGGACTGGAACTCAGGGCATGGACACTGTCCCTGAGCTTTTGCGCTGAATGCTAGTTAGTCCTCTAACATTTGAGTCACGCCTCCACTTCTGACTTTTTGGTGGTTAGAGATAAGAGTCTCACAGAATTTCCTGCCTAGGGTGGCTTGGCCCATGATTCCCAGATCTCAGGCTCCTGGGTAGCTAGGATTACAGGCATAAGCCACAGGTCCCTGATTATTTATTTATTTATTTTTATTGTGAAAATACTGTACAGAGGAGTTACAATTACATGGGCAAGATAATGAATACATTTCTTATCAAGCATTGCAGCCTCCTCCTTTGCTCCTTTGTTTCCCCTTCCCATTCCTTCCCATCCTTCCCCCTCCACCCCCCACCCAATTCTCCCCGCCCCCCCCCACGAAAGTTGTAAAGTTCGTTTTTCCACATAACGACTTGTACATCTCATTGTTGCAATGGGTCTACCTGTATCCCTATTTAAATGATTTGTTTTTCCCCTTCCCCTCCACAAATTATACCGACATCAAATACAGTGAAAGCAGGAGCTATACTGTGGGGGAGGGACATACAAAGCAACAAAGAAAAATCTTATAAATGTGTTTGAAACAATCGCATGAAAGAAAAAAAAACATTTGAATACATATCTTAGGGTTCATTCCCCTAACATCACCTTATCTGACCTTTTCTGCTTGACTCAGACATATACTAGTTATTACAAATAAGGGAAACCATGGGACCTATGTTTCTTTGGGCCTGGCTTACTTCACTTAATATAATTTTTCCAAGCCTTTCCATTTCCTAACAAATGGGGCAATGTCATTCTTTCTGATGGAGGCATAGAATTCCATTGTGTATATATACCACATTTTCTAGAGCAGGGTGATATATAAAAATGTTAAAATAATTCTTTTGGAAAATGGACTTTTCCTTCTCTGGAGTTTTCTAGTTGAATTGAACACTATCCTAAATTAAAGTTTCTCTTCAGTTGCTAACAGGTTGATAATATAGGTGTTGACTGAGTGATGATTGGATATTGGATGACTGAACCTACTTCCATTTTAGAGATGAGAAACTGCCTTAGAAAGTCACTGTCTCAAGCCCTCTGTACTTAGAAGCATAATTAAGATTAGGTCCCAACTGGTTTGAATTTAATGTCATTTCCATCTGAGAAAGGTTAGACAATCTTGGGGGTGTCTGGGATGAAGGAAAAAAGAATAACACACCATTGCATTTTAGTTTTATTTAGCTAGGCTTCCAACAAAATAAAAAGGCCGAGTCTAAATTATTCATTTGAAACAGCCCTTGAGAAGGGTGTGAAATAACTCTATTTAATGACTTTATAAATCTGTTCCATCTTTTTGCAGATGAAGTACTCTTTATCTCGTTCTTTCTTCCATTTGTACTAGACCAGCTCCGAGGATGATACTTGGATTTCTGCCTTTTCATCTTGTGTGTGTTTATTTGTTTTCATTTTATTAGTGGTAGAAACTCAGCTTCCAAATGTGCAAGTCAGTTTTCCATCACAGTGACAAAAGTCCCTGAGACAATCAACTTAAAGGAGGAAAGGTTTGTGTTGTCTCACAGTCTTAGAAGTATCAGCCTGTATTCATTGGACATTGTTGCTTCCGGCCTGAGGCAAAATGGTCAGGACAGGTAGCACACCACTGAGAAGCTGACCATATCACAGCAGCAGGAGAACAAAAGAAAGAAAGGAAGGAGCAGGGAAATCAGGGGTTTCTAAGGCCAAGAAGCCGGCAGTCCCAGAACAAGAACCAAGCAGCCCCTGTCCCGTGCTGACATTCCTTGGAGAGTTGCTGAAGCCAGTCTATGTCCACAGCTGTAGAATCCAATATCTAGTGGTCAGGGCAGCAACAACACCCTCTCTGGTGAAAGACGAAGGTAGCACTCCCTTAAGCTTTTTGTCTGGCTTATAAGAATCATGAGCCCCGTGCCAATCACGTCTGGAAATGCTACCACAGACACACCTGGAAGTGTGCTTAGAGCCATATACCTTATGGTATATTTCTCTTTCCCAAGAGCTACTGAAATAATGAATGACCTTTTCCTAGAGGGATGCTGACCACTTTTATATGGACCCCAGAGTCTTGCAGGCCCAACTATCTCTTGGGCCTGTTCTGGCTCTGAAATGGAGTAAGCATTTCACATCTCTAATCTATAGTGTTGCCAGACCTGCAGAAGTGTTCATACTTAATATTTTCTGTCGCTTCAATTGCCTTTGATCCAACATTTTGGCAATTTAAAGGAGTAGGCTAAACTCGAAAGTCTATAAATCAGAGCTAGAATGAAACCTTACAGTTATTATATTCCCATAGTTGTTCAGCTATATCAAATAGATACCTGTGAAACAAAACCAGTAAAAATAATGTAGTAGGGGAGAAGGAAGGGTGCAGCTAGATGATTGATAAGTAGATAGATAGGATTAGGACATAATTTGCTTTCATCCCAGGTAATATGTAATGATAAGAACATTCATTCAAAACTTAAAAAATTTCCTATCATGTAGAAATTATTCATTGGTGGAAAAGCCATTGTAAGAATCAGCTCCAAATAACAATTTACACTTTACCACCACTTATCCTTGCTCCAGCACTCTGAATACATCATGGAAACTGTCAGCAACCCAATGGCCCTAAATAAAAATAGTGATAGGAATACATCAAATCACAGTAAATTACCAATGCAATGATCCTATCCCTCTGCTTACCTGCCCACATCTACATAAATGTCTTCCCTCCATTTACATGAAGGGCCTCAGGGCTTACAGAGCCTCATAGAATGGCATCACTTCAAGATGGCAGCCATGAAGTTGTTATCTAGTGTTCTGTCAAGGTAATCAAGATTGTCTGGGTCATAAGGGAACTCTCTGTGGAGTCTTTTGAGGAACCTCCACACTACTTTCCCACCAACAACCCTTTTGGCCACATCTCCTCCAGCCTCTGTGGTTATTAGAGTTCTTGATTAGAGCCATTCTAACTGGAGTGAAGTAGAATCTCTATGTTGTTTTAATTTACATTTCTTTTATGGCTAGAGAAGTTGAGTATTTCTTCATGTGTCTATTGGCCATTCTTATTTCCTCTTCAGAGATGAAAACTCTAAAAGACTAAAAAAGGAAATTAAGGCAGAACTTTGGAAGTAGAAAAGCCTCCCATGCTCCTGGATTGGGAGGATTAACATCGTGAAAATGACAATGCTTAAATAAAGATACAGGATGACCCATTGTAACAATGAGATGTACAAGACACTATGTTGAAAATGAACTTTACAACTTGGTGGGGGGGAGGGAGGAGGGAGGACTTGGGGAGGTGGGAAGAAAGGGATGGTAGGGGAAAAACGAAGGAGAGAGTAACAATGCTTGATAGGAAATGGACTCATTACCTTACTCATATAACTGTAACCCCTCTGTACAGTATCATTACAATAAAAATATATATTAAAAAAAAGATTGTCTGGATACAAACTATAGTTTTAACTTTTTTCTGTGCAATTTCTGCAAAGGCCACTTGGTGGTGCCAGATGGCAAAGTCTGTTTTTGTTTGCATGCAGGAAAACAAACTTTTAAAGACATATACAATTGAGTATGTTCCTTCCATCAGGCTGCCAGGGAATTCTCTCCATTTTTTATATATAAAATTTTCCATCCTAAGTTTAAATCATAAGATGTTTTGTTTATACGTATGCTGATTGTTTTTGCAAGTAAGGAGTTGCTTGCCTCTTTAAACCCTCCATCTGAGAAATGAAGGTGCTAATTCCTTACCCATTTGAAGGTATGAGACTATCTTGATAACTTGGGCCAAGTGCCTGCCAGGCTGTTCAGGTTGAGGTCCTGAGTCAGTAAATGGAATGATTCTCTCATATTTAGATGTGAGTGTCCTCTCCGTCCACAGGGCAGGCAAATTCATAAGCAGAGTAGGTTCATCTAGCTAGGAGATTGGTCCTTGTGGATTTCAAATTACTATATGATGTGGCATCTATTCACCAGTGGCAGCTGCTGCTGGTGGCCCATTTAATATCTTACCGATTTTTCCTTCTTTATTATGAGCAGAACTGCACTGTGTGTGCATCTGCATGAGCTCAGTTACAGACACACACACGCACACACACATAGACCATTATGGAAATGGGAGAAGCCATATGACCCACTTCCAGCTAATGAACCCTAAGTAGAAGATGACTGCCTATGGTCCTCATGTAGAAGTTTTCGTTGTTGATGTTGTGTTGTTTCAATCGTTTTTTAGAAAAGGACACATACAGCTTGCATGGTGCTTTGGCCTGAACCTTTCTTCTCTCTGACTTGAATAGGAATACTGTCCCTTCAGGTAGAGCAGTTACTTCAGGTCGAGGACAAAGCCGCCAAGCTAAATTTAGAGACACAGTAAGATAAAAGGACCAGACTCTGATAGCCTGGAAGTAATACCAGCTTGGGCTGCCTCTATCTAGGTGATGGGATTAAAAATACATTTCTATTTGACTAAGTGAGGGCAGTCTGGTTTGGGTTTCAAATCCCCCCAAAGAGATCTTATGTAATGTACCATCGCTCTGATGGTTTTCTTCTGCGTTTCCCCCCTTACTCATCTCATGGGCTGGGCTATGGATCCCAGATCCTTCCTTTAATGCTGAAAATCGAATTTTCCCCCAGTTTCTGGATGATTGCTACCAGACTTCTTGGAACCTTAACCTCATGTGAAAGACATCTTGCTGAAAGTCCTACCTGCTCTCCAGGACAGCCCATCTGAAGTCACCGTGAAAGGCTGGGATATGTGTACTCTCTCCTCTGTGAAGGTTAGAACAGAAATAACAAACTCAGTTTCAAAGTCCTCTGAAGGGTTCAAGGCCCTTGTTGAGACTGGGTCATAGCCTAAGTATTCCATCTTCTCAAACTTACTTCATCCCTGTCCTTTAGAACCTTGGCTTCTCTTTCTCCCCCATAGGGCTGGAATTGAACCCAGGGCCTTCTACATGCTAGGCAAGCACTTTACCTCTGTGCTATATCTCCAGTCCTGTTGTACACTTATATTCTTTGTCCTTTAAGTCTAGACTGGTATGTATTAGATTCTTCTCCATACAATTTTTACATTAATACTCAATATAAGCAAGTGAAGTAGCTACCCAATCCTAAGCCTCCTTTTTCTTCTCTCTTTCTTTATAATCAATCTCTTTACAATAGCCTCCCCCCCCCCAGGAGAAGTCATCTGGCCTTATGACATGAGATACCATCTAAATGCCTGAATGCCCAAATTATTTTTCAAGTTCAACCCTACCATTGGAACGCAAACTTACTTATGTAAGTGCCTGCTTGGCATCTTTGTGTATCTTTATCACAGCATATCAAACTTGATATTCCAATCCAAATTCTTTGTTTTTTCCCCTCTGAATTTGACCTGCATCCCTCCTATACTTCTGTCAGTCAGAACCAAATCTTAGGGCCTTGATCAGGGTCCAGAGATGACAAAGAAATCAACCTAGGTATAAGAACACAGCTGATATCACTAAGCCCACTGTTGTTAACTGAGAAGATCAAACAGCAGTATTATCATAGAAGTAGCTGTTGATAGAAGAGCAGGATGTCCAGAGCACAAGGGAAAGGGTTGAAGTGTGTTTAAAATAGAAGCTTAAAGAACTGAAAAGCTGAAAGCTAAGGACAGGCAGAGCACCAGCGGGTACTAGCAGCCCCTAGAAGAACACAATAAGGCTGGTTCTGTGAGTGTTGGATAAACTGCAAACTTGATTAAACCTCTGCTCAGGAAGGAAGTGTTTCCACTGGTGTGAGAAAGGGAGAAGCTGGGGGCCTGTTTATGAGAGCAGAGAGCCCACAGAGAGTGAACAGGAGAAACTAGTCCTGCCTTCTTTCTAGTGTTGTGTCTCTCGTGCGCCCCCTATTGGCAAAGTAAAAACATTACACAGTGAGGATGCTCAGGATACAAAGGTGACCTTGAAACAGAGACAATAACTTAGCCTATCAGTTACTAACTACTTACTAACTGAACTGATTTCTTATTCTTGCTTAATTAATGAATCAAAAAGTCCTAATACTTCTGGGTCCCAACTTGTCCTTAAAAATGAATTGTTCGTCTCTGGATGTTGGGGAAGACTCCTGTGTAAACCTGGCCTCTCCGCATTAGCTCTTTCCTCCTTATCAGGCCCTTTGTAGAGTTACAAAAGTATAATTTGCATGAAAAGTTAGCTAAACTAACTTTACTAACTAAATAGCTATGTCTTCCACCAGAATGAAAGTCCCATAAGAACGAGGCCAGCACATATTTGTGGGGACAAACAGCACTGTGGCATAAATCTCAGCAGGGTAAAAGAATGAATCAATCACTTTAAAAGCCTGAAGAAGCTATTTTAATATCGAATTCAGTAACATCCAGACTTTTTTGGCCACAGAATCACTCTTCCTAACATAGTATCTCTTACCTCTTCTGAAGGACTCCTGTTTGGCCAGTGTGGTGGTACACAAATGCAATCTCAGCCCTTGTGAGGCAGAAGCAGAGTTATTGTGAGTTCCACACTAGGCCGGGCCATATGGTGAGGACTTGTCTCAAAAAAATCTTCAAATTCAGCAAACACATTTGTAGTATACAGACTTTGAGTTGATACTCCTTGTGTCATTCTGGGGGAAATATTTTTCCAAACCTAAAGTACATAGAGTCAAGTAGTAACTTCTCAAAAGACAGAGATATAAATAAACATCATGGTGGTTTATTAGATCTTATGAGAAATTTTTGAATAGAAGATATTAACTGATACAAACTGAGAATCAGATATTAACTTTCAGATTCTGACACTCTCTTCTGTAACAAGAAGATTATAATTATCATATGCCAGCATTGCTGGAATAAAACATTCAGAGAAGTATTATGTAGCTTGCACAGTAGGTTCTCAATAGATGTTATTTACTCACACTTTCACCTGCTCCATTTATCCATTTATTGGAGAAATAAAGCATCAAGACCCTTCAGAGGAGAAAGGAGAGATAAACAGCCATAGCCTCTAATGGACTATATTCACCACTAATGGGTGATTAACAATTAGTGATTCATTTATTGTGTTTCATTTATGCAATTTACTCAACCCTCCATTAAAAATTCAATATGGTCCTGGCCCTTGTGAATTTTAAAACCTACTGTTGGAAAAAAGGGTCAACCCAAAGGAAATAAGTAGAGAGAAACAAAATACTGACAGGCAATCAGAGTTTTAATAAAAGGTGGCATTCAGAGAGCTGCAGCTGAGGTTTCCCCGATCAAAGATAGGAAGTAATAAGCGTCTTCAAAGATTGACAAGCGATTTGGGTAGAGTTTCAAAAATCCTCCCCCCTCTAAATGAAACAAACTTCTGATTTAACAATGTGCCCTTCTAAGACCACAGCACACTTTAAGGAGTCTGTCCCCATAAATCCTCAAATGAAGACACATCCAAGCTACCTTCTAAAGCCTGACTGCTCAGCAGAGTGCTTCATTATAGACCCTAGGAAGCTCAAATGGCAGGCTAATTTTTCTTCTTCTCCAAATTGAAAACAGCTTGAGCTCTCTAAAATCCTTGTCATCTACCAGGGCAGATGGAAATGAAAGAAGAGAACAACCTTATAACAAAATAACAGCAGGATTAGACCGTGAAAGGATAGGGTGGACTTGAAGGGATTCCACAAAATGCTATTTCTGCAAGGCTGTGACCTTGAATCTCCTTGCTCTAGAAACATGGCATCATTGTATAGGATGAAGAAGGACTTGAGGTAAAAGAAGGCATGTAGTGCCATTCTTAGCAGCTTAATTTAAAATATCTACTTAGCAGAATCTAGAAAAAAGGATGAACCACAGAAGTGAGCATTTGTTTATATCACATTGAGTTCTCAAGATCAGAAACATACACAGGTGAAGGTAGATGATCACAAATGACAGTCAACTATAATTACTAGACCACTACATTAGTGATTTAAAAATGGGATCTCTAGAACTTTATCATTTATTGAGGAGAGTGTGGAAGGAAAGAATCAGAAAATCATATATTCTGGCTCTTCAATCAGTCTAACCAGTACAATTGATTATTTTTAATATTCAGAAAAAAGTAGATTCCATTGTTTAACAAGGACTAAAAACTACATCCTGGGGTGGTTTCTGAGGAGATTTCCAATTTTGCATGGGAATCTACGAAATTGGGAGTGGTTCCATGCCTCTTCTTCCTCCAGACATGGCTAAGATCTGGAATTAAGTTTCTTTTTCAGGGAGGTGGCATTTTCTTCCTTGCATTTGAATTACTCCTGACCTTTTGGCTTGATTATAGCTTTCAGTATTCGAAAGGCAGAGACTTTTAATGCTAAAAAGGCAGTATTCATGGAGAGAGAAAATTATGCAAGTGAATTGACAAGGTATAAATGAAACCATGATTAACTTTGTTTACTAATGGTTCATTTTTAACAGTAAATTTTTGACAAGAATCCCCCAAACAATATTCATTTCATTGATGAAAAGGGCATCTGGTTAAAAAATATATATCTCATATCTACTAAGAAGATTTAAAAAGGATATATGGGAAGATAGAAAGATGAGCAAAATAAAACAATAAAAAGAGAAGAAAGGATTGAGGAAGCAATGGAGAGCGAAAGGGAGAAAGAAGAAAGAAAAGAGGAAAGGAAGAAAGGAAGGTTGGAAATCAGAAAGGCAAGGCAGGAAAGAAGGAAGGGTGAAAAGGAAGGAAGGGAAAAGGAAGGGATGAAAGAAGGAAAAAAGGAAGGAAGGAAGAGACAAGAAAACACATCTTATAGACCACATTCATGGTATAGTTTTACCTTACTAGCTATAGGTAATTTTTTGGACAACAATCTTCTTATTCTAGGCTCCCAACCATAGTTGGGATGGTAGACACATACCAGAACATCTATCTCAGTTGAAATGGAGTCTTGTAAGCTTGTTCCCCTAGGCTGGCCTCAAACTACTATCTTCCTGAGCTCAGCCTCCAAAAACACTGTGATCACAGGTAAGTAACAGCTATGAGACACCATACCCATCTCTATAGGTTGTTTTGCCTTCATTCTTCAGCCCCTATCTTGCTTCTCAGTTTTCTAGACAGGCGCATCAAAAGGCAGGAGTGGTGATTGTCAGAAATGATTCTACAGGGAAAGGAATAAAAGGTAAAATAAGTAATGTGTAAAGGCAACCACACCAACCAAATTTAGCCCAAACACTGGTGACCCTGAGGTGACTCAGGAAAAAAAAAGGAATTAGAAAGGAAAAATCTTTCATAAAATCACTTTTGCCACTCTGTACTTCTGTTAGAGAGAATAAAATTTCTTCTAAGCCCTAACCAATTCTGATTTTCATGAGGACAACACCAGTCTTCTACTAGAGTATAAAATACTAAAATAGCCTTTTCATGTTTCTTAGCACGCAGCACATAGTGGGCCCTGCATCTGAATTAAAGAAATGTAGTTAATAACTTGTACTGGTTAAGAGATATACACAAATATTTTCTTTTATTAATGAGAAAGAAGTAGGCAGTGAACTGAATCTATTTTAATTAGACAAAACCAACCTTTTCATTTAGTTAAATATACAAATGGTTTCCACATTTATTTGACTGTTCTTTTAGCAAAGGAAAAAAAAAGTGTCCTGTTAGGGGAAAACATTGTTAGCAAATATGTGAGATTTTCAAAACCCTACTTCATTACAAGAGAGGGTCTAAATTTATGCAACAGTCATCAATTACCATCCAAGGACAGGATTTTGGGGTGCACTAAGCAAGGCTACTGTCCCCTGTCTCAGACCTTCCTGTCTATAGAGATGTCAAAGCAGCTAATTATGGAATTCACGTGTGGTTAAATTGTGATGATGACTGCTTGCCACGGTTTTGATATGGATTGAGTGTGTCCCCAATCATTCCGACATTGATATTTAATCCTCATTATGATGGCAGAGACTTAACCCACTTGATGCTGGTGGGTTTGGGGGAGGTGATTAGGATTATGTAGTGTCATTGGGGTTTAACCCCCCTTCCCCTCACACACACTCTCCCTGTCTCTGGCCATGTGATGCCCAGCACTGTTTCAAGACTCAGCCAACAAGAAGGCCATCACCAGAAGCAGTCCTTTGCCCTTGGTCCTCCAGAACCACAAACCAAAACAAGTCTCCTTTCTTTGTAAGCTAGCCAGTCTATGACACTCAGTCATTGACAACAGAAGATGGACTAATATAAAATGGACTAACCAACTGTGGTGTCCAAGTTTGGAAATCATTGTGACTATTACGAGGTAGAGACTAGGAAACGTGCTCAGAAAGAAATTATACTCCACACATGAGCACATGTGGAGATGAATGAAAAATTAGCTATGTAAATAAAGAGAGGGAAAATAGTTTTCAGGGAGACCCTAAAATGAGAAGAACGTAAGGTTTCCACAGAACTGGAGATGGCAATGTGGCTAAACCTCCAAAACGAGAGAGACACAACACAAAGACTGTCTGAGAAGAGGGTAGAAGCCGGTAGCATTGTACTGTGGTCTGTGTTTTGAAATCAGACCCCAAATAATCTGGAGAAGTTCCTCTTAAAAATGTTTACCAGCAGGCTGGGAAGGTGGCTCAGTGGTAGAATGCTTGCCTTGCATGCATGACGCCCTGAGTTTGATTCCTCAGTACCACATAAATAGAAAAAGCTGGAAATGGTGCTGTAGCTCAAGTGGTAAAGCACTGGCCTTGAGCTGAAGAGCTGAGGGACAGCACCCAGGCCCAGAGTTCAAGCCCCACAAACAACAACAACAACAAATGTTTTCTGGAGTTCATTAATTATACAAATGGAGTTTATTATGGTATTTCTATATGTGAAAATATGCACATTAATCAAATCTACCCTCTGTGTTATTCTTTCTAATTTCTTCTCCTTTGTAAAATATTTATTATTATCTTTTATTTTTTGCCAATCCTGGGGCTTGAACTCAGGGCCTAGGCACTGTACCTGAGTTTCTTTTTGCTCAAGGATAATACTCAATCACTTAAGCCACAGCTCCACTTCCGGCTTTTTCTATTTTATGTGGTACTAAGGAATTGAACCCAGGGCCTCATGCATGCTAGGCAAGTACTCTACCATTAAGCCACATTCCCAGCTCTGTAAAATATTTTTAAACAGTTTCATTATTCCATTTTCTTTTAATACTCATAATGGGCCTTGAACTCAGGACTTTGCACTTTCACTTGGCTTTCTTGCTCAAGGCTGGTGCTTTACTGGTTGACCCAACTTTTTACTAGCTAACTGGCGGTAAGTATCAATAATCCTCAGATGTCACCTATTTGGATAGTTAGGATTACAGGTATGAGCCACCAGCACTTGCCTCATGATTCTCTTTTCATATATGCCTATGAAATCCTTCGATTTTATTCACACAATTTCACCCTCTCTTTTCTGACTAAACCTTTCCATTGGTTTTCACCCCAGTCTGAGCATGCATGAGACGCATCCAAGTCTTGAACATGTGACATACCTTCTTCATCCTGTCTCTCATCATTTACTCTTTACTGACCTTTAAAACATCAAACAATGCTTATGATTCCAGACCAGAGGTGATGACTGAGTTTATTGAAGGAATAATGTAAATCTTCTAGGAGAATAGAGTGACAGTGACCATGGAATTGTGTCCTGTAGGGATAATTCCATATTATCTTAGAAACCAAGAACACTATGCATCAGACCTAAGGGAAAATAAGAAGGGCCGTACAGGTAAATTGGCTCATTGACTGGGATATTTCTGAGTATTTTCTATTGAGTCAATGTTTCCTATCAAACAACTCTGCCAATTTTATCCTAACCTAAAGGAGAATCTCGGAAGACACAGTCCCTGACCTACCTGGAACTTGTAGTTTATATTATTTACACTGTGATCCCCAAAAGTAGAACACAGTTTACAAGCCTTCCTAAACTTATTTGGGTACAGAAGTTTTTATTTTTCAGCAAAGCATCTCATAGAGTGCTATCTGAGAAATGGTTGGTGTCTCAGTATAGAAGAATATAATACAAGACATCCAAAAACACTTCAGTTGAGTTCTGTGGAAAAATACTTTTTTAAAAAGCCAAATAAGGCCTTGTTTCCTAGAGGACAGCCAGGTGACATATGGCTGGACAGCTTTTTAAAATGAATGAAGAAGCAGAAGCATTGGAAGACCATATGCACCCCAGAGCGAGAAATGCGAACTCATCCTGCGCCTGCTTTACAGCGGCCTCGCATCTCTCCTCACATCAACTGTGGAGACAAACCAGTTCATCTTTCTCAAGTCATTTAAGCTTCATGCCAATTACACAATAATTGGGTCTTGTGGCAGTGCCTATTTTGATGCCGTTTTAATTCAAGGAAGGATGTCACTCTAGGTGTGAAGTTAATTAGGACAAGCATCCATTCCCTCTGAAAACAAAGGCATATTCTGGGAATTGTTGATTCTGGGTTGACTCTGAAGATCTCTCTCTCTCTCTCTCTCTCTCTCTCTCTCTCTTCCTCCTACCTTCCCTTTCTCCTGCCCCTTACTCATCCTTCTCCTTCTCCTCCTCCTCCTTCTCTCTCTCCCCTCCCACTGTATGTGTGCTTGTACAAGTAAATCTAATGAAAGCTTCCTTTCATCCTCTGATCATGACTACAATCAAGATCAAAATGCTGAGAATTTTTGAGAAGGATTTTCTATAGAAAGAAGAACAGAAGAAAAGCAGTCACATTGTTTCTGGGCAATCCCACAAGTTTTCCCTTGAGGTAAACTTTCTTTAAAACCTGAACTATAGAAGCCTCTCATAATTTGCATATGAAATGTCACCAACACCCATATATGGGGAAGGCCTGGCCATTAACGCATTATTCAGAGATGGACTTTAATCAATGGATTCATTTATTGATGGATCCATAATTTGATAACATTACTGGGAGCCAGTGAAAACCAGAAAGTAGTGCCCAACTTGAGCAAGCAGACACTGATGATGCATTCTTGAAGGATACATCTTGCCCCTTAGTCCTTTATTCTTTTTGTCTCTCGCTCTGCTTCCTGGTCACCAGGAGTTGAATTTGTTATATTGCTTTTTGCCATGATGTTTCTGTCTTGAGACATCAATGAAGCAATGGAGCAAGCTGACCTTGGACTGACGTAAACTTTTCCTCCTTTAGGTTGTTTATCTCTGCCATTCTGTCATGGTAACAAAAATGTGCAATGCTTCCTCATTTCTAAGCCATACTTACATAATGGATTTTCACAGTGGTATTTAACCTGCATCAGAGACCTGCGGTCAGAAATGTCCAGTTAGGCCCACAAAAGAATGGGCAACCTCACATGGCAGATGAGAATATTATCTAACTTAGAAAACAGTGCATACCTGTCAGGCAGGTAACACATAGACATCGCTGTTTCTCATGTGGATTATGACTACAAAGTCAGCTTTCCAGACAGAGTTCACTTATCCTCAAAGATCAGCTGATTGGCTTTTTAAGCACCTGTCAAAGGAAGAATACCACAAAGATCCACAAAAGTCTATGTAAATCAGCTTGCACTCAGCAACAGATCAGCAAGATGATGCTTTTATTCTCTTCAGCAGAAGTAACTTTAAAAGCCATAGGGGTTTCACAGGGGGTTACCACCCCTTTCCCCCCACCCCTGTCCCCTATGAGTGAGGAGGAGTAGGAACTTTTGTTTCCTTCTCTTTTGGAGAGTGTGACATGAAAAAAGTAGAAATGTTGCTACATAAAAAGGTAGAACAAAAGCTAGGCAGGTGACTCACACCTGTTACCCTAGCTATTCAAGATGCTGAGATCTGAGGATCGAGGTACAAAGCCAGCCCAGACAGGAAATCCCATGAGACTCTTATCTCTAATTAATCACAGAAAAAGCCAGAAGTGATGCTGTGTGGCTCAAGTGGTAGAGCTCTAGCCTTGACCAAAAATGAGGTCAGGGATAATACCCAGGCCCAAAGTTCCAGTCTCAGGACTGGGAAAAAAAGGTAGAATAGCATCTTTATTTTGTTGCTTACATGGGAAGGTAATTAAATTCATGGATTAATTTGTATACTCAAAATACTATTTGCAAAGATATAAAAGAATTACATTTTTGCTCTTTCTCAGAAACTCTGTTACATGGTAGGGATTGAATAGAATGCAAAAATTGACACAGATCTGGGGAGGTAACCAGCATTCTAAGTAATTTAGGTCGCTCACAACAGCCACCTAATTCTATCACATTTACTCTCCAAGAATCCTGGATTTCAGAGGTCATACTTTTTGTTATTAACATGGATTACAAAAAAGCTATCTAAAAACCTCTTCCATGACCAGAATAAGTTTTAGAAATTCTGAGTTCTGCCGGTTGCTCACACTTATACTTCTAGTTACTCAACGCACTGAGATTTGAGAATTGTGGTTCAAAGTCAACCTGGGCAGAAAAGTCTATAAGTCTCTTATCTCCAATTAACCAGCAAAACACTAGAAGTGGAGCTATGGTTCAAGTGGTAGAGTGCCAGTTTTGAGCAACAAAAAACAAAAAACAAAAGCCAGAAAAGAGCATTAGGTCTTGAGTTCAAATCCCAGTACTAGTACACACAAATAAAGAAGCCTTAAGTTTCTTGAAATGTTCTCTTGTCTTGAGAAACCTAACATTCATGATCAAAGGAAAGCCTCTGGAAAGATTAATAAAGCAAGCATTTAACCTCACTTCTCAAATGTGCTTATCAAATACTCTTCTGCTAAAACTATGCCAAAAATTCTTGAGGACACCTACTATTATTCTGAAAGATTCACTTCTGGTATGCAGAAAAGTGGCATGTTTAAAAGTAATCTTTTCCTACCTTTACCTAACTTTTGGAACCAGGAAATTCAGCACAATGCTTAGCTTTAAGTCTTACTGTATAATTTTCTCTTTTCTTGTATTCCTGGCCCTGTTTGGGGAGGGGGATAGCAGCTTGATGGCTGAAGTGATCAGTAGTTTTGAAGTTCAAATCTTCCTTCTCTTTCTTCTTTCCTAGTGGATTATCATTTAAGAGACTTTCCCTGAAGCAATTCTGTAACGCGAGTGTGGGAAAAATATTTCTGAACTCATTTTAAAAGTATGACGTGGACAGATGTGATTTGGAACATGCAGCTCCAAACTTGAAATTTTCAGTCATCACCAATGGTACTAAGAATCCATCATTTGGTACAAAACACTCATCAATAAACCAGGGCCCAGATAATGAAAGAGACAACATCAAAGCAATGCCATGGAGCAGATCAAGCAGCACAAAAAGATCAGAGTTGTGCCCTTTCAGAACCACTTCCTTTTGAAATGTATCTTCTAGAGCATTTAGAAAATGTGTTAAACTTCTGACACCATTCCAACCCAGACAGTTACAATTACTACAAAGAAGATCATCCAAAGGCAATTGTTAAGACAAACATAGCAACAGCTTACACTTTTTTTTCTTAAAAAAAGATATCTTTTAGAATCTTTAAGAAGTTGTACAGATGGGTTACCATTCAACATGCCAATTTACGACTACAATGCATCTTGATCTACAACACCCCTTCCATCATTTTCCTCCATCCACTCCCTCAATTTTCCTAGTTTCACAGGATGTACAATGAATATTGTAACTGGATTCTTTCCCACTTTCCCAAATACTTTTTCTTTGGTGATTGAAAAACAATCAAATTGACCTTCAAAAATGAAGAGGAAAATATATAAATAGTAAAAAAAAAACAACCTTATAATTTGAATTCTATGGTCTTAGCTTTTCATGTGCCACATAATAAGTTCCTTGAAGTTACTAAAAAGTTCCACAACTCTAGTACAATTTTTTTTTTCTCAAATAATGAAAGGTTAAAAAAAATCATTTTGGAAAATGTAGTCTTGGGCTCTTCTTTCTTGTGTTCTCTCCTTTTATGGAGCATCTCTGGTTGTTGAGATGACTGACAATCAGTACATCTCAGTCAATACATGTTTTGCTGTCTGCTTTTTTCTATGCTACATGGGGACTGAAGGTCCTTATTAATACACCTATGGGAAAAGCCCAGCTTGTTCTGTCATTGCTGCCCTACAGAGAGAGATACATAGTTTTGCAGACACAATTCTGCATCTACACAGTAGGTGAGAGGTGAGAGGACAAATCCAGAGGAAGATGGCAACAGTACAGAGAGCTGCCCCGAGGGACCAGAACTGGGAGATGGGGGTGAGGTGTCTCATGGCTGCACATGTTACCAGAAAAGCAGCATCAAATAACATGGGCCTTGCCCCAGCCAGCTTCCCTGTCCTCAATGGCAGAAACAAATGGCTAAAACACTGAGGCATAGTACTCTAAAGGGACTCTCTAGACAATTGTGCATTTTGCCTTTCTTCCTAAGGAATTTTAAAGGATATTTGGGACCTATAGGTCATATTTTTACTAGCTAATTTTCAAACCTACTCTATACATACACCCCCCCCATATAATTTCAACAAAATTGAACAGGAATGACAGGCCTGGACACAGCTAGACTTACTTATCATCACTCCATTCTTAATGCCCTAGTTTGCTCCCTCTGCTGAGACAGCATGCTCAAACTATTCCATCTGGGCCAAACTCAAAGCACATTCAGTTCCCAGTGTTTTCTCAGCTCAGAATCCAGATAAATTCTTTACAATGCTAAGGAAGCTGTTTTCCCAATGTTTCCAGTCCTCAGTAAGCAATACCCCAAAGAAATTAGTGTCAAGATCTTCTCTGTAGTTAAGGGAAAAACACTAAAGAGAGAGACAAAGGGTTTGCATTATGATTCTACCACTGGCAAACAGGGTGAATTGGGGTGAATTGTTTGTTTTCCTCATTCTAAGCTTCTGTCTCCTCTTCTGTCAGTCAAAAGTAGCAGTGTTTCTGGGGGAAGCAACTAGGGCTCACAGAGAACCTTCCTTTATTGCTGGTCTGTCAGCGCATCAGCCTGTAGACCGCTCTCCACTTCTCTGATTCCTTCTGAACTGTAACATTCAATATAGGGCAATTTATAAATCCAATGCCAGCTCTGTGTCAAAAGAAAGTTCTTGAAGGTTTAACCTAAAGGAATCTGTCATCATCCAGAAACTGTCTACTATAAAGGGGTGTATACAACACTAAAAAGTACAGTACAGGGTTTGGGGAGGAGGGTACAGAATAGACAATAAAGGAGCTTCACAGACTCTGGATCTTAGTGGGGACTCTTACTTCATGAATTGTTGCATAAGATAAAATCAAATGTCAGTGTAGCATATATGCTGTATCAACTCCATTGTTATCTATAGACAAGAATCATGGAAATTTAGGGCAAACTGGAAGGCAATTAAATGTGATGGGTGACAGCCTGATATTAGAGTCAAATATGATTTTGGTCCATTCTCAGCTCTACCATGTTGACCAAGCCCTCTTAAGTGAGTGACGTAACCATCATGAGTTTCAGTCTCCTCATCTATACAAGTAGGGCTTAAATGTTATTATCTACTATATCTATTTAAGAGCAATAAATATCGTAGTGGTAAGCAATAAATACATGTTGCTGTGTACTATATCAACCAAATAGTAAGTGTTCAATAAATAATCCTTTTTTTTTTTTTTGCTTTTCTTAATTTTTTTTCTTAAGATCAAGTCTGATTTACTCTTTTTTTTTTTTCCCGGTTGCGGGGCTTGAACCCTGGGTCTGGGCACTGTCCTTCAGCTCTTCAGCTCAATACAAATGCTCTGCCACTTGAGCTACAGCACTATTTCTGGTTTTCTAGTGGTTTATTGGATAAGAGTTTCATAGACTTTCCTGCCCAGGCTGGCTTTGAAGCACAATCCTCAGATCTCAACCTCCTGAGTATCTAGGACTACAGGTGTGAGCCACTGGCACCTGACTAAGTCTGATTTACTCCTAATCCCAGAGCTTTAGTCTTCCAATGCCCCAAAATGCATACCAGGAACCTGATACATGGGTACAGAACCAAACAAAATACAACAACAAAATGGTCATCTCTGATGCATCCTCCTCCTCCTCCATTAAGCAGACAGAAAACAACATGGCTTGGTGCTGGTGGCTCATGCCTGCCATCTTAGCGATTCAGAAGGCTGAGATCTGTGGATTTGGGGTTGAAGCCAGCCCTGGCAGGAAAGTCTGTGAGGTTTTATTTTTGTTTTCGTTTTTTTTATCTCCAAATAAGCACCACAAAAGCCAGAAAGGGAGCTGTGGCTCAAGAGGTAGAGTGCTAGCCTTGAGCAAAAGAAGCTCAGGGACAGTGCTCAATACCACCACAGAATGAGAGAGAAAGAGAGAGAGAGAGAGAGAGAGAGAGATAAACAAAGACAAAGATAAAAACAGAGAGAAAGGAGGGAGGGAGGAAAAAAAAGGAAGGAGAGAAGGAAAGGAAGGAGGGAAAGAAAAGGAAAGAGAAAAAAAAGAAGAAAGGAAAGAAAAAGGAAAGAGAGAAAAGGAAAAAGGTAAAGAACAAGCATGGTATTAGGAGAGAAAGACAAATGTGGAGAACTAACTCTAGCCAGCAGTCCACCCACTGGAACTTGTAGTTCACACTTTCTATTCTTCATTCATGAAATGTGACTTTTGTAGAGCATGTCACTTTAGCTGTTGCAGATACTGGACTAGATACTCTGGTCATCAGCACCTGAAAATGTTTGATTATACAATTTTTTTAGCAGTCATCTATGGATATATATTGCTTAAGTATTATTGTGTGCCTGTGTATTGACATATACAATTTGACTTAAGGAAAGCCTAAAATAACATATAATTGATGTATTGTGAAAGTATAACTGATAGCATTCAAATTAGGTTTTCTCTGGGGTGTGAACACAAACATGTGCAGCAGCTCTACATAACTGCTGAAAATTGGAAATAATTTGGATTATTCTTTCAGTTAGTGATGCATAACATGCCACATCATTTAGCAGACTATTACACAGCAATAAAAGGGAGAAATCAGTAATATGATGACCATATCAATGAATCTAAAAAGCATCAGGCTGTATGAGAGACACCCCAGAACTCTAAAGGCTGCGTACCCTATGAATCTGTTGATAAGGGTTATAGAACTTTCTAGAAGAAGAAAACTTCCGAAACAGAAAACAAAACAATGCTGTCCAGAAGGCTGAGATTGTCTACAAAAAGACAGGAAATTAGGACAGGAGAGGGTATATGTCGTGATTGTGATTGTAATTCCCCAAATTCATTCAACTCTATACCTAAAAGGATTAATTTCTCTGGGTGTAAATTCTATCTCAATAAGAGTAAAAACAAAAACAAAACAGAAAACAAAAACCAAAGTCTTTGGGTTCAACAAAATTCCATGAAGGAATGCAACTTTCAACGTAGCTCCAGCACCTGGGCAGGCTGCAGACTTTGCATATAAATTGGTCACAAAACATCAGCCTCTTTGCTGGCACTCTTCCAGAACAAAACAAAGGAAGAAAAGGAGACCAGAAGTAGAAATCCAATGTATAAGAAAAATAAATCAACTCCCAAGGTACCCGTTGGAAAAAAAAGAGTATTATGACTCAGTGTTAAATAACATACTACCTTCAGGTAGAGCGGTAGTATTATATTTCAACATATCTGCTTTCTAGAACACCGCAGCATTGTCTGCTCTCCTAGTTCACACAGCAATAAAACCAAAGACAATTCGCTGGTGCAAGTGTAAGATTGGAAACCTATTGGAAACCAGGGTTTCATTCTCAGCAATATGCAATCCAAATGGATGGGGGCTGTGTGAGAGGGGGGAAAACACTATATTTGAAAGACTTGGGAAAAAATGTTCATATATGCCATTTTTACATTATTTTATGTGGACATGGTATTCCTTTGGCTATATAGAGTTTAAAATCTTTTCAAAAGTTAACTTCACCGGTTTCTTTTGTTTTTACTATGGATCTGAAATGTTTGAAATTACCTACTTGACTGGTATTCTATTGTTGTTGGAGAGTATAATTCTATTCACTTGGCAAATAAATGAAGTTCTGTCTCTTCTGTGGACGGTTTCAAGGATCAAAGTGAAGGAAGGCTGAGAACTTGGCATCGTGTCTGGGCTACAGAGGGCTTTCAAAAATGGCCGTTATGATTAATGTGAAACTAGAGATTTCAGAAATTATAGACTGGCTTGGGGGGCATTTGGAAGGTGTTAAATCATTAAACAACTGCAATATACAAAACTGGGGTTGGTTAGACTGGAACCAGATTATAGTGTCCAATTGCCTGTCTTTACAGTTCATTGAAAGGCGCATTGCTTTAGAAGATGTTATTTTTTTAAAAAGGTTGGGAGTTAATACTCAAAAGGAGTGCTGGCTGGGGTGGCATTACATAGAAATATCAGATGTCTCTGTTCCAGTAGGTCACCTGTCTACAGTTGGAAGAATTGGATTCCCCGGTATGATGGGAAATTGCACATCGCAGAACTACCCATATATTGTAGAATCCTGAAGAGAGAAAGCTGCAGAAAACTATGCCCCTATGCCAAGCTAATACCAGTGCTCAGTCCTTGGCAGCCACAGCCCCAATCTTGTATGGAAAGACTGGGGTTCAAAGCTCAGTATAGAAGAGGGTGTCCTGAAGGACTAAAAATCAGGGATCTATTCCCCTGACCCTCACTTCTGGACTGAATCAAACGGAACATTTCTATATAATTTCCAGGTGGAAAAGAAAGTCTTCTCCACAGATGACATTAGCTAAGCAAGACTGATTTAGGGGGCACAAGGGCTGAATTGGGCTTGCACCTCCAGTTTTGCACTACAAATTCATTGCGGATTCATATTTGCAGTGTCTTCTACTGACGAGAGAATGGTTTGCAAAGAGACAACATCGGGTGCTATTGTTTTCTCTTCTGATGAGCTAGAAAATAGGGAGGTTTAATTATTGTAGGTACTTCTCCAGAGGATCTGAGAACAGTGAGAAATATGCATTGTAATAATAATAATAATAGATAATGATCATTTATGAAAATAGGATAAGCCTGCAGAAAATCCAAATTGTCAGGGATGCTACAAGGACTTTCCAGCATAGATAAGGGCCTACTTGGTTCTTCCTCTGAGTGTTTCAGGAGTGTGTCCCTAGGCTTCTGGTATATATCACTGCTGCCTTTGCCCTGTCTCTTGACACACCCTGAGTTGTCCCACTGACCCGTAAAGAACTTCTCTGAAATGGGAAATGTTGGACCCTGGGCTTCCCAAACTCCTCCTTAAAGCACAGGGTAATCTCGTATTTGAGCCCAGCCCTCGCTGTCAGGGAGCTGTTCACGAAACTCTGGTGTCAATTGTTGGGCCATCTGACCAACCAGAAACTTTTTCAAGGAATGGCCCACAAGAGTAAAGTTCGTGAGTCATCCTGATCTCACGGCACTGGTTCAGAATTGGACAGCTCACACAAAGGAGGACAATCAAAGACCCCCAAGTCTTGCCATTGAGACGAATTAGAGTGTTGGTCCTAACGAGGGCCACTAGTCTAATTAGCTGGCCTAGAACTTGAAGAAAAACTGGCAAGGAAGAAGGCATAGGAAGCAAGGAAGCAAGAAAGCTGAACGAGATTGGCGGCACTGTGAATCTATTGGACTAAGTACTACACTTTGTCCAATGACTGTGGTCTTGGAATTCTATAAGAAACTTCTGTGTCTTGCAATAAGATCATCCCTTTTCCTCAAATTAAGGCTAATTGGTTCCAGCTGCTGACAATCAAGACATCCCTAGGAATGTAGGAATGATATCTAAATAGGCACACCTTCAGTGACCAAGGAATTCTTAATTGGGAGGGCCTACAAATCATCAGCAAACTTTGCCTCATCTTTCTCATCTGTAATTCTTTAGAGGATTATAATATTTATCTACGAATATTATGCATTTATAGACAAGGCCAAGGTTAAGATATTTTTCTGGGAATGTTGATAAACCATACGGACTTTTCTATGTTTTGACAACCCAGTGTGGGCAATCCAGCCTGCCACAGGCTTTGGTAGGCTTCCTGTCCAGCTAGAGTTGATGCTAATGTTACCCTGCTGTCAGACAACTCTTACATTAGTTTCCAGCCTAAAGCAAAATAGTCCATAGCACTACTCTCAGGAAACAGAAGGGGGCACCCTAGGAGTATTTTAAGTAATGGCAGATAGAGGCTCAAATGCTCTACAGTGAATGCTTTCTCTCAAGAAAGAAAAACATGCTTCATTTTACAGTGAAAATTAATTTACAGGACTAGGTGACAAAGATCTAGAGCACCTAAATCAATACCCAAGAAAAAAGGCAGAAATTAAAATAGAACCCAATATCTGACAAACATATGGCAAACTCCATCCCCCACCCCCCACCCCCAATCTAATTTGCTTGGCATAATGAATTTTTTAAAAATGGGGGGTAGTCAGAAATTCCAATTTTCTCTTAACGATTATGGAAAGAGATTAGGAGAAGGAAACAAATTTCCTAAATTAATAAAATTAACACATATTTTGGAGAATGTTATTTAATATTTGACAACAGTCTTAAGCAATAGGCACTCAATTTTTCCCCAAACCTCTACTAATAAAGCTATCCTCTGACCTGAATTGACCCAAAATATCTTCTCAAAAATGATAGGCCAAGGCATAGTAGCTCATATCTGTAATCCCAACATCTTGGAGGGCAGAGATTAAGAAGTTTGTGGTTTGAGGCTAACCCTGAGCAAATAGTTAATAAGATCCTCACATAAATCGATAAGCTGTGTATCGTGACATGCACCTATCATTTCAGTTATACAGGAGGCATGGGTAGGATTCTAGTGGTCTAAAGTAAGACCCTGGAAAAAACACAAGACCCTATCCAGCCAAATAAGGGGTCTGGGATTGAGGCTTGTGTGATAGAGTGCCTGCCTAGCCTGAATGAAGTCTTGAGTTCAAACCTCATATTGCCCCCTCCCCCACCCCACCGAAGATAGACCTGACATAAACAGGTAGGTCATTCAAGACACACTGAATTAAACAAAGACAGAAAGAGCTAACAGAGATGAAGATGCAGAGAAGAAAGGGCAGGTGAAAGGAGAAAGCAGACAAGGAGAGAAGGGAGAGAGAGGGACGAGACAGAGTCCATCAACCAAAAGGAAAAGGAAAATTGAAAGCAAGATAAAGCTTCTCCTGAGCCCTGTAAAGGAACATCCTGAGTAAGAATGACCGACCTTTTCATTATGTTCACACACACACCCATGGCCCAGATACACACATTTTCAAGGTCAGCCAGTGGCACCAGACAGTGTCCACCAGGGCTTCAGTGCCTCATCTAGGAGCAAATAGTCCAGAAGCCAGCCGAGTGCATCCATTAGATGGTGGAACTATCAAAGAGAGAGATTGATGGAGCTTGCTCCAGAGTCCCCTTCAGTGTTTGCCATCCCAGCTGTTCATTAGTTAATGAATATGAAATATTGACTCCAGGGTGTCCCTAAAGGTGGCCAGGAAACAATCTCATTTCAAGCCTGTCAATAGCACAGAGACAGGAGGTAAGAGGGGAAGATGGACTCTTCCTTAACCTCACACAGACTCCTAAACTGGAGTCTGTATCCCTGGTTCTTCCCCTATGAGGTGAGGAGAATCTTAAAATTAAAATAAGAGGACGCATCTGCTCCCTTTCCCTGAACACATTAGGATAGAGTGAATTATTGATTCCTATGCTTGCTTTGGTAACAGCTAGAGTAGATAAAAATGTATTGTTACTTAACTCTTATGCATTTATTTTATAGTATACTTGAAGGAAAACAAACAGTCCTACAATTTCATATCTATTGCAATGAAGCCAAAGGTAGCATTTCTATATTTCAATGTAGATTGTTTCAAAATTATAATAGTACAAGTAGCATGCAGATATGACTGTTAATAGCAAGGCAAGAGTAAGTATGATGGAATTTTCCAAAACACCTAGTAAATAGCACAGTTAGGACAAGAAATCAGTTTTTGGTAAGAAGTGATTGGTTTTGCGGGTGGGGGAGAGTAGAGGATGCATGGGGGATGGATGAATGTGTTAAGCTGTCTACAGCTCCTAATACAGATTATAATTGCTTTGGCATTCCAGAATAGGTGTTAGGCAAGTCCTAAATTGGTTTACAGTGTCTTGGCATGGGCAGGTTACATTTATTGTTAAAGGAAGTGGTGGATGGAAAACAGAAGGGCGGTCTTAAGACCTCATGGGTACAGCTCATTTCTATCTTCATTGACTTGCTTCGAGAGTAGCTTATAGTCTGTTTATATATCAAGTTAGGTTGCACTACAGAGAAAGCTTCAGTCTTAGCATTTCATGTTAACAGGCAGATGGATGGATGGTTAGGGAAATGATGATTGGATGTGCTCCGGGAGCATCAGTGGCTCAGACCTGTAATCCTAGGCTGAGATCTGAGGATCATAGTTCAAAGCCAGCCCAGGCAATAGACTCTGTGAGACCATTATCTCCAATAAAACACCATAAAAATGCTGGAAGTGAAGCTGTGACTCAAGTGGTAGAATGAGAGCTTTGAGTGAAGAAGCTAAGAGACAGTGACCATGTACTGAGTTCAAGCCCCATTAGTAGCATACACACATTAAAAAATGAGGTTTGGACAATTGGATGGTTAAATATGTGGTAAATCAAGGGTATCCATGAAAAGGATACTGTTAACTTGATTATTTGCTAGTGTCAACTGGATGCCATTGATTGGAAGGAAAATAGAAGTTGTTTATGGCCACCAGTTAGAGGTGAGTTGGAAGTTCATGATTAATTTAAAAGTTTGGCTTTCTGATTAAGACCGCAGCAAATTTTTCTGTAGTATTATGCTCCAGACTCATATGTTTCATGTTAAAATTCCAGTTTTTCTGTATGTTTACTGTTCATGTTAGCTGGACACATGACCATACCGGCCAGTTCTCTTGGATGTAGCATGAGGCTTGAAAACCTATCCAGAAATGTGGTCGTGATGTTCATCAACAGAGACCATCAAAACTGTTCATCAATGAAATCCAAGTTGGTATTCTTGATAAGATATTTTGTTTTTCTTTAATTAGAAGGATGATATCTTAAAGTCTTTAGTCCACTTAGTTATTGGGCAATTGTTTCTTTGAGGATTTATTGTTGGGCGATAAAGTTTTTTGAGTTCTAAATATTTTTTAGATATGAGGCCCTTGTCCAATGTATGGCTAGTGAAGATCTTCTTCCAATTCATTGGTTTTCTATTGTTCTTGCTAGCTATGTACTTTGCCATACAGAAACTCCAATTTCATGCAATCCCATTTGCCCAACCTTTTTTTGATTTGTTGTGTTTCTGGGTCTTTTTTTATACATTTTTTATTGTAAAAATACTGTATAGAGGGGTTACAGTTACATGAGCAAGGTAAATGAGTACATTTCCTATCAAGCATTGTTGCCTCCTCCTTTGTTTTTCCCCTCCCATCCTTTCCCTCCCACCTCCATAACTACCCTACCCCCCACCCCCATCCCAGCCTGTGGCAAGGAGCCCTGGAGTTTCTCCTATTCCTTCTTGTAAAGTTTTCAGAGTGTCTGCTTTGACTCCAAGGTCTTTGGCCCATTTGGAGTTGATTCTTGTGCAGGGTGATATATAAGGATCTAGCTTTAGTTTTCTACAGGTGTTTAACCAAGTTTGCCAGCATTATTTACTGTAAAGGCTGTCTTTCTTCCATTCCATTTTTAGCTCCCTTATCGAAGATTAGGTGGCTATAAGTCTTTGAGTTCATTTCTGGGTCTTCAGTTCTATTTCACTGGTCTTCAGGTCTGTTCTTGTGCTAGTACCAAGCTGTTTTGATTACTGTGGCTTTGTAGTAGAGTTTGAAATTTGGTATTGGAATTCCTCCAGCACTGTTCTTTCTGCTAAGGATTGTTTTTGCTGTTCAGGGTCTTTTATTGTTCCATGTGAATTTTTGGGTTGCTTCTTCTATTTCATTGAAGAATGAGGTTGGAATATTGATAGGTATTGCATTGAATTTGTAGAGAGACTTTGGCAGTATTGCCATTTTCACGATGTTAATCCTCCCAATCCAGGAGCATGGGAGGCTTTTCTACTTCCAAAGTTCTGCCTTAATTTCCTTTTTTAGTCTTTTAGAGTTTTCATCTCTGAAGAGAAAATAAGAATGGCCAATAGACACATGAAGAAATGCTCAACTTCTCTAACCATAAAAGAAATGCAAATCAAAACAACATTGAGATTCCACCCTACCCCAGTTAGAATGGCTATAATCAAGAAATCTAATAACAACAGATGCTGGAGGGGATGTGGCCAAAAGGGAACCCTACTGCATTGTTGGTGGGAGTGTAAACTTGCTCAACCATTTTGGAAAGCAGCATGGAGATTCCTCAAAAGATTCCACATAGAACTCCCCTATGACTCAGCAATCACAGTTTGGGGCATTCACCCAAACGATCTCAAACAAGATAGTACTAAAGCTACCAGCTCAACTATGTTTATCACAGCAGTTTATCACAGCAATACTTACCAGAGCTAAGATATAAAACCAACCCAGATGCCCCTCAGTAGATGAATGGATCAAGAAAATCTAATACACACACACACACACACACACACACACACACACAACCACACACACACACATAATGGAATTCTATGCCTCCATCAGAAAGAATGGCATTGCCCCATTTGTTAAGAAGTGAAAGACTTAGAAAAAACTATGCTAAGTGAAGCAAGCCAGGCCCAAAGAAACATAGGTCCCATGGTTTCCCTTATTTGAAATAACTGGTATAAGTCGAGGACAAGCAGAATAGGTCAAAAGCTAAGTGCATATGACCATATAAAATGATGTTAAGTGAAATGAACCCCACAATAGGGAGACAACTTTTTTTTCTTTCTTGCTATTGTTTTTAATGTACTTATAATGTACTATGTGATTTTTTTTGTTCTCTCGTATGTTCTTCCCCCATGGTGTAACCCCTGTTTACACTGTATTTGAGTCGGTGCCCTGCATCTTGTATATACATTTTTCTAATTTGGAGAGGGAAATAACAAAATGCTGAAACAAGGATACAGGTTGACCCACTGTAACAATGAGATGTACAAGACACTATGTAGAAAACGAACTTTACAACTTGGTGGGGGTGGAGGGAGTTGGGGAGGTAGGAAGGGAAAGGGTGATAGGGGAAAAACAAAGGAGGAGATAACAATCCTCAATAGGAAATGCACTCATTACCTTACTCGTGTAACTGTAACTCCTCTGTACACTATTTTTACAATAAAAAAACATAAAAAATAAAAGGATGATATCAAGTATAATAAAAACATATTTGTTATGTTTCATTTGGTCAGTTTGAACTGTTCTATTTCAGGTTAGCTTTATTAGCACTTCCCTCATGTCTTTCCATTTTTAATGATGAAGTCATTTTACATTGTAATCATTATTCTTGTGTACTGCTCAATTGGATTGCTTTTACTAGTACATAAAAACAGAATGTCTGAGACAAGCAGAAACGGTCAGATAAGTTGATGTTAGGGAAATGAACACCAAGATAAGGACTCAAATGTTTTTTCTTTCTTGTGATTGTTTCTAACATATTTATAAGATGATTTCTTTGTTGCTTTGTATGTCCCTCCCCGACGGTATATCCCCTGTTTTTACTGTATTTGATGTTGGTACAATTTGTGGAGGGGAAGGGAAAAAACAAATTGTTTAAATAGGGATACAGGTGGACCCATTGCAACAATGAGATGTACAAGTCATTATGTCAAAAAACGAACTTTACAACTTTGTGGGGGAGTAGAGGGGGGCGATGGGTAGGCAGGGATGATAAGGGGAAACAAAGGAGGAGGCAACAATGCTTGACAAGAAATGTGCTCATTATTTTGCCCATGTAATTGTAACCCCTCTGTACAGTATTTTCACAATAAAAAACAACTTATTAAAAAACAGAATGATTGCACATTCCTGGAATAATATGATATTTCCATACATGTATATATTGTGTCATATTTAAATTAGGTTAAACATAATCATCTTCTCAGTTGCCATTTTCTTGTAGTGAGCACTTTCAAAATCTTTTCTTATAGCTTTTTGAAATGTGCACTATTACTGTTATCTGTAGTCACCCCACTGTGTAATATCACCCTAGAAATTCTTTTTTTTTTTTTTGGTCCGGTCGTGGGGCCTGAACTCGGCCTGGGCGCTGTCCCTCAGCTCTTCAGCTCAAGGCTAGCGCTCTACCACTTGAGCCACAGTGGCACTTCTGGCTTTTTTTTTTTTGCTTATGTGGTGCTGAGGAATCGAACTCAGGGCCTCAGGCATGCAAGGCAAGCGGTCTACCACTGAGCCACCTTCCCAGCCCCCACCCTAGAAATTCTTAATTATATCTATCTATAATTTAGTACATCTTGAGTAACTTTTTCTCATCCTTCCATTCCTCAGTCTCTGATAGTTCCACTCCAATCTCAATTTCTAAGTGATCAGTGTTTTCAGATTTCACTTGTATGAATGGTACTCTATGGGAGTGCTGGATCAGATGGTAGTGCTATTTGTAATTTTTTAAGGTTATGTGCTTCCTTATCTCTTTTAGCTATTTTTTAATTTAAAATTGGTTTTAAGTGATATAACTATGGCTACTCTAGCTTTTTTTTGGATTCTATATGCATGAAATATCTGTTTCCACCTTTTAAGTCAATGAGTACTGTTCCAGGTGAAGTGAATTTCTTGTAAGCAACATATCTTTGGGGCTTTTAAATACATTGAGTCACTCTAAGCCTTTTATTAGATATTCTAATCAGTTTTTCAATTTATAGTTAGGGTAATTCATGATAGTTAAGATTATAAGAGAAGTATTTTAAAAATATGTTGTCTAGTTTTATAGTCCCTTTATTTCTCTTTTAAACTCTACTTTTGGAGTAAATGATTTACCCTAGTAGTGTATTTTTATTCTATGATGATGATGATGATGATGATGATGACGATGATGGTGGTGGTAGTGGTGGTGGTGGTGTGCCAGTCCTGGGGCTTGAACTCAGGGTCTGGGCACTCACTGTCCCTGAGCTTTTCTTCTCAAAGCTAGTGATCTACTCCTTGAGCCATAGCTCCACTTCTGGCTTTTTTGGTGGTTAATTGAAGATGAATCTCATGGACTTTCCTACCCATGCTAGCTTTGAACATGATTGTCAAATCTTAGCCTCCTGAATAGCTAGGATTACAGGCATGGGCCACTAGTGCTGTGTCTCCTCATTATTAATTGTCAGTCTTGGGGCTTGAACTCAGGACCTGGACACTGGAGTCGCTCATTATTTTTAAGCTATCATTAAGTATCCCTGGTCATTATTTTAATTAATTAATTAATTTTAATTAATCTAAATTAGGCATTTCACAGTAGGATACTAAAATTTTAAATAGTTATCCAATGAAAGTTTTATTTTGACTTGTATACTTTGTAAAAAGTTCTTTTGTAGGCAGGTTCTAAAAATTGGTCCCAATCATCCTTCCATATATCCATGCCTTTGTTAATGGCTACACACATTCCCCCTTGGTGTAGCTTAGACAAAGTGACTCAGAACTAATGAACAGAATATTATGAAAGTGATGCGATACCACTGTGATTCCGTTTCCAAGACTCTAGTTTCCACCTTCTACCCCCACCCTAACATCATCTCTCCGAGCCTTTGTTGTAGCAGAAGTTTAGTGGCCATGTCCCATGGAGCTGTTCACATGGCAAGGATCTGATACATATGACCGAAAGCTCATGAGGATGGGAGGTTGCCAACTGTGACTGAATGGTTCCTCCTCCTCCATCGTGGCTTAGATAACTACATCCTCACTGGTACTGTGACTACAGCTGTGGGAGGTTCACTCAGTCAGAGGCCATGCTCCACAGAAATGATGATAAGCTTCATGGTAAGCTTCTACATTTTGGGATAAATTTCTAGACTACATTCGATTTTAATACATCATCAACATTTCGGCTAGCTTAGAGAACTTTTGAGAAACACAATGCTCTGCCACCACAGTACCTCTGCCTCTGCGTGCATGTACTTTGGTTGCTAACTCACTTAACCTCTCTGAATTCCATTTCCTCGCCCATAATTGGGCATATTGACCCAACACTCCACAAAACTGTTCACTTATTGAAGTTCTGCTATAAAATGCGTGAGAGAGCTTCTTATACCATAAAGTAGTTTGTGAGCACATAGCTCATTCCCTCTTTGAGCCACTTCATGAAGGCAGAAGAGATGAGCCTTTTGAAGATGGAAAACTTAAATGCCAATGATATGGGAGATTTAGCCTTGGGAAGACTGAATCAACATTACCATGCTCACCTCACTGCTCAAGTCACAATGCCCAGCTAAATGCAGGTGCTTAAAACTTATTCAATTATCACTTCTCTGGATCAGACCAGCCTGATGGCCCAGAGTCAAACAGTGCCACTCCCTGCCCCCACCTTCCCTCCTTCTGGTTTGGCGCTCTTCATTACATTTAGCAGTGATGGAATTTCCAGCACTAATTGATTGCTATTCTGCTTCCATTCTTGAGAAAACTGAGTTTTTGATGATGAGGATCACTCTGCCTTATTCATTGCGAGAGCATCACCAGGATGTGGTAGGAGCTCAGTACATATTTTGACCGTCTGATAGGGGTGATGTCTTAGTCTTTTGTGGCTCTTATAACAGCATGCTCCGTATTGAGTTGAGTTAAAACTAACAGAATGTTTCCTTGCAACTAGGAAATCCAAGATCAAGGCACTACTCGATTTGGAGGTTAGTAAGGGCATAATTTATGGTTTATAGATGATGCTCCTGTTTTTGCTTTGTCTTAACAGGGCAAGAGGGATGAGAACTTTCTGGGAATCCTTTTATAGGAGACTGATCCTAGTTGTACGGCCTTTCCCATTTGGAATATTTATGTTAGAATGAGGTCAGTTACCCTGTTTCCTGTGACACTGTTAATATTTTTCTAGGAAGTAGAATGGTCCATTATTGGCTAATGGGTGGCTATTTTCACATTTTTAAAACTTTCATGGAGAGAATGAGAGCATCACTTCTAAAAATTTTATTGTAATGTCCCTTAATTTTCTTCTACCAAACCTGAAGTTATCTTCTTCTTATGAAAGTACATCCTATTGTGTGTGTGTGTGTGTGTGTGTGTCTTTTGTATGTGTGTATATTTGGAACTTGAGGCTCTATGAAAAGAAGAACCAAAGGAAACATCCATGCATTAACAATTTAAAAAGTACTGCAGACCACAAAGTTTTTACCAGCCAGGTATTAATAGCTCACACTTGTAATCCTAGCTACTCAGGATGTTGAGATCTGAGGATCATGGTTCAGAGCCAATCTGGGCAGGAAAATATGTGAGACTCTTATCTCAAAATAGCAACAAAAAAGCAAGAAGTAGAGTTGGGGATCAAGTGCTAGCCTTTATCAAAAAAGCTGGAGAAAAATACCCAGGGCCCAAGTACTGGACACACACACACACACACACACACACACACACACACACACGAGGCTCTAAAATGGTAATACCCAGTCATATCACAAAAATTGTTTTAGAAAGACAGTTTAAAAATAACCTTACATCTTCTTCATCTTAGGAACTTCACTGAACTATTAGTCAAGAAAAATGTCTAGCATTTTCATTCAACCTGTAAGCATCACAAGATGAAGAATTAATCCACATTTCCATAAAAGTGGGAAAAGGATTGAGGGAGAATGTTTTCTTCCTTCCTTAACCCTTCTTCCTTCTTCAGGCATAATACAGGAACAGAATAAAGACAATATGTTCCAAATTGCCAGTCACACCAGTGTCTGTGTGGGCTGCTTCAAACATGCAAATGGCTACAAGAAATGCCTCTCATCCTACCCAGATAAATGAAGGTTCACATTACCATCCATTGCAATGGAAGTCAAAGGGGGACAGGAAGTGTTGATGAATGCTTTTCCCTCCGGACAGACATTCTGTACAGAAACACTAGTGTTGATGAATTACATCAGCTGCCCAGCTGTACATGAACCTGTAGCCTTTTCAGCAATTTCCCTGGTGAATCCTTCTGCACCACTGCCTCACATCCACACCCCCATACCTTCCCTGACTTCCCGTGAAGCCATGAAGAAATCCCACCTTCCCGTCTATCCTGGAGTCCCAGGTTCCAATCATCTCATCCATCATTATTTGCTTGGTACAACCACAACTTGCATATATGTAAGGGAACTGAGTCATGAGGATACCAGAATAGAGAAAGGGAAGAAAGTGAACTCAACAGACCAATAAGCTTTATTTGGGAGTGAAACCTGGGAAGGGCAATCAGGTCTCCTTCAGCACGGCTGAAGGGGAAATGACGCACCCATATCACAACTAGGCAGATATATTAGGCAGAAGGAGTAAAGTCAGCAGGAGCAAGGGAGGGGGGTGGGGAGGTAGAAGTGGAATGAGATGGAGGTCAGGTGGATGAGCAATCTCATTTTTTTGACTGAGGAGTTTTAAGGTTTCAACAGCCTGTGTTCAGCAGAAGCACATCTGATGTGGCCTTGTTATCAGGCTCTCTTCCAAGACCATTGGTATATTTACTCAAGGGAAAGGGGAAGGGAGATGGGGCTGAGTGCTTTAGGTTAAGTCATTTTCCATCAATATATGATTTATATTTAGCCAAAGTCAAGTACAAAGGATCTTTATTACCAGAGTGTTTATTTGATTACATTTTTTTGTCTTTTGAGGTAGGGTCTCATGATGAGAATGTATTGGTTTAAACTCACTGTGTGGTAGTGCTGGACTTGAACTCAGAATCCTCTGGTCTCGATCTCCTCAGGGCTTCCAGGCATGGATCACACTTAGTACCTGAAAATTTATCATCAGAGACTCATTTGAAAGCCATGATGCTGCTTTTACAAAAAAAAAGTCATCTCTACTACTACTACCACTACTACTACTACTACTACTACTACTACTAGAAGTTAGATGTTTCAAAAGAAAGTCAGAACTATTATCTATCTATAGGAAAAAAAGTTTTAGCAATGCAGGGAACCTTGAACATTTAGGTCTTGGCCATATCTGGTCTCTTTGAGGGAATCTCTTGGTATCTCCATTATTATCAGCTACTTCAACTCACTTCATTTCAATGTACACATGGAAAACGAGATGACCCTATTATAAATGGAACTATCAGCATTACAAAAGATGTAGCATTGAGAAAATATTGATGAAATGACATAGAAGGAATTAATGGAACTTCCAAAATAGTTTTTTCCAGGGTGACCTCTTCATGGTCAATCTATGAAGATTAAGTATAAAGTAACACTAGTGTTCACATATACAATTCTATCAAAAGCACTTCACACAAACCCTTTGATTTATTATTTAAGACATAGCATATGGCTGTGGTTATAACCAACAAGTTCTAAAATATCGTTTAAATTTATCTTTTGTAAGTTTGGGTTTTATTTTAGAGGTCAATTCCCAGTCAAATTTCCCCACATTACTTCCTTTGAAATTTTGGTTCCAAATCGAAGTAGATCCTCTCTAATGGGAGAGCAATTTCCTGTCTTTCCCATCCATATCACAAAATATTCTGCACTTTTCTACTCCTGCTGATTTGCCTATGTTCCTATTGGGTCTCTTCTGATCCTCCAGGTGTCCCTCAAAAACTATCTCCTCCAAATGCACTCCTCTGGTGCGAGGGAATATTTCTCCTCAAAAATCAGCCAGCACATTTTGTTTGTAACAACCACAGAGCTTTGAGATACAGATGCTTGAGTAAGGAACTAGACTGTTGGAAGGCTTTTTCCTCTTCTCCTTCATTCGTTCAGCTAGTATTTGGTGAGTATTTTGTGTGTGAATCAATTCTCTGGGAACCATGGGCGATAACTTTGCCTCGGTAAAACCATATCCAAACTGAGTTCTATTTATTGAGCAAAGAGTAAACAAGAACATAAAGATTTAAATATTCTTTCTATGGAGTTTCTAAAAATGAAAGTAACAATCATAAGCTTTTGTGTAATTTAAATAAAGCGACATTAATTTATGTTCACTGTAAACCTCTATGCAAAAAACCAAGATTCACATGGAGGAGAGCTGATGTACTTTTTTGCAGATGACTGTGTCTTTGTCTCTTTCTTGTGTTAGCCTTGCTTCATGGTTGTTTATGACCTGCTGTCCAGCTTCTGTGCAGCCAAAAACAGAACTTGACAGCTGGTCCTCTGATGGGTGGTGTCAGCTGGAGCCCTAGGCCCTGTCCCTGGTGAATCCTATAATTTGTTTGGGTTAGGCTGTGCAGAATTGGAAAGCTGTTTTTCAGAGCGACATTGGCTAGTAATTCACAAAGATGCCCAAGCTTGTGTCCAAGCTCTTTCAAGTAAAGGATGAGAAGTTTTTGGCTGAAATCTCTGGGACACTGATCAGTGTTACATGTTAGTCTTTGTCGAGAATTAAAAATATAAGGAATAGAGGTTTAGTGCTTCTGATTAAAACACAATGACTATTTAAGTATGTGACACAAATGCTTAGAGTGGCCTCGGGGCCTGGATGAGATTCAAAGGGCTGAACTGAGATCATACAAATCCTGTAAAGGAATTCACATTGACTTTTTTTCGGGGGGCGGGGTAAACACTGTGTGTGTCTATTATAATACTGTAAATGCTTAGCATAACACAATTTTGAGTTTGATAGGACCCGAGGATCCTAATATATGAGAACAATGGATCTCTAAAATTATTTTTTCATTTATTCATTTTTTCATTCACTCATTCATTCATTCAGCCACTGAGGCATCTTCTCAGTATCTCTCTGTATTGATGAAAACCGGAGCCTGTTTTTCCCTCATAACAAAGATCCAGCTTTTCTAGTAAATAAAAAAATGAAATAGCTCTAGTATTCTGGAATTTTGAACTCCAATCTTGTAGGAATAATTAGGACCAGCCTTGGGACTATGACCTGATTGTTAGAAATCTAATACAGTAGAGATTTTATAGACTGTTGGTCAATGTTGCTATAGCCTGACTGGCAGGCTGAAGCTTGAACCTTGGCTAAAGCTCCAACATGTGTCTCTAGCTACCTTTGGACATAGGACTGTGGATAGCATAAATCTAGGTTTTTTATCTAGCCTCTCCAAAGGGTATAATTCTTTCTTCTAGAGTTTGGTGAAAATGTAAGCAGTTTCCTTACTGAAAGGCACAGGGCACTATCTCAAAGCTCTGCTTAAAGGACAGAAGGATGGAGCATGAGAAGAACTATTGCACTCTGGGTCTTGATGTCGCCCCTTCCTGGCCCTCTACAACGCTGAGTCCTTGGCATTGTCTTTAATCAGGCTCTCAAACTTGTCTGCTCAGTGGTATCAAACCAGGGAGTGAAAAATAAATAAATAACCACCCTCCAAACAACCCTTCTATCCCTCCTATCTGGGTCCTTTTGCCACAGAGGTCCTGATTTATTAGACTTGATAAAGCTTAGACATCAGAATTTTTAATTAGATTCAAGATGCAGCCCAGGTTGAGAACAAGCTGAGACCTTGAGATGTACGAGCACGCATGTACCTGTAGACACAAAGGGATGAGGAATGCCAGGGCGTATCTGACGACGCTGATCCAAGGCTTACTTCCTTTCTTCCTTATTACTGATGTTTTCCTTATCCCTGATGTTTTCCTTATCCCCATTTGCTTTTCAACATCCTAGATAGATAAATAAAACCTGATTTCCCCTTTGGACATCTTTTCTCTGTCCTGCAGCCTCAAAAGCCCTCTCCCCTTGAACCTTTGACCTCAGTGTTGGATTGTGCAATGCTTTCTCTCTGCCCCTAAGAATTGGTCGTAGGTGTAATTGTAGTAGCTGCATAATATGTTATATGCACACATGACCACTTATTAAAACAGTTCCCTACAGTTATACATTTGGTTTATTTTGTGTGAACTGATGTATAGTACACTAACTTCTTATCTGTTTAACATTTAATAATTATTAACTAGTATCACACATATGTTGAAGCATAAAGCATAACGCACATGACAGGATATCTGTAGGATGGCATACCATCCTAGAGGGAGCTGGCCAAGATGTTATAATAGATTAATAAGTTGCATGAGATAAAATGGGTACAGCCTCTCATGTTGCTTTTATTTTTGGGGGTTCGGGGAGTGGTACAAGACTAGAACTTGAACTTGATATTTGACACTTTTGCTCCTTGGCTGGTCCTCTACTGCCTGAACCATGCCTCTAGCCCTTTATGTTTTTTTTGTTGTTCATGGGAATAAGGTGTTATTTCTCTAGTTTTTTCCCTGCTTATCATGGCATCCATATGCATGTGTGTGTGCATGCATATTAGGAAAACTTTGAAGAAAAGCATCAACACTAACATTTATTTTAGTTTTTATTTTCAATTGTAAATGCACAGACTATATTTTGTGTTTAGGGGGGGTACCAAGTCTTGTTACAAACTATAGATACAATTGGGAATAATTATTAGGGTTATCCTGAACTTTTCATTTATCACCGCATAAATGATCATTTTCATTTTTTGGAGCTTTGTTGGTTTCTATTAGAGGTCTCATGGTCTCAATCTGTATAATTCTTCTGCCCTTCAATTTGAAGAACCAGTCACTTTTTCTGAGCATTGTTTTGAGTTGTTGGCAAGGATACACAGTCACTATTTAGTCTATCCTGTGATTCCAGATGGACCAGCTGGAGTTGATCCTATGTGGCTGGATAACTGCCTTTGTCTTGAGTTCAGATGGTGCAGCATCCTGAGTTTTGTTGCTCCCAAAGGCCCTAAGCAGAGACATCATTAGGCTAGGCTACTGGATGGGCAGGAAGTCAGCTCAGATCAGGCTGGACCGCACAGTAAATCCCCTGACCAGGTGGCACTGCTATGTTTTGAATTCAGCAGTTAGACTGAACTGTAGAAAGCTCTCTGAGGTTAAATGAGATCACTGCTTGGGCTAGATGAGTCCAGTCATTTTTATCAGTAGAAAGAAATAGTTAAGGTTTGCCTTCCTTCCCATATGGGCTTCTATGAGGTGAGATTTGAGGCTGAGATGAGCACTGTTTAAGTTTGGACCATGTTCTTTGCCAAAATTAACTGTAGCAAGGTCTTAAGGTAAGCTTTGAGGTCACACTGAGCACTATTAAACTTCTTGATGATGCATAACTAAACTCCGATTTTTTTCTGGTAATTTCTAATGCTGTTATCTCTCTTTAGAATACCTTAGGAACCCTATGGAGAGCCCAAGCACTGAGAAATGAAATTTGGAAATTGCCTATCATCTTAATTAGGCCTGTTGTACTTGCACAGGGGAAATATATTCAAATGAACTCATGCAAAAAATGGTTTAAGCAAAAGATTCAGAAGCAGTTCATAGGAGCCAAGCCTAGAAATGACTGGTATTTCAGCAGCCTGTCAACCCCCACCCCACGTAATGACCTCTAATCCACCTTCCCTGACATTTGGTAATTTGCTCATCTCACATCTTTATCTTTATAAAAAATTGTGTTTAGATAGAGCCTACTGTGCACCACAGCTGTCACATAGTGGGTCTTTGCATGGTGAAAACTGTTGAGACAATGAACATACCTGACTGTAGACATCTAGAGTTCCAAACATCAAGTTACCTAAAGTTTTGGACTTACAGTTTGTCTTATAGGTAAAACTGCAAGACTGAGTGGAATGAACTCAGATGCAGTGGGCTAGTAAATCGAAATAGCATTTGGAAGAGTATACAAATCTCCACAGTCAGTTAATTAAAGTAGCAGGCAAAAGTTTCTAATGTGATCTTTGAAAACTAGAAGAATTCCTAACCTGTCTCCCTTTTAGACCCAAAATTTTCAGATTCTAAGTAGAAGGAGAGACTTCCATGAGTAGAAGTATTGAATGGTGAGTAATTTGAGCATTGTAAACCCGTTCTTCACAACACTGTAGTTTTTAATTCTTAAAAGGAGCATGTCTTAAGTACTTTCCTATAGCAACATATGATCCCCCTAATAAATGCCAACATCTTGTGAAAATCTATCATATCCTAATCTTACCACCCTCAAAAATAATCATGAGTAGCTATTATGTATATTCATATACATACACTTAGCTATTATGTATATTCATATACATACACTTAGCTATTATGTGTATTCGTATACATACACTCAGTATGCATATAAATTTTGAGTATGTATATGTATGTATATATATGTATATTACAGTCTGAGTTTCTCCCTTGATTTATTATTGGACTATTTGTGCCCATTCATTGGTCTAGCTGCAAACTTTTGCCTCATGTGGAGGAACTATCATTTGTTTAATCACCAGCTTTAATAAAACTGGATATTTACTTTCAAGCTTTCACTATTAGAAATATCTGTATAATAAATTCTAATGTATATGTACTTTTCTATTTCCTTGCATAATTTTTAGATTGGAATGTGTGGCTTGAACTTCTGTTCATTTGCACAAAATAATCTTGTAATTGGCAGGATAATGCATGCTTTAACACAGTGATATTCACTTTGTGTTGTTAGTCTTTGTATATTCATATATATGTATATATGTATACTCATATATACATATATATAGATAGATTATAGGAATACATATGTATATATACATATTAATCTAGAAAATGAAATATACATATATATAGTTATACATTATAGGAATATATGTATATATACATCTATAACTTATGAAAATGTCATATAATGTGGCAAAAGAAATTAAGATTGATAATCAGATAAATTTCAAATAGGGAGCTGTTCTGGATTACGGCCAGAACCAATATAATAAGTGGAATTATTATAAGTAGAATGGGGAGACAGAGCCACAGGAAGATGCTAATGTGAAAGAAAGGCATAAAGCAATGCAGTGTTGTTGGTGTTAAAGATGTGGGGGAGGGCCACAAGCCAAGGAATGTGGGCAGCCTGTAGAATCTGGAAAGGGGAAGGAAATGAGGTACCAGAAAGGAACACAGGTTTGCCAATAGTTTGATTTTAACTCTTTAGACCTATGTTAGACTTATACCTTAAAGAACTGTAATACAGTAAATTTGTTTCATTTCATTCTACTACATCTGTGATAGTATGTGACAGTGACAATGGAAAGCTAAGAAAGTCCATTGCCAGATTAATATAGTTCCCAGAGTTCTTCTTTAGGGTGAGAAGATGATCTTACCTGTTTCATCATGCATGGGTTGTAAGGCACATTAAAAGAGGCCGTACTCTCATAAAGGGAGGATATGTAGGCAGTTCAGTTATTATGATTATCTAAAAGTGTCACATCCTTAGTTGACAGTTATAATTATATTCCAAGTCTCTGAGTTTCAGCCCATAGCTGTTTTCCCTGTCATGCCTCCTCAGTTCACAGATACAACAAACTGATGATGATTTAGCTTAATTTGCAAGAACATTTCCTTTTGCCCTTGACTTCTTATATCATTAGAAAGTCCTATGCTTCTTTGCATGTGATGGTTCTGGCTGCGAATGGAAGTGTGATAGCACTTCCTCTGCCCTCTTTTTTTCTGCCTTGATGGAGGACTGGAAAGCTAGATCTTAGTTACCCTCCCACAATCACGGAGAGACCATAAAGATATCAGAGACATTGGCTTTGATATTGAGTCCTTGAATTAATGCAAGACTTCTTAGGATGTAACAAAGATAAATTTTTATTGAATCTACTTCTGGTTATTTGTTATATATTTTACAGCCAATTCATTCCTCTCCATTCCATTATACCTTAATGCTTTCTTTCATCTAGTAGAATTCTACCCAACATAAGCCTACCTTCATCATGAAACCAATATTGTCTCTTCCTTCTCCCATCCTTTCTACACCATGTAAGCCAATCAGATGGTAGTTTATATTGCATTTCCCCAATGGCTACCTGTGTCTCAAACTGGCTGCTCACTAGAGCAATACAACCCCGTGAGATGAGGCGAGTTTCTTGGTCTTTACTGTGCAATGTGTTGGTCTCTATCCACACACTGCGACTGAGCACTAGCAATGTAGCTAGTGTAAAAGAGGAACCAAAAAAATTATTTAATTTTGTTCTCAATGACAACATGTGGTAAGTGGCTACCATATTGAAGAGCACAGCATCAGGCTGATAATTCCTTAAGGAAAGCCTTAATGATTAATAAAGTCTTTTGTCTCCGATGGTGGAGGAGCAGGCATGTAATGCATCATAGAATGTTATTTTTAATATTCTTTATTATCTTTATTATCCTGAAGTAATTGGATCAAGGTGGTTCAATTCAGCATGTCAATTTGCGAGTGCAATGTATCTTGATCCTTCTTCAATCACATGTGATTACTCTTCATTGCCCACAGCTGTTGCCAGTGATCCTGATGCCTAAAGGAAATGGACAAGTAATCTGAATGAAAGAAGCTTCCAACATATGACAATAGGAAATGGCGGGAACTTCAGTAAGTTTGGCTGCCTGAAGGAGAGAGTCAATTCTCAGCCCTGCGTGGCATTGCTATGTTGAAGGAAGAATCAATACAGCCAAGTATTCCCTTTTTGTTTTTCGGGAAAAGCTGAAAATTGGAGTGTATCAATATCCCCAAATATCACATTTGAATACTGTTAATTCAATTAAAAAGTTTTCTTGGTCCTACAAATCAGACATGTTTGCTAGATGTGCACAGAAGGCCACCAAGATTTGTGCTACATAGACTTTGGTCTCCTTGTTTTCATTGAAAACTCTGAATTAGTCTTGAGGGCTCAGCTCAGATATGCCCTCCTTAATGCAAGTCTTTGGAACTGCTCAAAATCAAGACTAACTTAACCTTTTGTATAGACAGTTGCTGTTTCATTTCCCATAGGATATTAGAGTAAGTAGCTTCCCAACCAGCTTTGCTAACAATCACTGCTAGATTCCAAGTACAGTGCTAGGTAATGTGTGTACCTAGCTGTGCTCAGGGATTTATTTGATTTGCTACCTACTCTCTCTAGGGAAAAAGAAACAGGATCCTGCAGTGGTATCTTCCTTCACTGGAAAGGATGAGTAGCAATAATGGATGCTACTTCATGGAGGTTGAAGAATAAATGAGATATTGCATATAAAGATCTCAGTACAAGATCTGGAACACAGCAAACAGTAAATGTCTGACACATTGTCCCTTTCTCCCATTGGATATGTCATGCAGAGGTGCCCATATGTGCGGCACCGTGGCTCTTTATAAATCAGCTTCCATGAGTGTCTGTCCTAGACAATTTTGGTTCAGGGGACTCAGGTAGACAGTACGCCATTGTTTCCTGCTGTTGCTGTTTTCTCATTGTAGGCAATTTGAATTCACAAAGCATGTTCTTAAGCTCAGCCCGCACATGCACTTCTCATCATTAAGATACTTGGGAAGTTGGGAGTTTTCCTCTTTGAGTTGCTTTTCTGCATTTCCCAAATGAACTCTGTAGGTACCACACACCTTAAAATTTAAATCAGATTATCCAACCAACCACAATTAGAATTTTTGGAAAACCCATGCAATTGCTTTTACTTGAAATAATAAATAGACAAATGGTTGTGTTCATATAAAACTCTTCCATTGTAACGAGGCTATGACTTAGCATTATGAATTTGATCCTACAGATGAAAAATATTGAAACACAAACAGGTTGTGGTGTCTGTTTGGGATCACTTATGTGAGGGACTGGGGTCAGTTTAAAGTCAAAGTCAGGTCTGTTTAAAGTCAAAGTCTACTGATGCTAAAGCGTAGCCCTGGAAATGGGCTGACCCTGTAGTTCCTGGCTGGGGAAAGTTGCTGAGGCTTAGGATTGGCTGTGTCACTTGGTGAGGGTTACACTGCAAAGCAGGACTCTGCAAGTCTCTGATCGCAGATCAAACTCCAGGTCTTCTAATTCCGCAGCTTTTTCCTTTCTGGTCAGCTGGCTCTTCCTGTCTGATGAAGCAGTTTGTCTGCAGAATCATGCTAAGGAAGGGATGGGGCAAAGCCAAACTAGCAGCTGCTCCTCCTAAGAGCCTTTGAGTTAGTCTCCACATTTACTAACGTGGATGATAATAGCTGGAGCAGAGTCAAGGAGCATACTGAACAGCACTCAGACTCTAAAGCACCACAGGGGGTGCAGGCGGCTAAGGCTGCCCTTCTAGATAACCCAGAGGAAGAACAAACAGCACTGGTCTACTTCAAAGATGATCAACAGGCTCTCTTTTATGTATTCATGGCCTTTGAAAAACTTAGAATATCCAGAAAAATACTTTTCATGTAAAAATATAGCCCTTCCTCCAGCTAAGGAAAACATGATTTTTTAAAAGAATAGCATTGATGAAATTGTAAGGCTTTTATGGCTTATAAGAATTTTTGTATGTGTGAAAATACCATACAGAGGGGTTACAATTACATGGGCAAGGTAATGAGTACATTTTTTTTATCAAGCATTGTTGCCTTCTCTTTGTTTCTCCTTCCCATCCCTTCCCATCTCCCATCACCCCACCCCCCCACCCCCTGCCAAAGTTGTAAAGTTTGTTTTTCAACATAACGACTTGTACATCTCATTGTTGCAATGGGTCCACCTGTATCCCTATTTAAACAATTTGTTTTTGCCCTTCCTCTCCACAAATTATACCAACATCAAATACAATGAAAGCAGGGGTTATACCGTGGGGGAGAGACATACAAAGCAACAAAGAAATCATTTGTAAGAATTTTTAAAAGTGTTAGAAAGTCACAATGAATCTTTTATAAAATTTCTTTGTGAGTGGATTTAAATAAATCCATGAAATAATAACAATATATATCTCAACATGTCTACTTTGAAATATAATATTCCTTTAGCAATAGATTCACTTTTCATTCCCTGCTCCCCACCACACACACACATAGCCTGGGCTTTGCTTTTCAAGTTTTCAGTTAGTGATGTTCATTCAAGGTTTGAAAATGTCAAATAAAAAATTCCAGAAATCAACAATTCCTAGGTTTTAAATGATGTAACATTCTGAGATGCAAGATGAAATTTTGTGTCATCTTGTTCTGATCATCTGCATAGGACATGATCAACCTTGTCTCAGAGCATCTGAATTATATAGGCCACCTTCCCATCAATCACTTGGTACTTGTCTCACCTATCAACAGTCAAGATAGCATGGTGTTTGTCTTCAATAATCATATTAAGACAAAAGAATTGTGAGGCTAGAAATCAGTTATGCCAAAGAGATGTAAAGTGTTTTCTAACTGAAAGAGTCTAAAGAAAATATGACATTTTATGAGACAAAACCCACATAATTTTTACTATGACATATTGTAATTTTTCTATTTTATTATTTTGAATGTCTTCCTGTGCATAATTCATAGCTGACCTTTATCATAGCTTGTATGTTCAGGTAAAAAAATGGAGTGCAGAGTAAATTCATAGTATAGACTTTGGTGCAATCAGCAGTTTCACATACCTATTGAAATGAACATGAAATGGATACTGTCCCCCTTGGAAGGAGGGGCCCCTGTCCCTCTTTCTGTATCTTAGAAAAATGGCTGTTTTTTCATCTAAAAATGCCATTAATAAACACAACCACTGAAGAAGATTAAAGAAGAACTAATGATCACTGATAGAAAAGAAAAATCGGCTAAGATTCTATCACTCAGAGTTAACAAGAGTTCATTCAGAGTTCTTGGTGTTAATGTATCCAGTCTATTTTTAATATATATATATATATATATATATTCATAGAATGGTGAAATCTGAATAAGGTCATTATGTTCTTACTAATGCCAATATTCTCATGTGCGATTGCACTATAGCTATACAAGAAGTTACTATTGCAGAAAACTGGGGAAAGGATATGGTGGTTTGCTCCATTCTTTTTCAATCTTATTTCTTACAACTATATGTAAATCTATCATTTTTCTCAAAACTCAAAATTACCCTCAAACATAATGTTCTTCTTTGTCGAGAACCATTGTTATAAACTTCCATTTCTAAGTGGCTGCCTCGTTTCTAATTCTATGATTAACAAGTTTTGTCAAGTGTCGGGTAAATTCCCTTTGAGGATCTCATGAAGGAGAGAAAACACTTTTTGTAAACCTTAATCTAAATATAAATTGGTCAGAACAGAAAAGATCCTAGGTATGACCTTATTCTAACACATCATTTTTACAGAAGAAATTGAGAAGCAAAGAGGCGGAGGGTTTTGTTCAAGAAGTTAGCTAATAATATAGTCCAACCCAAGACACTTCATTGTCAGATACTTAGGCTTCGACGCCCCAGTTCTGAAGAGATCAAAACCTTTCGTTCACATTTACAGTACAGTATGCAGCCCTCACGTAGAGTTAAGTCGCTTCATATGTAGTGATGTGGGAAGAGCATTTTGTGGAGGCCTGCATGATGGAGGCGGAGGCAATGGCCAGTGGTGCCAGCTTTGTGGCAACCTTGAGGCCAACTCTGTTTGTGCTTCGTAGGGGCAACTTTAGGACCTTCGTGGAACCAGTTCTGAGGCCTGATTTGGAGCATTGTCCTCACTGTTAACAATCAAGCCTGGTTCTCACAGTTATGATCTCAGGTTTTCAATATCACTTAATTAATTCTAATTCTGCTTATGTAAGCTGGAATTAATTTATCTTATAATGAGCAGCCCTGACTTAATTCAGTGGGAATTTGGTAGTGTTTATATCTATAGTGTTTATACCTTAACATCAAGTTATATTTAATAAACAGAAACATGCTCATGCATTTGGCGTTCAACTAGAAGGTAATCAAGAGAAACACTATGGAGAATGATCTTTTAATGAATGGCTCTAACCTTACCTATTTGCTCCTTAAAGAAATCCTACACTCTTATTTTTTTTAACTCAAGACAGCCATTCTACTTTTTCACAATTTTGTAGGCCAGTAGATCTAGGTGGCTGGTTCTGGGAGGATCCAGTTCCAAGATGATATCCTTATTGATGTGTCAGTGTCTTGGGGCTCTTGGCCTCTGTCTATCCACATGGCTTCTTGACTTCAAAGTCCTTCCCTGGTCTTGACATTCTGCTCATTTGCTTATGTTAGCTTTCCCACCTGGAATGCCTTCCCTCTTTTCCATTTGTGAAAATCCTATCAATCACTTAGTAAAGTTTCCATAAATCTTATATCCAGAATTACTTGTCAGCATTCTGTCATTACCACCATTCCCATCTTCTTCTCATAAGGATTCCATTTTGGCTCCAAGAGCACAGAGGGGAATAAGAGTTGAAGTAAGAGATTTAGGGAGAAGGTGAATACCATCATCCCATTTTTGACTGATGTTCAAGCCTGCCTTTCTCTTTTGGAGGAAGAGACATTGTCTGCTTTCCCTCTTCCACAGAATCTAGTAAAGTACATGGTACATAATAGGTATGAAATGAATGCTTGTTGAGTGCATAAAATAACAATTTCAAGGAAAGGACAAGAATTTAAAAGACTCATTAACGGCATCTCCATTCCTTATTTTATTTTTACATTCTTTATCAAATGCCCAAATGAATCTAGGTATACTCACAGCATTACTTAACGCCTTTGGTCATTTGCAGATAGACACACACACTCCTCTCTCATGGAATTGGACATTTTCCACAGATCTAAGCTTTCATGCTGTCAGGCTCTTCAAACACACAGATGTATACTTTTGTGCAGCTCCTCCATAGTTAGCAGCTTGGAAGAGACCTCAGGAGCCCTGCTCGAAAATCTGAGTGCTGTTAAGAGTTCTGCCTTAAGGGACACAAAAGGTAACCACAGTTCCCAGGAGCTGAAAGTCTTTTTGCTCCAAGCCTGAGGAAAATAAAAAAAAAAAAAACTCTTTAGAAAAGCAGACATCTGTCAGAAGCTGCCAAGTCGGCAAATCTAATTTCAGACTACCTAGAAAATAAAAATAATATCCCAAATTCAGCTGGCATAGCTTCGAGGATTCAGTAAGTCCAACACACGGTGTTTATGTGAGCTGTGATTAGGTAGGTAGTTTCTTCCTCAGGCAACCTGGAACCTAAGGAGCTTCTTGAGAGAGCTCTTCTGCCTCCATTGGGAGGCAGCATTCCAGAGCTTCGGGGAACATGGCTTGTCACATCTAACCCTTTAATTTTACAGATGAGCAAGCTGAGGACAAGAGGGAATGCTTTGCAAAGAAGATCTAACAATCCAATGCCAGTCAGAAACATCTGCCTCTCATGCCACAGGACTGCTCTTTTCCCTACAAGACATGCGGTTGCAGGTCTTGTTTTTCTAGCCTTTGCTAACATCAGGACAATGTTGACCAAGAAATGTGAGTCCTTTAAGTCTAAAAAATAGCCCAACTTGCCAAAGATCTGATTAGCTTTCCCAACGAAAAATCGGTTCACACGTGGTATTGGATTTTCATACAGTATCTTCACATGAAGCTTTTCTTGTCAATCAACTTTAATGAAAAAAATACTAGCTCATCTGATAATATGGATCCGGTCTCTGTATTGGGAGGACACAGCAAAATTTTAGCTTATTGTAACTATTTTAGTTACAGAGTTATGCCTTCTCTGAGAACTACAGCACTCCACCCTGCAGGGCTACAGAGAGGCATATTCATGTCACTTGACTGTCTCTATGATCACAGTTGATTGGACAAAGGATGACACTTAGTGCGAGTTGCACCAATCAGATCCCTTCTTCTACAGATTTTAGTACTGAGCTGGATCTTCTAAATGGAAGAAAATAATCTAGAAAGTATTAAGGAAGGTTTTTTACCATGGATTTTCAAATGCAAACAAAACTAGTTCAAAAGAGAATAATGAGCGAAAGAAAGCATATAATAATGTAGTAGAGTATGTGGATCAAACAGAAGGAGAAACTAACTGGCAGATGGGGGAAAGGAGAGGAACAACAGAGAAAGAAACAGGGACAAAAGTAGACAGAATCAGTGATAAAGATTTCCAGGACATAAAGAGAGAAAATGTTAGGAAAGACAAATCAGTTTTCATTTTATATTCCAGTACTTGTGAAGTCTGTGTGCACTGTCTGTGCCAGGTGTGTCAGGGAAACTGACACATCTGCATGATCTCTCATATAGACACACACCTATAGACAAACAGAGAGATGGAAAATTGCCTGAGTTTTAAATGTCTGCCTTAAGTCATTTGGGATGCCCAGTTGCTTTGGGGACTCATGAATAGCACAGTGTTCTTCCTGTACTTCCCCCTCTTTCATTGTTTTCTGTAAATTGCAGCCAAAAGTTTAAACTATAAACAGCTCAACATTCACAAAAGCAGTGCTCATTAGAAAAGCAAAAAGGAAAGAGATTATAAACTGGAAAGTGACACATCGTGGATTTCAACACGTTTGGAGATTCCATGCCTCTCCATATCCATTCAAACACTGCCTAATTATCTTAGGTTAATAACTTTTCACAGTCAAAGGCAATTTAACTCAACTCGGTGATAGAGAAGTAAAAATTCTACGATATAAGTTAATTTGCTGAAGAAACTGTAGGCTTACTGGGCATACCAGAACCTAGCCAAAGTGAAATAGTTTGCTTGACAAAGTGACTTTGGAATACACATAGGGTTCAGTTAGGTGGGATCAGATAATTGAGGATTAGATATGGATATCATAGCTGTCTATTGAACATAGCATCACCTTGCCATATCTTGTATAGTTACGGTCATTCCCTTCTACTTGCTCCTTGCTGTATCCTTTTGTATCTCTGCGTATCTCTGTTTTTACCTTTCTCTTTGCCTGCAACACTCTTCTCTTAATTCATCATATGTGCAACTTCTAAGACACTAACTGAGTCATTGTCCCCTCTGGTATCTTACTGTTCCCACCCTAGACAAATCTTCTCATGTCTTTCTGGTTGCCTCCATTGTTTTTGGCACTGATGCTCAGCACCATTCTAAGTATTGGGAAAAGAGACATAAGAAGTCTGTTTCACTTGTATTTACATTCTATTTTGAGAGCCAAACAATAGGCCAAAAAATGCATAATTCTCACTTCTGGTGAGTACTGTGAAAAATATGCTGTGTAAGGGAATCATTTGTGAGAAGGAGACTGGGATTTGATTCTAGTGGTTTGACAGCTAGATCTAGTTGTCTCTAGGTTTATTCCTTCAACCATGAGCTCTGAGAAGGATGGTTGTCTGGCACCTAGCAAGTCCTCAGTGAATATATCAGAACCAAACACATCAGTCCTCAATAGAATGCCCTTCCAGGCTTTATACAAACAGGTAAGCTGGAGAGTTAACCAATTTCTCAGCAAATGACTGAAAATTATTGTGTTCTCTGAAAAATGTTAAGTGTCATATTTTGTTCTGACTTTACCCAGGAATGTAATTAACCAGAAAGCTCTCAGTTCTGGAACCAAACATCAATATCCCATTTCTCAGTTTCATAAATAGCCATGTAGAGTTGGCCTTTCCATTCCACTTTCACTGGCTTCAATTATTTAATGCCTTACTGCCTGGTTCAAAGTCTGCTGTTTATGATCTATGTGCCTTCTATAATTTTTTTCAGCCTCTGGCCCAGAAAATTTGTGATTTTCAATCCAGCACACTGGGGTTTGTTGTACAGCTCCTACTCTAAATGCTGGTTCATTTGGCTATGAGAAACCTACAGAGGCTGAGCTACTTGGCTGAAATAGGATGTACTTTTGGTGAGTAAGCATATTCAACTAATTTCTGATTACAGACATGAGGGTGGAGGTATAGAAAAATGCTCAGTAAATTGGAGCAGAACATTGCAGGACACAGTGTCTTTGATTTGGAAAGCAACAGAGAACACAGGCTTTGGGACCAGCTAGAGATCAGTTTGACTTTCTGATTTGCAAGTAATTACTAGGTTGTTATTGGAAATATCAATCCCAGCCTCTTCCTCTTTCTAACGCTGTGTAGCAAATGGTGTGCATAAAACACTGTGTGCAGTTTCTTGCACATAGTAGGCACCGACATAATGAAACTAGAAATACATTGACACAATTGTTAAGATTGTCAGAAGGAAATTTATGTTCATAGGCTTTCTTCAAAATCAATTATTCTCAAACTATATCTGGCATATTATGATGCTGGTGCTTTGTGTGGAATTTAAGATTTATATTCATGAACATAAGCATGGGACCAGATAATCAAAGTTCCTTTTACCTTTCGAATTCTCCCAACTGGGAGAATTAACTTTGAAATACCTTTTTCTTCTCTCTATTTCAAAGAATTATTGTGAAGGTAACTGAGTTAACTTGATCTAGTTTCAACCATATATGTGTGTTTGTATATATATATATATATATATATATATGTGTGTGTGTGTGTGTTTGTGTTTATATCTGTTTGTGTGTGTTTCTCTCTCTCTCTCTCTCTCTCTCTCTGTGTGTGTGTGTGTGTGTGTGTGTGTGTGTGTGTGTGTGTGTATCCAGTACTGGGTCTTAAACTCAGGGCCTAGGTATTATACATTAGCATTTTTATCCAAGGGTAGGGCTCTACCACTTGAAACACAGGTCTACTTCTAGCTTTTTGGTAGCTGAATTGGACATAATCATCTCAGGAACTTTTCTGCCTAGGCTGCCTTTGTACCAGCATCCTCAGATCTCAGCCTCCTGAATTGCTGTTATTACAGGCATGGGCCATTGGTGCTCATCTCTATATGTTTATTTTTTTAAAAAATGATTTTAGGTGTCTGTAAATGGAATACCCCAATGATTAAATAATAGACCATGTGTCCTGGTGCCCACCTGCAATCCCAGCTATTTAGAAGGCAGAGATAGTCATAGGCTGATGCTATTTCCAGCAAAGTTAGCAAGAGACCCTATCTGAAAAACAAGCTCAGTGACAAATCAATGGGGCCTAGCTCAAGTGATAAAGTGTTGGTCTAGCAAGTATGAGGCCCAAGCTTAATCCCCAATAACAAAAGAAGGAAAATGAGAGGAAAGATGAGAAGCCTAAACAATATTATAAAAGTCTAGCCAAATATCACTGTTGAAGTCTTCAGACCCAAGACCAGTAGCCTGTTTGTGAGAGGAAAGTTTGCAAGTACTAGGGAAAGCTTCTAGCAATGCAATGTTAGGCTGACACTCTCCCTACAGACTCAGCATGATGTCGTTTCACACTGTATGAGTCAGACTTGAGTCCATTTATTTCTTAAATACAACAATCTAGATCTGGATTCAGGTTCTAGAGGCATAGAGTCAGAAAATTCAACTTCTAGTCCCAGAGACATCATTCATCAGAGGAAGGGCCTTATACATTGTTATACATTCTCCTTGAAGCTATCACCTGACAGAACTGAGTCGGAAAAAGTCCCTTGTCTTTGGAGTGCAAAGATTCTGATGCTGTTTGAGACGAAGCTGATGTTACTCTATCTCTCTGCTAAGTACCACAACACCCCCAAGTTGCCCATTCATTCTGTTGAACTGAACTATCCAGTGTAGAGTATGTCATTTTTCTCTAGGTAAATAATGCATGCATTCAGCTGCATGGACAGTTAACCAAAGGGCAGATACAGTGCTCATTTTGTATTCTCTGTCATGCCAGGCTGGGAAGAACCATTTCATCTACTTGATCTAAATGGGGTGGTAAACAGTGGTGACTTTTAGTGAGATTGGTAAGAGACAGAAAGGAGGAGTATCATGGATCGAAGAAAACCTTGTTCTGGAAGAATAGACCGCGAGCCCTTCCTCAAACATCAAGTCTATAGCAGGAAGAGACTGGAATAGACTTATGAGCTTCCAATATGGAGTCTCAGGTTTCCTAGGATTAACCCACCCCTCAAGGAAACCTTGTGTTAATATATTTTAATCCTTAAAAAAACATTTTAACCAGGTGTTCACACCTTGTGGTTCACACCTTTAATCCTAGCTTCTCAGGAGACTGAGATCTAAGGATCATGGTTAAAAGCCAGCCCAGGCAGAAAAGTCTGTGAGACTCTTATCTCCTATTAACCAAAAAACTAGAAGTAGATCTGTGACTCAAAGTGGTAGAATGCCAATCTTGAGCAAAAAAGCTCAGAGACACCACCTAGACCCTGAGTTCAGGCCCTGGTACCAGCAAAATATAAAGCAAAACAAAAAACATTTTTTAAATTGTGAAAATACCGTACAGAGGGATTACAATTACTTCAGCAAGGTAATGAGTACATTTCTTATCAAGCTTTGTTGCCTCCTCCTTTGTTTCCCCTTCCCATCCCTTCCCATCTCCCCCACTCCCTCCCACCCCATGTGCCAAAGTTGTAAAGTTCATTTTTCCACATAATGACTTGTACATCTCATTGTTGCAATGGATCCACCTGTATCCCTATTTAAATGATTTGTTTTTTCTCTTCCCCTCCACAAATTATACCAACATCAAATACCGTAAAAACAGGGGTTATGGTCAGAGAAGTTGATGTTAGGTGAAATGAACCCTAAGATAAAGACTCAAATGTTTCTTCTTTCTTGCTATTGTTTCTAGCATATTTATAAGATACTTCTTTGTTGCTTTGTATGTCCCTCCTCCACAGTATAGCCCCTGTTTTCACAACAAAAATTTTTAAATGACTTTTTAATGATCCCTTTTAAAATCTCTTCAGAACACTTACTAAAATAATGCTATGAACTCCCCATTTTCCATTTTATTATAAAGGACTAACTCAAATGATAGACTTGAGCCACTGCCAAATTCATCATTCTAAGTTTTTTCTTCTAATGTATCCTAAACATCTGCTAAGAACTACCATCTTTTTAAATGTATTCTTTACTTTTTTTGAACCCATTTCACCAGGCCTACACATTTTCTTCTAAGAAGCCTTTTATTCCACAGCTCCCCAATTATTCTTCCTATAGGAGGTACCAGGGGAATGCTTCATTGGCTTTGGGATGTTAGATGCTTAGCTAAATTCACTGATTTGGCCAAGAGAATCACTCTCTGTCAGATAGCATTCCTGCTGCAGACAACATAAGTTGACTGTGAAGATATTCAACATAGAAAGGAATTTACTCAGAAGGTTAAGTAGGGAGCTCACAGAATAAACATCAAGAGCTTGAGAAAGGTTGGGTTTCTAGGTTTCCAAACAAGACCTAAGGGTTGATCTAACCTCCTACCGGTTTTTTTTTAATCAATAAGGCTTTCTTAGAACACAGACAAACATACTTGTTTTCTTATTGTGTATAGTTGTACTCCTTATACAAGTCAAATAGCTAAGCTAAGGACCTTATGGTCACCCAGACCTTAAATATTTACTAGTTAGCTTTTATAGGAAACCGATTGTTTTAAGTTGTGAATAGATGGTATTTCCAGGATATTGTTGAATAACCAGATACTCTTTGCCATTTTCAGTCGGCATCCTTTATTTCAAGATTAAAATTGCTAGAAGAGAGAATCAGATTAACTGAACTCACAGTGCATATCCAGCCCCTTCTCTAAGGAGAGCTATGCTTCCAGACTCATCCTCCCGCTGCAAGGGCAGCCTTCAAAGGGTGGAGCCCAGCCCCCAAAGCAAAGCCAAGAGAATGGAGAAGAGGTTCCAGGTAGGTAAAAGTCAGTCGATGAGCAGGACAGGCACACTCACCCAGCAGTCCTGCAGCAATTCAGACTTGTGCTACAGCAAAATTAAAGCACACACACACACACACACCACTAATTAGTCTTGTATAGCAGTTTGTTTCTAAATATAATATGCCACAAGTTTTAGGGATGGTTTTGCATGGCTACAATTTAGTTTTATAGTCTATAAGTATTCTTTTTTTTCTTTTTTTTTAATAAGTGTTTTATTGTGAGAATACTGTATAGGAGGAGTTACAGTTATGTGAGCAAGATAATGAGGACATTTCCTATCAACATTGTTGCTCCTCCTTTGTTTTTCCCTTACTATTCCTTCCCTCCCATCTCCACAACTACACTCCTGCGCCCGCAGGATACAGGGTCCACCTGTATCCCTATTTAAACAATTTGTTTTTTCCCTTCCCCTCCACAAATTATACCAACATCAAATACAGTGAAAACAGGGGTTATGCCGTGGGGGAGGGACATACTAAGCAACAAAAAAAATCACATGGTACCTTATAAATATGTTAGAAACAAGAGCAAGAAAGAAAAAACCACTTGTGTCCTTATCTTGGGGTTCATTTCGCATAAATCATCTTATCTGACCTTTTCTGCTTGTCTCAGACATATAGTAGTTATTGCAAATAAGGGAAACCATGGGACCTATGTTTCTTTGGGCCTGCCTTACTTCACTTAATATAATTTTTTCCAAGTCTTTCCATTTCCTAACAAATGGGGTGATGTCATTTTTTCTGATGAAGGCATAGAATTCCATTGTGTATATATAGCACATTTTCTTGATCCATTCATCTACTGAGGGACATCTGGGTTGGCTCCATAATTTAGCTATGGTAAATAATGCTGCAATAAACATAGTTGTGCTGGTAGCTTTAGTACTGTCTAGTTTGTGATCATTCGAGTAAATGCTACAAAGTAGGATTGCTGGGTCATAGGGGAGCTCTATGTGGAGTCTTTGGAGGAACCTCCAGACTACTTTCCAAAGTGGTTGAACAAGTTTACACTCCCACCAACAATGCGGTAGGGTTCCCTTCTGTCCACATCCCCTCCAGCATCTGTTGGTATTAGAGTTCTTGATTATAGCCATTCTAACTAGGGTGAGGTGGTATCTCAAAGTTGTTTAGATTTGCATTTCTTTTATGGCTAGAGAAGTTGAGCATTTCTTCGTGTCTATTGGTCATTTTTTTTTGTATCTCAACTTAGTGCTTCTGTTTGTTTTTAAATTGTGAAAAATACCGTACAGAGAGGTTACAATTACATGAGCAAGGTAATGAGTACATTTCTTTTTTTTGGGGGGGGGCCCGGTCGTGGGGCCTGAACTCTGGGTCTGGGTGCTGTCCCTCAGCTCTCAGCTCAAGGCTAGTGCTCTACCACTTGAGCCATAGCTTCGCTTCTGACTTTTTTCTTTTTGCTTATCTGGTGCTGAGGAATCAAACTCAGGGCCTCAGGCACGCAAGGCAAGCGCTCTACCACTGAGCCACCTTCCCAGCCCATGAGTACATTTCTTATCAAGCATTGTTGCCTCCTCCTTTGTTTCCCCTTATCATCCCTTCCCATTTCCACCCCCACACCCCCCCATACCCCCTGTACCTCCTCTGCCCCCCCAGCCCCCGCCCCGAGTTGTAAAGTTGTAAAGTTCGTTTTTCGACATAACGTCTTGTACATCTCATTGTTGCAATGGGTCCACCTGTATCCCTATTTAAACAATTTGTTTT
>NW_012267228.1:19451949-19458464 GCF_000151885.1 Dipodomys ordii
GAAGTGGTGCTGTGTCTCAAGTGGTAGAGCGCTAGCCTTGAGCTGAAGAGCTGAGGGACAGCGCCCAGGCCCAGAGTTCAGGCCCCACGACCGGACCTCCCCCCACATAAAAGAAGAGTCTCATGACTTTCCTTCCTCGGCTGGCTTTGAACCACAGTCCTTAGATCTCAGCCTCCTGAGTAGCTAGGATTGCAGGTGTGAGCCACCTGGCACCAGGCTCCAACAGTATTCTTGATATCTCCATTTAGAGGTCAAATTTAATACCTCACAATGCTATCTGTTATTTTTCATACAAACTTATTTTGTCTTCCCAATTTCTGTAAGTAGCAGAATCACCCTACTACTTGCTTAAGCCAGAAATCTTAGAATTCTTTCTCTCTCCTAATTATAATTATTCTATCAACAAATACGGCCAGTTCTACCTCCAAAAATACATCTTTAATCGATGTAATCGCTACCATTCCCACTGTTAATTCCATTCCCTGAGCCATCATCCTCATGAAGTCCTGTGTAGCAGCTTTTTCTTTCAATTCTTGACCCTCATAATCCCAGAACAAAGCGAATTTCTAAGATACAGGCCAACAGAACCCTTTACTCTCCTGTTTAAAAGCCACCAGGGGCTTTCCATGGCACTTAGAAGCAAAGCCATCTCCCAGGCCCAGCACACACACTTGTCTCATTGGCCTGTTCTCCTCTTCTTCATGATGCCCTTCCCATGCTTTTCTTGGAGTTGCTTTTAGCCCTTCACCTTTCTTGCATATCCCTTTCTTTGCCAGTTAAACTCCAGAAACGTTTACTAGGTGAGCTCTCCACGTCTCTTTCTCTCAGAACATCTTCCATATCACACATAAGTATATTAGATATTTGTTTACTTTAATTTATTTTTCCCCTTTCAAGCTGCAGTAGGGTAAATGGTAGTGGTGAGGGCTCATCTATCTTGTTTGCCAATACCCTGCCCTCAGCATAATGTCTAGCCTATATAACACACTCAATAAATATTAAATGGCTAAATAAATGAATGTCCAAGTCCAGCTCAGATTCTTTATGGTTTCTACTGTCTCATTTACTGTTTCATCAATTCCTTGCCTCCCATGTGCTTAGAAATTTATAGTTTGCAAAACACTTCCATTGTCTTTCCCTCATCTGTGAAGGAAGCAGAGAGGCCAGGGGTGAGCTTGTTCCTGTTGTGAAGAAAATAAGGTTCAGAGAGTTTAAGTGGCTGGTGGCTGGCTTATGTATAGCCTTTTGGATCAACCAAAAGCAGTGCAATGATTTCAGACTTTTTTCTCTATTCTCTTGTCTCGAGCAGTATCTAGATTCTGAGAAGTTAATTGTTACCAATAAGGAATTAAAGAATGTGACAATGGTGGCTCATGAGTATAATCTTAGCTACTCGGGAGGCTGAAAACTGAGGTTTACAACCAAGCTAGGCAGACAGATCCAAGAGACTCTTATCTTCACTTGACCCATAAAAAGCCAGAACTTCTATGTTCATCAAAGAAGTAGATCTGCAATTCTCTTTTGTTGTTGTTGTATCTCTGTTTAGTTTTGGGATGAATATAATGCTGTCTTCATATATGTGCTTGGTGGCGATCCCTCTCTTTCTATTTCATTGAAGAGTTTGAGGAGTATAGGTGTTAGTTCTGCTCTAAAGGTCTAATTGAATTCAGCTGTGAAACCATCAGGTCCTAGACTTACTTAGATGAGAGAGTTTTTATTACCATTTCAATTTCATTTCTTCTTATGGATCTGTTTCAGTGGTTTAATATCCTCTTGGCTCAGTTTAGGTATGTTTTCTCTCATATGTGAAAGCTAGAATTAATATGTAAATATATAAATATACATTTTGGGGTAGTATATCCAAGTGCACGCAGTGTATTAACTGAAATAGGGTAGATTATGGGGAGAACCCAAATGATCTGATTCCTTAGGAAGGCTAACTCATGGTCCAACAAAATAACTAGCAGGGAACGGGTACATAAAAGGGAGGGATTGAAGAGAAAGGAGAGATGAATGAAGAAAAGGAGGGGGGAAATGAAGTCATAAATTCAATGTTTATTCTACAAAATAAGAAAATTGAGGGAAAAGGTGAGGTGGGGAGAGATGGGGGAAAATGATGAAATGGGTGACATTGATCCAGATTCATTGTATTCATACACTACCTTGTTGAATGGCATTTCTTTCATACAGACACTTAAAGATGAGAATAATTTTTAATAATTTTTATTTTAAAAATACTGTACAGAGGGGTTACAGTTTCATGAGCAAGGTAATGAGTACATTTCCTATCAAGCATTGTTATTTCCTCCTCCTTTGCTTTTCCCCTACCATCCCCTCCACAACTGCACTCCCCCCCCACCTAAATTATAAAGTTGGTTTGTCAACATAGTGTCTTGTGCATCTCATTGTATCCCTATTTAAGCATTTTGTTTTTTCCCTTCTCCTCCCCAAATTAGAGAAATGCATATACAAGATGCAGGGCACTGAAATCAAATACAGTGAGAACAGGGGTTATACCATGTGGAAGGGACATACAAAGAAGCAAAAAAATCACATGGTATATTATAAATACGTTAGAGACAATAAAAAGAAAGAAAAAACCACTTATGTCCCTATCTTGGGGTTCATTTCGCTTAACTTCATCTTATCTGGTCATATGTACATAGCTTTTAACCTTTTCTGCTTGTCCCAGACATATACTAGTTATTGCAAATAAGGGAAACCATGAGCCCTACTTCACTCCCTCTTTGCAGATGATATGATCTTGTATTTAAAGAATCCCACAGATTCCACTCCCAAATTACTTGAACTGATTCAAAACTTTGGCAAAGTAGCAGGGTATAAAAATTAACCCTCAAAAATCAATGGCTTTTCTATATGCCAACAATGAGAAGAGCACAGCTGAAATCAGGAAAGCAACTCCTTTTGTAATAGCCCCACCAAAAATAAAATACCTAGGAATTAACTTAACCGAAGAAGTGAAGGACCTTTACAATGAAAACTTTAAAAACTTGAAAAAGGAAATCAAAACAGAACTTAGGAAGTGGAAAAAAACCTCCCATGCTCCTGGATTGGAAGGATCAACATCATGAAAATGGCAATACTTCCTACGGCTATCTACAAATTCAATGTGATACCTCTCAATATTCCAACCTCATTCTTCAAGGAAATAGAAGAAGCAATCCAAAAATTTATATGAAAATAATTTTTGAGTTAAAGAATGTTTGAGTTAAAGAAAAAGTTTACTTAGTCTTACTGTACTTAAATTGTTTATTCGTTTATTTTATTTTTATTTTTTATGTATCTACATTGGATTTTCTTCTTCTTCTTCTTCTTCTTCTTCTTCTTCTTCTGATGATGATGATGATGATGATGATGATGAAAATACCGTACAGAGGGGTTACAATTACATGGGCAAGATAGTGAGTACATTTCTTATCAAGCATTGTTGCCTCCTCATTATTTGTTTATTTTAAAATGGTTTTATTATCTTTAAGTAGTTGTACAAAGGGGTTATCATTCAACAGAGCAATTTATGAATACAGGTGCATCTTGATAATGTCATGCCTTTCAACATTCTCTCCTACCCCTCTTAACCCACTCTTTCCTTCATTTTTCTTATGTTTTTAGGTTATGTATTGAAGTTTTTTTAATTTAATTTTATTTTACTTGTGAACATACTGTACAGAGGGGTTACAATTACATGGGTGGGATAATGCGTACATTTCTTACCAAGAATTGCAGCCTCCTCCTTTGTTTACCCTTCACATCCCTTCCCAGCCTCCCCCTCCCCCCCAATCCCATGTATTGAAGTTTTTGCCATTTTAAGAAGCTTATATGTACAATACATCTTAATCTGTGTCACCCCTTCAACATCTTCACCCTTCTTCCATTCATTCCTTCCCAGAAAACATAGGCTGGAAGAAAGACAGCCTCTTCAACAAATGGTGCTGGCAAAACTGGCTATCTACATGCAAAAAAATAGGGAACTAGATCCTTATATATCACCTTATACCAGTATCAGTTCAGAATGGATGGGGAAGGTGAAGGCATTGTTTAAGTTATCAAGTAACAAGCATAATCATCTCATTTGTATATTGTGCTCCAAGCAAAGCTAGGCACACAAGCCAGTTGCTGGAATGTCAGCATAAGACACGTTTTCAGGTTTTATGAAGACTGATTACCAGAGAAGCATTATAGTGGTTAATAGAGCAAGCTTCACTGACTGCCACAATGATGGAAAGTAATTAAAAAGCTATGGCCATGCTAGATTTTAATTAGTGTAATGGACATGTCTAAAATGCAGGGATTCTGCTCTGTATTTTTAAAAATATGAATATGGGAAAAATAAATCCCAAGGTAGAATGGCAACCTATAATGGGTGATTTTTTATTTATTTATTTTTGTCAGTCATGGAGCCTGAACTCTGGACCTGGACGCTGTCCCTCAGCTCTTCAGCTCAAGGCTAGCGCTCTACCACTTGAGCCACAGCACTACTTCTGGCTTTTTCTTCTTATATGGTTCTGAGGAATCGAACCCAGGGCCTCATGCATGCAAGGCAAGCACTCTACCACTGAGCCACCTCCCCAGTCCATAATAGTTTTGGGTATTTTTTGGGTCCGGTAGTGGGGCCTGAACTCTGGGCCTGGGTGCTGTCCCTCAGCTCTTCAGCTCAAGGCTAGTGCTCTACCACTTGAGCCACAGTGCCACTTCTGGCTTTTTTCTTTTTGCTTATGTGGTGCTGAGGAATCGAACCCAGGGCCTCATGCATGCAAGGCAAGCGCTCTACCACTGAGCCACCTTCCCAACCCAATAGGTTATTTTTAAAAATAAAACAATACTTTAAATTTTGGCTGAAGACAGTTAATATTTTCAGAAATTTTATCTCAGTAATTTTTCATGACAGGATTCTGATATCAGTGAGTCACATTAGTCCCTTCTTTCTCCATCGGCTTGCTAAGAAATCAAAATAGCTCTCTGTAATCTGTCAAGAAATACATTAGTGCCATGTTTGAGTATGGCTTTTCAAATATTCTAATCGATTCATTTACTCATGTTTATCTCTGAAATTAAAATGAAAAAATAAGGTGACTTTTCCTATTCAAATTTCTTCGCTCATTTTAATGATAAGCTAGTGAAAAAAATAGTATTTGTTTTATGATGGAATTATCTGGTTTAGAAATACAAAGTGAATTACCAAACATTGATTGGCAAGACAGATTGTCAACAATTTCTTCCATCTGTGAGTGCATCTTCCAAGAGATGGAATTCTTTGCTCTCCCTTGGATCTGGGCTGGTCCTGTGAGCTGTTTTGATCAATAGAAGTAACACTGTAAATTCTGCAGGGAGGCTGTAAGGATCATAAGTTCTTCTGGGATGTTTTTGTCTTCTTAAGATGTAGATCTCATAGAGAGAGGTGCTCAGCTGATGCTGTTTCATGGTGAGAGATGTAGGGATGGGTAGACACACAGCCAGCTGTCTCTGTTCTTGCTGTCTCAATTGAGGCCCCTAACACTTCAGGGAACCTACCCTGGATGTCCCAACTCTAGCTGATTCTCCACTCTGTAAATCACAAATGTGACCTTAGCCATCCCCATAGAAAGCAGTGACAATCTGTACTTGCTTGTCATGCCCAACTTTCGGAATTATAACAGATAAATGCTTATTGCTATAAGCCATTATACTTAGGGGTGGGTTTTGAATGTAACAATAGGCCAGTGGAAATAGCATGAATAGAAAATGAAATTGGTGAAAATCAGTAGTCAAGGGGGCGCAAAAGGACAGGTGATGGGAGCTCAATATTGTCCATGTTACATGAGAAATACAAAAGGAAGGAAGGAAGGAAAAGGAAAATAATGGCTAAGCCACTTTAAAAAAATTGAACTCTCAAATTTAGACATTGCCACTGACTTCTTTAGAGAGATGAAGATGAAGATTTAAATACATTCCATTTCCTTTTTCTCTACCCTTTTCAATATTGTAATTTTTAAATTAACTACACCTCAGTGCTTTTATTATTATGACTATGTAAATATTTCATACTATTCAAGCAAAGTATCATCCTCATATTTAATTTACAATCTTATACCACTTCCTTTCTCTTGTGGAATTAAAACTGATTTTTCTTTTCTCTCTTTCCCTCTCTTTATTGGTTATAGGGCTTGAACTCACGGCCTAAGCACTGTCTCTGAGCTTTTGAGCTCAAAGCTAATGCTCTAACACTTTGAGCCACAGCACCACTTCCACTTTTCTGGTGATTAATTGGAGTCTCACAGACTTTCCTGCACAGGCTGGCTTTGAACTGCAATCCTCAGATCTCAGCCTCCTGAGTAGCTAGGATTACAGGCATGAGTCACCTGCACCCAGCTACCAGCCTGACTTTTTGCTCATTTGTATATAAATTAATAAACTCTTTCCACACCTCCAAATAACTCAGTAAAACACCTTTTGATTTTTTTTCTAATGCCAAACATATAATCTCTTGGTTTCTAGCTCTTCTTTTTTTCTTTTTTTTT
>NW_012267228.1:19459884-19484846 GCF_000151885.1 Dipodomys ordii
AGGCAGGCAGGCAGGCAGGCAGGCAGGCTGTGACAATGAAGGTAGAGATAAAGCTGGAGTTTGCTTAGGACTGCAAACCACCACCAAAGATGGTTGTTTTCTCTTGTATGTGGAAGTTCTTATATTGTAATAATGTATGTAAACATACAAGATCATATACACATGTACATAAACATATGAACCGAAGTATGGCCATACGTGGGGAAGAATTTAAATGGTGTCACTCCTTTGAACAGCTAACTTAGAGTCTCACAACATGAACCCTGGAAAGCCGGTATGGAGATGTGTGTGAGGATGTCAACGTGAGTGGGATGATGTAGAGAGAGTTTAGTCATAGGAGTCAAGGCATACGCTATGAAACTAGGAAAACCGAAGGGAGGGGTGGGGTTGGGAAGGATGAAGGAGAAGGAAGAAAGGGATGGCATTGATCATGATGCATTGTATTGACATGATGAATTGTAACCTGTTTGTATAACTAAAAATAAAATATTATAGCAATTCAAGGGAACCATTTGAAAAAAACTACCAGATTAATAGTATAGACTCCCCGAACTGTTCAAAGTTACCCCATCTCCCAAAAAGTTCATCTGGAGACCAAGCTCCTAACATATGGGACTTTGGAGTCCTTTATTATTATTATTTTGCCTGTCTTGGGGCTTGAACTCAGGATCTGGGCACTGTTCCTGAGCCTCTTTGTGCTCAAGGCTAGCACTCTACCACTTAAGCCACAGAACCACTTCCAGCTTTTTATGAGTGGTTAATTGAAGATAAGAGTCTTACAGACTTTTCTGCCTGGGCAGGCTTCAAACCACAATCCTCAGATTTCAGTCTCCTGAGTAGCTAGGATTATAGGCATGAGCCACGGGCACCTGACCTCTGGGGTCCTTTTTATCCAAATTATAGTCCATTTCTGTATCACTGTTTTAGAACCTTATTACTGTTCCTGAGAATGCCTCCCTCAAATGATTTGCGCTTAAGTTAATATCTAAGAGTTAGTTTCTAAAGGAACCCAAATCAAAATATTGTCTCTCCACTAAATTCTCGTCTTGTTTTCCAGAATTTTCATCAATTACCAATAATTAGCTGATTGTATACTTGCAGAGTTCAGCCCTTTATTGCTTCTATTGTTCTTTACTTTGGGGGGGTTCTGTATGTGTGTATGTATACATACATATATGTAGCATATATGTGCATACACATACAAACATTTATGCTTATGTAAATATATGCATGTGTATATATATGCAAATTTGTTACTTTTTCCACTATCTTAGTTTTTATTTCCAAGAAATAATTGTTATAGTTATCTCTTATTTCAGGAATGCACTCTTCTGTTACTTATTTGAAGATGTTTTTCAGTTTCATTTAAGTTTCCCTCTACTTTGCAATTGTCTATTCTCACACCTATTTGCTAGTTTATTTTGCTCTCTCTCATACAGATGAATGACCTCTTTCAAATATTTAGTGACTCTTGACTTCCCTTTTAGTTAGGTAGTGAGGAGGTGTGTGGATATTTGTACATGTGATTAGGTCTTACACCTGGCAGTCTGCTTTTAGATTTCACGAGATGCATGGGATCTCAGGCAGAGCTTTTTGGAGAGGCAGTTTAGTTTCTCCAGATGAGAATCCATCAATCTAATTCTTGGAACTAATTCTAAAGCAGGTATAACCTTGAGTATAAGAACTTTGGATGAGAGAGGAAGCCAGAGCTGTGAATCTTATTGTTGAAAAGTAAGCTTTCATTGAGTTCTTGGTTTTCCATTCATCCTTCTGCTTTGTTTGTGCCTGAAACATTAAGTCTGAAACCTCCTTGGTTCGCTGCCATAGGGATCATTTTTTTCCATTTCCTAGGGTTATGGATGTCAGAGCTAGAGACCTGCTCCTTACACTGACTTCAAAATATCTCCACATTTAGGCAGGTACCACCTCATTGCCACTTCCTGTAAAACCAAGTACCTTCAAAGCATTCGTTGTTAGGAAGTTCCTCAGGATGATCTTATGTCTTTTTAAACTGTGAATTGGATGTGAACTAGTTATTTAATTTAATGGAAGATGGTTTGATCAAAACAGAGCTTGTATCTCTGTACTCTTTTGTGTTCTGAATGATTTTCAAAAGGAGGTTGATTTCATATAATTATCTTAAAGCTAGAAGTCCAGAAAACTAGATTGTAAGTGACAAATGCAACTGATTTTCAAGCAGATAAATTTAATTTTTTAAACAATAATTGGCAACATATTTAAACTGAGAATGGAAACATTTCAATTCAAACCCTATTTCTCTCTTACTGCCTTCTGCATGTAACTTAACAATTACAGATACTTAGGAAACATTCACTTTTGTATTTTCTAGCCATTTAGTGAAACTCTGAAACTCTGTGTGAAATTTTCTTCTTCTAAGTTTAAATATTCCCAGGCCACCATTTACACCCTTTGCAAACCCACCTCCCAAGTTCTTTCTTTTATGATTTGCTAGAGAGAGAAAGAGTATCCACTCTGTGCTCAGAACTAACTTCTTTGTTTCCCAAAGAAACAGGCAGCCATGCTTCACATGTTAAGTCCAACCAGTGACTCATCTCTATAAAAAGCAATTCACACTTTTCTACTCTTCTCAGAGTGCACAAACTTGAAGAGCTTCTAAATGAGTGAACAACTTGATGGTTTTTTTAAAAGATAATTAGGAACAGATGCACATAATGTATATGGTTGGCTTCATTCAGGAGGGAAGGCAAGTTAGCAGGCACAGAAGGATAGAATTTTCCAAAGAGATGTGCAATAAAGAAAACAACTCATGCTAAATAGATTTGGCCATCATTGAATGAATGTCCCCTTCTAAAAATATTCAGAGTCCACTAGCAGAGTAAAGGCTCTGAGAGCCGGGCGCCGGTGGCTCCTGCCTGTAATCCTAGCTACTCAGGAGGCTGAGATCTGAGAATTGCAGTTCAAAGCCAGCCCAGGCAAGAAAGTCTGTGAGCCTCTTATCTCCAATTAACCACCAGAAAACCAGAAGTGGTGCTGTGGCTCCAATGGTAGAGCTCTAGCCTTAAGCTGAAGAGCTGAGGGACAGCACCCAGGCCCAGAGTTCAAGCCCCACAACCAAAAAAAAATAAAAGGCTCTGAGAATTTCAGAAACTGAAGTTTTCCCCTTTATTTTTATTTAGATATGATTGACACATACAGAGTGTCTATATCTGGAGTACAAAATAATGTTTTTATAACTCGGTTAACAGGACTAAGAATAGGGCTGGGATGAGGTCACAGGGGCCAAATCCAACAGGTCTATAACCAGCGGCCAGGCAGTTTTGTCACCCATAATGCACCTGTGCATGGATTGGCAGTAGAACATGATGTATTTGAGTGACAAAGTAGTTTCAGGATCTGTTTGCTAACAGTTCTGGTTTCAGGACTGTAGATGGGCATGTCTCTACCATGCCCTGTGGTGGCAATAGAATGGGGCTGGAAATAACTTACAGCACTACCTCAGGATCTGTGGTTAGATCTGTAGCCAGTGGGTCTATAAACATGATATTGCCTGGCATGATTTCTCCTAGGACCTCTGGTAGTAGCATCTGGCTGTAGGATCATGATCAAGTTGAGCTGTAACCAAGTCCATGTAAACAGGGCTGCAGCTGACCAAGTCCATATAGGAATGACAGCAGTCACGGACTGCACTTAGTAATCACCAGGGCATAAGGCTACCTTCTTTAATTAGCTGTCCTCAGTCTGAGGCCTTACCAGGGTTTTACATCCTCTTCAGTGGGGCCAGTAACACTTGTTTGCAGATGTTGCCAGTCATTTTTTTTTGGAGGGGTAGATGTGAGCTATACTTACCATTCCACCACATTATTCATGTTCAAGCCTCAAACTGGCTTCATTCAAGTGGTTCCAAGATACATTTGAGAATTTTCCTTATGTTCTTAATGAACAATTCCAAGAATTAATTTCTTATCTAAATGAAGGATAATAGTATCTACTTCAAAACAGTCCATTTCAATCATTTGACAGGCCTGAATATGAATAAGCCCTTTTTAAATTTCACTTCTAGTAGCTTGATTAATTATAGCTTAATTGTAGAAGTTGTGTTTTTTTGGTGTTAATAAGAACATAACATTTTATTTGGGATATAATTTAGGAAACACTGTGGGGAAAATGTCAATGTTTGGATGCTATAATCAACACAACCTACTAATTAAGAAATTCTAAGATTATTGCAAGGCTCTTGATATATCGATGTTTCAGTGTGTCTCCTAAAGTACTTTCACAGTCTCCATATGCTATTTGTGCTGGATCCCATTAGTAGCTAAGCTAATTTGGATCTCAGAAGTATCATCAGGTGATTAAACTTTAGGGGTATAAAGTCAATGGAACAAAAGAATATGAATTTTGGAGCCAAATTATGGCTGAGTCCAGCTCCAAGAGGTCAATTCTTGGCTTTCTGTGTGTGGTCTTGGGTTGTTTATTTAGTCTCCTTGGGCCTAGTTTCTTTGACTAGAGAGAGATTGACTTCAGTTGGCAAGGTAGTTGGGAAGACTCACAGGAGTTATTTGTGGGAAGTGAGTGATGGAGGCATGTAGGAAATGCTCCCTGTTTCTCCCCTCATATATTTGCTCTGTCTCTGGACTTGAGATCTCCAAGGACATCAGTTACCTGCTCACTTCACCTTTCTTCCTACTTTCTTATCACATCCCCCTCTTATGTCTACTTAGTTCAACCTCCTAGGACATTATCTGTTATCCAAGAGATATAAAGCACAAGCGTCTCACTACCTTAACAAAATGCACATGGTGCACAATCTACCCACACAGGCCAACCAGGAAGAGAAGTGACAATATTGGGACCTATTTGTATAAATAGAGAAATTTAAAACTCTAAATGACTCAAAACATTACTTTTACATGCAAGCATTGTCCCATTCGACACATACAACAGCCTCATAAAGTATTGTCTTTTGTTATCTTCTTTGTATTAAAACAGAAGACAGTCTGAAAATTAGTTTAGGGTTCCACCCACCCTCCATATAGTATTATGTCATATAGCACAATTAGAATAAAGTCTTTAGTATAAGTAATAGGTAGCAAGTAAAATGATAAAGACTATCTTGGTAGTATTCAAATTCCTCCTCTGCCTATGACATTTAATTTTCCAAAGGTCTCTGGGAATAGGTCACATGTTCCCACCACAGATAAAGAAACAGAGGCAGCTACAAAGTGGGCAGAGCCAGGATTTGATCTGTGGGTTCTGTGGCTCCAGGTCTCCTGCCCTGCCCATTACATTACACCAGCTCTGAATGGAGCCACAGGATCCTCTTTGAAGCCTAAAAATCTTCAACAAGGCAAATGCTAATAAAATAGCACCCAGGACTGCTAGTGAATTGTAATCATTACTTATTATACACAAACTCCTAGTTTGCTCTTGTTCAAACACAAATTTTTAGATGTCTGGAAAGACAGGCAGAGTGTGAAAGGGCTTACCATGAGGAATGAGTCAGCCACACTGCAATGATCTGCAAATATAGCCAGACGGAGGAAGAATTCCCCTTCTGGGCATCATCCTCAGCTTCTGATTATCCTACTGTACTTGTCCTCGAAGGATACTGGATGCTCTGACACCTTCCTTCTTTATTTGCTCTAGATTAGAAGCAGGCAATGGTGAGTCAAGTGCCAGTTGCTCATGCCTATAATCCTAGTTACTTGGCAGGCTGAGAATTGCAATTTGAGGCCAGCCCAGGCAGAAAAGTCCATGAGAGGTTCATGTCTTTCTCAAGCCATTCCTGTGTGTCTTTCATCCTATGCTACACAGGAGGCTAAGAATGGAAAGACCTTGGTCCATGCCAGACTTGTCTGTGATCCCTTCCTCTACTTTCAAAGCCAACAGTGACCAGTCACACCTTTCTTAGGCTGTATGACTATGACACAGCCTCTTCCAACTCCCTCTTCCACATCCTAATGTCAGTGTAAGGGCTGAATGAAACAATGCATTTGAAAGTTTAGCAAAGCACTAGGCTCCGACTGACTGGTAGAAGTCAGTTTTTACCTAATTAATTGATTTAGCAATTAAAAATGTATCCACTAAACAAGGGCAAGGCAGTAAGGTGTTAAAATGTGGCTATCTAGTTACCCAAACCTTGATCAAGAACTGTTTATACAGATCCTAGAATCAGATTGACAGATTCTCTATTCCTTAGAAGAATGGCTGATCCTATTTCTTACCCTCATTCAGCCTCACCTGTCAAAGAGAATAATAGTATCTCTCTCAAAATGATATAATTTTAAGAAATAAATGAGACGATATCAAGGTCTTAGTATCTTTCCTGGCATGTAATAGCTACTTAAGAAGAAATAGATAGGAAGAATAGGCATGATGATTCAATATTGTAACTCTAGATAATCAAAAGTCAGAAGTAGGATGATCAAAGCTTAAGGTTAGCCAGGCAATGTCAGTATAAAACCATATCTGAAAAACAGCTTAAGCAAAAGGATCAGGGATGTGGTTCAAGTGGGAGAGCACTTGCCTAGCAAGTGTAAGGCCCTGAGTTCAATCCCCAGTACTGTTAAAAAAAATAAGAAAGAAAACAAGCAAAGCAAAACAAAGGAATAACAAACAGCAAAGGTACATTGGGACTTTTGGACCCAGATAAACAATTTATGTATGGCTTAAAAAAAAACTATGGCTAAAATTGGGCTGGTAAGGTGGCTCAGTGGTAGAGTTCTTGCCTTGCATGCATGAGGCCCTGGGTTCAATTCCTCAGTACCACATAAGCAGAAAAAGCTGGAAGTGGTGCTATGGTTCAAGTGGTAGAGCGCTAGCCTTGAGCTGAAGAGCTGAGGGACAATGCCCAGGCCCAGAGTTCAGGCCCCAAGACCGACCAAAAAAAAAAACAACAACTATGGCCAAACTGACTATATTAATAAGAGACAATACAAATAATAATCCATCCAAGAATCGTCTTATTTCTTTCTCTCTACGTCTTGATGTTCTTTCTTCTCTATGCTAACTTCATTCTCAAGCAAACTCTTCTTATATAATAGAAAGACCTTAGGATAATTTGTAGAAAAAAAATACACTACTCCCAGTGTATCCAATAAAATGTGAGTAGCTCTCATTGAGCCAATGTGGTTTAGGCAATAAAATATAATATAATAAATATAATATTTATGTATAATATAAATATAATAAAATATTAATAAAGCCCACTCACTTGTCCATATAAGGAGCTGAAAATATGGATTTAAATCACTAATTCCATATGAACTATGAGAATAAAGTAGGGGTTCCCTAAAGTAAAATTAGAAGAAAGAAGAATGGATCCTAAACAGACAAAATCTGTAGATGTTCTCTGTATTATTATTATTATTTCATGTCACTTGAATTTTTTTGTAGGGGAGTTTGAATCCAGGATCACTCGGAATTTTTAGAAGCCAAGTTTGGCCAGAAATATAGGGGTTCTTAAACTTCTGCCCAATGTGATACCACCTTGAGCTCCTGATTCAATAAATTTTTAGAAGTCTGGTGTATTTTTCTAACTCAAATTCCCTTGGTGGGAGGAACGCTTTTAAATCTTTATAAGGAAGAAGTAGTATTTTTAACACATACCCACAATGTTTTTATATTTTTCTTTTCAAGATTTGGAAGTTAATTCTACTCTTGTTGGAAAAGGATTGGTTGTAATAAACCATTGTTGAGGATTGGAAAGAATAATATTGTATCATTTGTAAAAAGAAAAGGGAAAATGGGACTGGAAGGTGGCTCCGTGGTACAGTGCTTGCCTTGCATGCATAAGGCCCTGGGTTTGATTCCTCAGCACCACATAAGCAGAAAAAGCCAGAAGTGGTGCTGTGGCTCAATTGGTAGAGCGCTAGCCTTGAGCTGAAGAGCTGAGGGACAGTACCCAGGCCCAGAGTTCAGGCCTCAGGACTGACCAAAAACAAAAACAAAAAAAAAAGAAAACATTATATTTCAGTAAGTCAGGCCCAGAGAGACAAAAGTTGGAGGTTTTCCCTCTTATATGGAAGCTAGAATTAGGTTATAGCATTAAATACATTAGGTGGTATGCAAGTGCATACAAATGTATTAACTGAAATGCGGCACATTTAAGGAAGAACTCAAATAGCATAATTCCTTAGAAAGGCAAAGTCCAAGTTCAACAAAATTAACACCAGGAAATGAGAACTTGAAAGGGGTAATGTGGGGTTTTGGAGAGAAGGACCGATGACTAATAAAGAGGAGAAGAGGGAGAAGGTGCAGTTAAGAATCCCAAGTTAAGTATTTAAATGATTTTTTTTCTTTCATGCACTTGTTTCTAACACATTTATAAGATTATTTCTATGTTGCTTTGTATGTCCCTCCCCCACGGTATAACCCCTGCTTTCACTGTATTTGATGTTGGTATAATTTGTGGAGGGGAAGGGAAAAAACAAATCATTTAACTAGGAATACAGGTGGACCCATTGCAACAATGAGATGTACAAGTCATTATGTCGAAAAAACGAACTTTACAACTTTGGTGGGGGAGGGGAGGATCCGGTGGGGGGAGGTGAGGGGAAGGTGGGGAGAGTATGGGAAGGGATGGGAAGGAAAAACAAAGAGAAGGCAACAATGCTTGATAAGAAATGTACTCGTTATCTTGCCTATGTAATTGAAACTCCTCTGTATGGTATTCTCACAAAAAAAAAAAAAATTCAATGTAGCCAGGTGCTCGTGGCTCCCACCTGTAATCCTAGCTACTCAGGAGGCTGAGATATGAGGACCACATTTCAAAGCCAGCCTGGGCAGGAAAATCTGTGAGACTCTTATCTCCAATTAATCACCAGAAAACCAGAAGTGGCGCTGTGGCTCAAGTGGTAGAGAGCTCGCCTTGAGTTGAGGGACAGCATCGAGGCCCAGAGTTCAAGCCATATGACCAACAAAAAAAAAAAGAAAGAAAAAAGAAGGAAAGGGAGGAAGGAAGGAGGGAAAGAAAGGAAGGAAAGAAAGGAAAGAAAGAGAGAGAAAGAGAGAGAGAGGGAAAGAAAGAAAGGAAAGAAAGAAAGAAAAGAAAGAAGAAAGAAAGAGAAAAAAGAAAGAAAGAGAAAGAGAAAGAAAGTTAAAAAAAGAATTCAAGCTGGGCGCCAGTGGCTCACACCTATAATCCTAGCTACTCAGGAGGCTGAGATCTAAGGATCGCGGTTCAAAGCCAGCCCGAGCAGAAAACTCTGTGAGACTCTTATCTCCAATAAACCACTAGAAAACTGGAAGTAGCACTGTGGCTCAAGCAGTAGGGTACTCTCCTTGAGCTGAAGAGCACTGGGATGGCACCCAGGCCCAGAGTTCTAGCCCATGACCGACCAAAAAAAAAAAAAAAAGAATTCAACATGTGTGCTCCAAAATTAATAAAAGTATGGGAAAGACTGGGTTGAGAGGGATGGATGAGAATATTGAAAAGGATGACATGGATCAAAATGTAGCAAAATGTAGTCATAAACTGGTTCATCATTTGGTAACTTCTCTGTGCAACTACTTGAAGATAATATATTAAAAATATTAGAATATGAGTTGGGCACCAGTGGCTTACACTTGTAATCCTAGCTACAAAGTAGGCTGAGATCTGAGGATCATGGTTCAAAGTCAGTCTGGGCAGAAAAGTCACTGTGAAACTCTTATCTCCAATTAACCCCTCAAAAGCCAGAAGTGACACTGTGGCTTAAATTGGTAGAGTGCTAGCCTTGAGCAAAAAAAGCTCAGGGAACAGTATGCATGCCCTGAATTCAAGCCCATGACTGACAAAATTATATATATATATATGAATATGTATATATCTTAATGTAGTAATATCAAGGAAGTTATCACATGTGACTTCTTCAGTAGGTCATAGAAGACACTGCCTTATTGCTGTTTTCCCTTTTGGATGGCTCATTTGGGGAGAGACCAGTTGTCATTTTCTGAGGATGCTCAAGCAGTCCTGAGGAACGCATATGGAAAGTAAAACATGAAGGCCTCCAATCAACAGTCAGGACAGTGCATCATCTTGGAAGAGGATCTCCAGTTCTGGTCACGCCTTCATGGTTGCAAAACTAGATGACATCCTTACTGCAACTTCATTAGAGACTCAGCACTAAGGCCACCCAGGGAAGCCTCTTCCAGTTTCTCAGAAACTATAATGAAGTTACAAGTATTTGTTATAGTAATCTACCAGGATTTAAGGTAATATGTAATGTAGTAATAGGCTAAAGGGAAACAATGAAGTATTTCAGAATAATCAGTATGACAGATGTCAAGGAACTTGAGATCTAAAACTCAGCAGTAACATCTTTTCAGTAATAATTTGACTTCTCTGAACTGTGGCTTTATCAAATGTAAGTTGGGGAGTGGGTACATCTGTATATGCCACCAAGTTCAAGTGACAATCCAACTTTACAATGTAGCTTTGGATTAGGTACTAAAAGTAATTTTGGAAGTATCTTATTCATGTCATATGATCTTATCACACTCAATGTGGGAGCAAATATTTCATGCCATATGAGCTTATCATATTTGATGTGGAAGCAAATACTTTAAGATAATTCTGTAAAGAATTGAGAATTTTGGAATTGGAAGTCTTCAATGTTTAGTTTGTTCCTTGCTTTTTTTTTTTTACTTTTAGCCTTATCTTTCAGTCATGAAACCCGAAAGAAGTTAAATGAATAGATCAAAGTCACCTTGAATTTAGCCTCTCTGAGCCTCAGTTTCTTTATCTATAAAAATAGAAGTGATAATACATAACTCAAAGGTTGTGGTAATTGAGATCTTACTGAGGCCAAATAGTTTAGGTTGAGCAATTTCATGGCTCCAGAACACAGACTGTTACTTGAAAAGTAATTTTATGTTTGGTCCACAGCACTGCAAAGGAAAAAAAAAGCAATTTTCAAAACGATTAGCCATTTCTTTGGATTTTAAGTCACTAGAGCAAAAAATAGGAGGAAACAAACTTTGTCTACCCAGTCTTCAACTGTCTCTTAATGTCAGGTTTATAGGATCCCAAATCATTTTATCTCTCATGGTTCTTAACTGTTTCTTCCCTGCAGGCATTTGGGGCATTCCCCAGACCTTCTCAGAGAGTAAGGAAAGGAGAAATGGAGTAAGTCCAGAATCCTTTGAGGAGGCAGGAGGAAAGCATGGCATTTCTTTTTACCCATCATTCATGTCACAGACTAGGTTCTCCCTAAAGCAGCCTCTGAGACAGAATTAGCTGTAGGATACAAATTATGGACAAGGGGACTTATGAAAGTGGAAGGAAGGAAATAAATCTGCATAAAGAGAGATGTCAAGTTGCTATATGGGTCTGGTTCCAACCTTGACAGACTTCAATCATGGTCTCTGGAAGCAAAATGTTGCATAAAAACTCTACTGAGTTGAGCTGAAGTGGTCCAGCTCTTTATAGTTTCACCTTGACCAGTCATTGGTGGTCAAGAAAGACCATGACCTGAGGAAAGGCAAATCACTAAGCTGGAGGTTGAAAAGAGCAAGCTGTCTGCTAGCAGGACTCCTGGCAGCTGTATCAAGAGCTCAAAATAGGCTCTGGGTTGTTTATCACTGTGTGTACTACAATCCCATATGGCATTGATATAGGAGCTTTGTACTTCATACACAACAAATAAGAGCCTTTAGCTGGCTCCGACTCCAGACCTTTTTGTATAGCATCCTTGTGTTATCTTTCTATACCTATTTGAGAGTTTTACTATCTGCATTCTCAAATTGTAGAGGATGCAGACTGCAAATGTGAACAAACGAAGTCTCAGGAAACCCAGAGAACAAGATGAGACTCTATTAAGATTCTAATGTTGTCTGGGCAGGGAGACTTTTCCTTAATGGGCTATTTCTTGGATTATAAATCATAATGTTGAAATGCCTGGGATCTGGACTAGGTCAGGAAGCACCAGAAGAAGGATAAGCTGTGGAATGCCCAGTGCTTCCTCACTTAGCTTCTGTGAATGTGGTGTTAGAGCCCTGAACTCTTGTACTGACTGCATATGACATCACCAATGATGATGCAGCTCTGAATACCCTGAGCCGATAAACCAGTGGTAGAGCTGTCTACAAGGAAAGTCTTCCCTATCTCCTCAGATCAGGCAAGGGCAAGCCGACTAATCATCCATTGCCACACTATACAAGAGAAATCAGGTCAAATGAATATCACAGGCAGCCTTGAAGGAAAAGAGAAATGACCAGAGCTGAGCCTTAGGGAAAACACAAAGCAAAGAAGGACAGCTTGATTTCCTTTCTCTGGGAGTGAAGGGTTCATTGGCTGATGACCTTTAGGGAGTCATTACTTTTCCTTTTTCTCTGCGTTGCTGGGAACTGGTGGATAGAATCAGAGCAGTCATCATTTAACAAAGGAGGGGCAGCTTTGGCATGCCGCTGTAGCAAGCCATTTTATTCACTCAGCAAATATTTATTAGAGGATCAGCTGTTCTTCTATGCCTAGGGATAGAAAGGTAAATTGGCAATACCTCATATTTTTTAGCTGCTGCACTACGATGTTATTTGTTATGTCTAGCAATGGAAATTCAAGCTCCAAGTTAAGAGCATCGAGCTTAAGTCTACATGCTATATACTCCAAACCCTTCACCTCCACAATATACTCCATGTCATCTTGCTTGCCATTTTACTTATCTTTGTGGCTTACAACAGCGTTACCTGCAGGATTTATTGCATGTAAGAGTCACTGGAGGAAGCCAGGCAACTTTGGAATTTCTAAGAAATTAAAACAGCTGCACGGAACATCTGCTAAAAGATGACCTTCAGCTTTGGAAGTAACCTAATGCGCATGGGGTCCAAGCATTTCTCTCTCCTTCCCATCTTATGCTTCACTTCTTTATTCAAAATGGTCTTCAAGAATCATCCAGCTCTGTCTATACACCATTGCTTATTAGGAGCCCAGACCATTTGTGGACAGATCTATGTTATAGAACTGTGTATTTCCCAATTCAGCTCAAATCAGTTTGCTTTGTCCTGGGTTGCCTCCACTGTCTGGCTCTTGCTTCATTCCAGTCTCTTCTCTGTATCCCTTTTACAAATTAGTTCACCACCTTCCTTCCAGGTCCTTTACTGGGTAATGTTCTTTTCTACCTCTCTGTTCTTTCTACTAGTAGTCCATTTTGTCCATATGGCCTAGATGAAGACATCTTTTGGTCTCAATTGAAATGTCCCTACTACCCTATCATCCCTTTGATGAACACTAAAATGAAATTAGAACCTTAATTATCCCACCTGCCTACTTGTCTGTGCTAGACAAATGGATGAGTGCTCGGCGTGGGTAAAGTCATTTCTGCTTATTGTGTTGAATGACACCTTTTAGGCTTTTCCTCGTGGCCCAAGTTGCACTTCTTCATAAGATTCCCTTCCATTATTTGTAGAATGAGTTTTTACATTGTGTAGTTTTGTAATCTAAACATGCTCAATTCCTTTTGTGTCCTGTTACAAACCAAAACATGCATATGAGGTAGCTTGTATCATTACATTTGATTGAATTGATTCTGAACTGAATGAAATTTACTGCATGGAAGAAAAAAGAATCCTTGAGGGCCTGTGAAGAAAAGGAGCAATGAGAGGAAACAATGACAGGAAATCAATGCAGTGATATTGCCAAGAGCAGCAGAGTGTAGAAGACCTGCATTTATGTTAGTTATAACATTATCGCAAATGTTTATGGACATTGCACCAGCCAGCCCATTCATTGCCTAGAGGACCAAAGTTCAATCTAAAGGAAATCTTCTAAATAATCAGTTTAGCTCAATTTCCATTTTATTTTCTGTTATTTGTAAAAATGATGAAATCATAGCATTCCTCCTGGCCCTTCACTTAAAATTTTTTTTACTGTCCAAGTGATGTACAGAAGGGTTATAGTTACAGAAGTAAGGTAATAAGTACGTTTTTTGTCAAACTTGTTACCTATTCCCTCAATTTTCTCCCACTTTCCCTTCCTCATCCCCCACTTGTACAGATTATTTCTAACATATTGTCTTGTGAATATCAGTGTTGCATTGGTTCTCCCTTTGTCCTTTGTCTCACAATTATGTTGTTCCTCTTCCTTTCCCTAATTCAGATAAACATATATACAATACCAGGGTACCAAAATCAAATACAGTAACAGCAGGGGTTATACCATCACCATAGGGGGAAGAACATACAAAAGAAATAAAAAAATCACATACTACATTAAAAATAACAACAATAACAAAGAAAAATCTCTTAAATCCATGTTTTGGATTTCATTTCACTTAGCATCTTCTTGTATGGTCATATGTTCATAGCTATTGAGTTATTCTGCTCATCTGCTAAGATTATCCTAGGTTTACTATTTATTGCAAATAAACAATGGGATCTATATTTCTTTGGTTCTGGCTTAATTCATTCAGTATGATTTTTTCCGAAGCCTTTCCTTTCCTTACAAATGGGGTGGTGTCATTCTTTCTGATGGAAGCATAGAATTCCATTGCATATGCATTTTCTTGATCCACTCATCTACTGAAGGGCATCTGGATTGGTTCCATATTTTAGCTATGGTGAATAATGCTACAATCAACATAGTTGTGCTGGTGGCCCTTCAATTTTTAGCTCGTGAACCTGGCTAGAGTGAGTCACTTCATCTCTTTGAGTGTCATCTACTTACCCACAAAGCACAAGGGCTTTTCTTTTGATATATATCTAATCAAATAATTGGCCCATTTCAACTCAAATTATTTGGATTCTTTTGTCACTGAGTGTTTTGAGTTTCATATTTATTCTGCATAGTATTCCCTTGTCTGATGAAGAGTTGGGAAGTATTTCCTTTCATTCTGTAGGCTGTTCCATTTTCTATAAAGGAGCATTGTATTTTGATAGAATCCTATTTGCCAATTTTTCCTTTTGTGAACTGAGTGTGGCATTTTTATTCCCATACTCCCTCCACCTCCCATAAAGAGAATTGCTTACACACTAACATGTTTCTGCAGTATTGTCATACTTTTGCATCTTACCTTGATGCCTTTGATCCTCTTTTCTTTTCTTTCTTTCTTTTTTTTTTTTTTTTTTGGCGGTGATGGGGCTTGAACTCTGGGCCTGGGCGCTATCCCTCAGCCCTTCAGCTTAAGGCTAGCACTCTACTACTTGAGCTACAGTGGCACTTCTGGTTTTCTGGTGGTTTATTGGAGATAAGAGTTTCACAGACTTTCCTGCCCAGGCTGGCTTTGAACCGCGATCCTCAGATCTCAGCTTCCTGAGTAGCTAGGATTATAGGCGTGAGCCACGGGCGCCTGGCTTTGATCCTCTTTACTTATAGCCTGAGTGATAGGTTCTAGTTTTATTCTTCTGCATGAGGATACCCAGTTTTCCTATCACTGTATATTGAATATGCTGTCTTCTCTCCAGTATATAGTTTTAGAATCTTTTTTATAAGTTGCTTATATAGAAGAGAGAAAGAATGATTATGAGAGACTAGGGAATGTAGTAGAGAGAACCTGAGGTTGTATACTCAGCACAAAATATTGTAAGAAGTTCTAGTGTTTGACAACACAATTGAGTGACTATCATGTGATTTTTTTTTCTCATGTTTAAAATGAAACTCGAATTCCTTCTTGTAGTCCACAAGGCTGGCATCTCTTATGTTGTTTTTTATCTTTTTTCTTTTAGTATTTTTTATTGTAAAGGAGATGTACAGAGGGGTTACAGTTACACAAGTCAGGGAATGAGTATATTTTTTAACAGTGTCACCTCTTCCCTTGTTTTCTCCCAGTTTCCTCCGCCTGTCTCCTCTCCCTCACAAGTTGTGTTTTCAACATAGAGATTAGTGAGTATCACTGCTGCATTTATTCACCCTTTGTCCCACCATTTCTGGGTGTAGGTTTTTCTTCTAGTGTGTTCCCACCTGCTAGGCTTTAAGACAATACTAAGTACAATCTACCTAGAACTCTTCCTTTTCCTAAATACCCCAAACTTAAGTTCTTATTCAAATGTTCCCCCACTTTAATTAGGCTTCCTCTGACAATTCTATCTAAACTAGCTCCCCATTCCGTTCCTTTCATCATGGTACGGTGTCAGTAAACATTTATTTCACGCTGTAGTCATTTTATTTATTTATATAGGCACTTGCTTTTGGCCAACCTTCCTAAATGAGGATATAGTCTCCATGAGAACAAGAACCAGGTCTTCTATTCTGAGCACTGAAGCATTGCATAGTGCTCGGCACTCAAAAGCATTTCATGAAAATAGTTGTGTGACTATCAGGATGAATAAATCCAAGTTTTACCTGAATGGTAGGTCCCTGCAGACCACTGGCTGGCAGATTGATTAGAGCCTGGGTGGTATGTTTTCACTCTGAGTTTATTCACTGGAGAGAAAGCACTTGCACACTGCAGTCAAGCTTTCTCAGTGCTTTTTAAAAAGTGGAGTTGTGTCTGTATGAATTATTGCTGGAATGTTTCAAGGTTAACCCTGGTGCTGTCAGATTAATTCCTTCTTTTGCTAATTCAGTCATGAATCCAGAGGAAGAGGCAGATGCAGGTTTAGCGAGGTGGAGTTTATATTGAGTCATGGAGGTGTACCACTTACATCTCCCTTCAAGGAAAACTCCCGTGTGGATTAGAGAGAGCCTTCAACTGTAGGACTGTTAGACCAACTGTGGTTTCCATTACCTGACTACACTTCCTTTGACTGTGTTAACACATGATTGAGTATGAAAGACATTGTAAAGCTACATCATTTGTTCTTGATTCAGCCCTTGTTCAAGGCTTCTCATTAACCTTTCAATTTTTCCTTTACTTTTTTGTATAACTTCTTTTCTTTCTTTCTTTCTTTCTTCCTTCCTTCCTTCCTTCCTTTCTTTCTTTCTTTTTCTTCATTTCCTTCTCTCTCTTTCTCTTTCTCTCCCTCCTTCCTTCTCTCTCTCCCTCTGTCCTTCTTTCTCTCCCTCCCTCCATTCCTCTCTCTTTCTCTTTCTCTCTCTCCCTCCCTCCCTTCCCTTTCTCTCTGCTAGTTCTCAGGCTTGAACAAGGGCACTGTCCCTGAACATTTTTTTACTCAAGCTGGTACTCTACCACTTGAGCCACAGATCCACTTCTGGTTTATTGGTAGCTAATTGAAGATAAGACTCCTGCAGTCCTCTGCCATGCTGGCTTTGAACCCTGATCCTCAGGTCTCAGCCTCCTGAGTAGCTAAGATTATAGGTGTGAGCCATGGCCACTGGGCTCTGAGACATTCTTAATGCTTCACTATGGTCTGATGCTCTTATCATCCAAACCAGATTCTCCTTCCTTATTTATCTCCCTTTGAAAGTTCCAGACCCAAATTACAATCTAAATGTTCTCTTCACTTTATCCTGCTCTCCAACCTTTATATTTTCTCCTCAATAAACTTTGGTATGATCTGGACTCCTCTTGGTGTTTGCTTCTCACAGTATCAACTAACACAAGAACCTTTATTGACACAAATCACAATCTCAGAAGCCCCTTGAGGCTGAAGGTCCAGTAGCTTAATAGTAACTCTATCTCTCCTAAGAATTCCCAAACTTGACTACATATTGGAATCGTCTGGCAGCCCTTAAAAATCATCCAAGTGCATTTCCTACCCAGGTTTGGAGTGTCACTTGGGCATCAAGTTCCTGAAGTGATTCTATGTTAGCTAAAGTTGAAAATCAGAGATTTTCATGGATGACTAGAGTGACAGCTGACCTTCAGAGGAATTTCTGATTCCTGGCCTTACTTATTTTCAAGATATGACAGAGTTCTGCTTTAGTGTTTCTGCCATCAACCTGCTACATGCTGCCCAGCAAGACCTGTACTCGTTGCAAGATTCTCCTATTCTGCCAAACCAAATGAAGCAATGAATGTTAAAAATGTTGTAATCCCTTTGTGGTTATTAAGGGTGGTAAAGTTGCAAGATACAGGAGTCTTTATTGGATTGGGTAAAACTAAAGATCTTAGGTAAAGATATATAAACTTCCTGATTATTTGAGGGATTGAGAAGATAAACTTCAAAGGTAAGTGCCATCTTATCTTGTGTGTTTGTTTGGTAGTGATATTAGTGACAGGGAGTGACATACATGATGAGAAGATTCACCTTTACCAAAATACCTAGGTTTGTCCTAGGTATTTCAAGTGTATCAGAATCCCTGAAGGTGCTAGTTTAAAATGCAGATGTTTTATAAAAGGGATCCAAATAGGGAAAGATGAAGTAAAACTCTCCCTCTTTGTAGATGACATGATCTTGTATTTAAAGAATCCCACAGACTCCACTCCCAAATTACTCAAGGTGATTCAAAACTTTGGCAAAGTAGCAGGGCATAAAATTAACCCCCCAAAATCAATGGCTTTTCTGTATGCCAACAATGAGAAAAGTGTGGCTGAAATTAAGAAAGCATCTCCATTCTTAATATCCCCACAAAAAATAAAATACCTAGGAATTAACTTAACTAAAGAAGTGAAGGACGTCTATGATGAAAACTTTAAAACCTGAAAAAGGAAATCAAAACAGAACTTAGAAAGTGGCAAAAACTCCCATCTCGTGGATTGGAAAGATCAACATCGTGAAAATGGCAATACTTCCCAAGGCTATCTACAAATTAAATGCGATACCTATCAATATTCCAATCTCATTCTTCAAGGAAATAGAAGAGGCAATCCAAAAATTCATATGGAACAATAAAAGACCCCGGATAGCAAAAATGATCCTTAACAGAAAGAACAGTGCTGGAGGAATATCAATACCAAATTTCAAACTGTACTACAAAGCCATAGTAATCAAAACAGCTTGGTACTGGCACAAGAACAGACCCAGAAATGAACCTAAAGACCTATAGCCATCTAATCTTTGATAAGGGAGCTTAAAAAATAGAACAGAAGAAAGACAGCCTCTTCAGTAAATGGTGCTGGCAAAATTGGTTAACTACTTGTAGAAAACTAAAGCTAGATCCTTATATATCACCCTGCACCAGAATCAACTCCAAATGGATCAAAGACCTCAGAGTCAAAGCAGACACTCTGAAAACATTACAGGATGGAATAGGAGAAACCCTAGGTCTCCTAGGCACAGGCTGAAATTTTCTTAATAGAGACAGAACACAACAAATCAAAGAAAGGTTGGACAAATGGGATTGCATGAAATTGCAGAGCTTCTGCATGGCAAAGGACATAGCTCGCAAGATCAATAGAGAGTTGCATTATTTCTATGTCTCAAAAGAAAACATAGAAAACTATGACTTTCTTTCTATTCCTTTTCTGATCCAGTCTCCATAAACTATAGAAAAGAAATGAGCTATGAGGAATCCTAGACTCCAAGAAAATAAAGACTGACGTCCACTGGTAGACTGACTTCACTAAGGCCAGGAAGAGTATCTTATTTTCTTTCCCTGGGAACTAAAACACTTAGTGAGCCAGATGAAACTTCTAGGGATTGAAGTGACCTAGTCGAGTTCACTTTAATTTTAAATTAAAAATTGTAATTCTAGATACAGTGACTAATTAGAAAAATATTATAAGTCATGTACAAATAGCATGTCATGAGCTGCTGAACATGAAACAAATTTCTATAAACATTTCGTGACTTCTAAATAAATGGAGTCTTCCCTTAGTGTGAGTTTATTGGGGGTATATCAAGGTTTAATACTGACTGTTCCAAGTCCTACCTATATATTTCTAAGGTGAATTATTTAACCTCACGATGCTCACTGGTAAAATGGAAAGTGCCTACATTGGAAGATAATTCTGAGGGTGAAGCAGAAAATGTTTATTGAATGTTTGGTGCTGCACTTAGCCCACAACAAACATTGTTAACTATCATTATTTATATTTTTATTTCAAGTATTTGTTAGCAAAGTGGAACTTTTCCAAGACACTAGGTACCCACATGAGGGAGTTAATATTTATGAGTTACATCATAGTCCCAAAGCATACATGGATGCCTTGGATATAATAATAACTCTTCAGACCAAGCTAATTTGCCACCAGGGAACTTAGGAAGATAATGCTTAATGAGAAAGTGTACAGCCAATCTGTATTTGTTCTTTCTAGAGCCTATCCATTTCCCAAGGGACCAGAAGTTCAACTCAATATGAAAAAACTGTGTTGGGTAATGAAAGACACTTCAAAGCGAAAGCTAATGGCAAAATTACTAATTTTCTACCTTCAATATGGCCCAGGTATCACCTCTGTCTCCATCATCCTCTGCATCACCTTGACTGAAACCTTAACACTTTGTGTCTGTGAGATGCCATTTTGTGATACTAGAAATTCTGATATTCCAGATGTCCTGACTAGACTACCTTGGCCTCTCCTTCAGCACTTAATCTTTTCAATTACAGCTCCAAAATCAATGCTCCAGGTGCCAAGGAAGATGTCTGAAACTAGGAAGACATAGTCAAATGATTCCCTTAATCAAGAATGAGGATCCAGAAAAATAGTCATTGAACTGAAAGAAAGCCTAGCAGTAACTAGTTATTCAATGTTTTATAAGCAAGCTCTGTCCGAAGACACAAAGAAAAATGCTTGGGTCAATTTATTGAAAAATAGAAACCAGTCAATTTTGACACTGCTTCTAGTTCATTCATGTGTCCATTTCACTTGTTTGCTTGTGTTTTGTTTGGTCCCTTTAGAAGATCTTAAGTATCACAGGCACGAAACCATGGGTGGATCAATATAACTCTACTACCAGGAGAATGGCTACCACATCTGTGGGTATGGGTATGTGTATAGGCACATACATATATTTCTAACACATATATACTATATAGTATTATATACTTTATTATATATGAACTTCTATATATACTATGGTATACAATATAATATATGATATGCTATATATCATTGGCATATATCCCCATAAATTATTATATTATTCAAAATATACTGAACAAACATTGATTGTTTCAGGTCAGGTAGGAGCATTAGTCTATTACAGGTTGTGTTTTGTATAAACACATGTTGAGAAAGTTTGGGTTACCACATTTTTATTAGAGTCACATCCCTGAACAAAATGGGAAAAGATCAGAATTGATAAAGGAAAAAGTCAAAATATGATTCGGGACCTGTACAGAACTGGCATTTGAATCCTTGGAGCAGACGTTGCCTATCATTGTTTCTGGTCACCAAAGTGATTGTAATAATATATATATTATATAATATATATAATAACATATGTGAACTTTTTATGTTATTATTATCTTTAAGTAGTTATGCAAAAGAATTTTCATTGAACAAAGCAGTTTATGGATACAAAGCATCTTCATCAATATCACCCCTTTCAATATTCTCACTGTTCCCTTACTTACCCAGCCCTTCCCTCACGCTTCTTAGTTTTGTAGGATATACATTGAATTCTTAATTGAATTCTCCTCTTCTTTTCTTCATTCCTCTATTCCTTTCCTCTTGACCATATTCCAGCCCAATTCAATTACCCAACGTGTGTGTGTGTGTGTGTGTGTGTGTGTGTGTGTGTGTGTGTGTCCCTTGCTCCCTCATGGAGGCATTCCCAGAAAGTGTAGAATCATGGCAAGAGGCTTCTGCAACTGAAGGCAACCTTGAAAGATCTGATGGCTAGAGGCTGTGTGCTGACCTGCATGACCTCCCACAAAGAGAACTAACTGGTTGGTGCATTTTCTTGTATGCCACCAACGCTATTATTCCTTTTCCCTCTGGAATTCATGCAAAAAAGGGTAAGAGGAGAAAAAGAAGGTTTTTCCTTCACTGAACAAAGTAACAAATCTCTGGCTGTGTAAAGAGAGACCTCGAATTGAATCTAGAGGTAACCTAGACAGAGATGAACTGCTCTTTACAGCAAAAGGACGAGGGTGCTTGTTTTTAATTTGCTAAAGCACAATAAGTAAAAAATGAGGAAAAGAAAAAAGAAAGTGGACCAAGAAATTGCACTGAAGACTGATGCCTATTTTAGCAAAAAATGGCTAAAGGATTTTAAATAGACTCTCAGAGAAAGATATTTAATTTTAAATCATTTGATTACAAGATTATAGCGTTCCTTCCTAGAATCTGCAAGCCTACGCTTTTAGTATTCTCCACATACCTATTTAGATGCTTAGTTCACTGAAATACACTTGACAAAAAATGTACTCATTACCTTGCCCATGTAATTGTAACCCCTCTGTACAGTATTTTCACAGTAATAAATAAAATAAATAAATAAATAATCAAAATTCATACACATTAGCTTAAACAGACACCCAAGGTATTCAGTGTTGAGGATGTTGGGCAAATACAAACTAGACAACGTGGAGAACGTTTCCAATCAGATGCTCTCACAAATCTGTGGAAAGTAAATCTTCAAAGATAGCCAAACCAGGGTGTGCCTAATTCACCACCGCAATTACCTGTTCACGCTATAGTTTTCTTTATACTTCCAACTTGCAAAGCCCAGGGTGTACTGATGTGGGTGTTAGTCCCCTGTGTTTTCTATAAAGGAGGAGGTAATACAAATGAGCTTTGTAGGCTGCGTATAACCCATATTTCTCCTCTTAGAAGCATTGTCTCCTCATTCTTTTTCTCCCAATGCTTCTTCTTTCCCGTTTCTCTACCACTTCCTTCCTCCTTTTCTTCCTCCTCTTTTACCTTTTCTCTTCACCATGTTCTTTTCCTCCAACTTCTAGCCATTTTTTTACATGCAAAAAGCAGTTTTAGATCATAGGCAATATAAAAACAAGCTGGCATCTGGATTTGGCCCTAGGCTTGTAATTTGTTGACCTGGAGCTTCTGCTTTTAATACATTAAGTTGTTTTAAAAAGAGTTCAGTGTAAGCCCGGCACCGGTGGCTCATGCCTGTAATCCTAGCTATGCAGGAGGCTGAGATCTGAGGATCGCAGTTCAAAGCCAGCTGGGGCAGGAAAGTCCATGAGACACTTATCTCCAATTAACCACCAGAAAACTGGAAGTGGTGCTGTGGCTCAAGCGGTAGAGCACTGGCCTTGATCTGAAGAGCTCAGGAACAGCGCCCAGACCCCACAACCATAAAACAAAAGAGATCCATGAAGTAAGTCAGGCCCAGAGAGAAAAAGGATGCTTTTCTTCCCTCTATTTAACTTACAAACGTGGAAATAAATACGTGTGGTGCTATGCAAATGTATATCAAGGTATTAACTGAAATGTGGTAGATTCAAAGGAGAACTCAAATAGCATAATTCCTTAACAACAACAACAAAAAAAGGCAAAGGCAAAATTCGAAAAAATAAACACCAGAAACTGGGTCCTTGAAAGGGGTGGAGTAGAGTCTAAGGGAAAGGAGTAGAAAAATGAAGAAGAGACGAAGAGGAGAATGCAATCAAGAGTTCAATGTATATCCTACAAAATTAAGAAGAATGAGGGAAGGGGTGGCTAAGTAAGAGAAGGGTGAAAGGTTGAAAGTAGTAACATTGATGAAGATGCCTTGTATTCATAAACTTCTTTGTTCAATGAAAACTCCTCTGTATAACTACTTAAAGATACTAATAATAATATAAAAAGTTCCCTGAATGCTATTACAAAAGAGTACCTATAAAATAGATAAGAACTCTGTCAGGGTCACCATTGGAAAGGCTTATTTCCAACTGGAGCTGGAAAAGATGTAAGTGTAACTCACTAGATGGCTGAGAAATCATCTGTTTAGCTGAGTCAATGGCCTGCCCACAGTTGCTGGTCAAATGGGAAGCAATCCCTTGAAACATAGGTGGGGTAGGGCTGGCAGCTAGTGTATGGGCAAGCAGTGGGAATTTAAGAGGTTTAGGCAGGAATCCTGGATACACACACACACACACACACACACACACACACACACACACACGTGACACTGACTGGCAGGGTGATTTTCTAAGTAGCCCTGTAGTACTTCTACTACGCATCCTCTGCCCCTACAATTGACCATCAAGACAGACTTTGGAAGCAGCAGAAGGGTACTTTTTCTCCATTAATGACCCTCCATCCCCATCTACTAGGAAAACTTAACATAGCACTCACAGTAAATGAAAAAGTCCTAAGGGAAATCCATCCATTACTGAAGACCAAGTATTGAAGAGTGAATTCAGAGAGAGGTGGAAATAAATTACTGATACATAAGTAATTTTTCATAATACACATAACAATCCCTTGACAAAAAAATTTAAAAGTCACTCACATGGATAGCTTAGCAAGTTGAGCTTCAGACAGACTCGATAACTTGCCTGAAGTCACACACATAGTGACTAGGGGAGCCGGGATTCGAACCTAAGGAGCCTGGTCCCAAGCCTCGGTTCTCATTGGTATGCTGTGTCATTGCCTTAAAAATATTCCTACATGTCTTTTTGTGTATAGTATACACATAGCATTGACTAAGTCATTGACAATTGAATGTTCTCTTTTGTGTGTCAGTAGGGATTTTTTTTGAAGTCTTATTGTCAAGGTGATGTACAGAGGGGTGACAGTTACATAAGTAAGGTAGTGAGTACATTTCTTGTCAAACTTGTGACCCCATCCCTCATTTTTCTCCCTCTTTCCCTCCCCCCAAGTTGTACAGATCATTTCCAACATACTGTCTGGTGAGTGTTGCTGTTGCATTGGTTCCCACTTTGTCCTTTGTCTTGTATATATGTTTATCTGAATGAGGGAAGGGAAGGGGAACAAGAATACGGTGAGACAAAAGGATTCTTTCTTATAACCACAAAGGTCTAAATGCTGCTTCCAAAATGCAGTGACATACTCTGCACCTAGAATACCAGGTAAGCACTGCCCTTTCTACCCTAATGGCTCTTCTTCTTTCCTTGGTTGCTTGATAGGTGTTAGCTGGTGAAACTCTGGGCAGAAACTGGAAAGCAGAATGGATCGTCACATCAATATTCTTTTTTTTTCCCCTTTGGTACTTAAGAAACTTTCTTCATTCCTTTAGTTCAAAGCATGAGGATGTTTAACAAAAAATGTGTAACCAGCCGGGCGCTGGTGGCTCACGCCTGTAATCCTAGCTACTCAGGAGGCTGAGATCTGAGGATCGCGGTTCAAAGCCAGCCCGGGCAGGAGAGACCGTGA
>NW_012267228.1:19486119-19487719 GCF_000151885.1 Dipodomys ordii
AAACAAAGGAGGAGGCTACAATGCTTGATAAGAAATGTACTCATTATCTTGCCCATGTAATTGTAACCCCTCTGTACAGTATTTTCACAATAAAAAAAAACCTCAAGTTGTCTTGAAAGGAAGTTCCTCTCCTGTGATCTACATCGAATGCTTCATTAATCAAAGCTCAATATAGATTAGATTGACTCAGCTCCTAACACTATTGACCTCCCAGAAGAAGATACATGACATTTTCTAAAGGCAAATAATGCTCACTTGAAGCTGCTGACCTTTTGTGCATAATATATAGATCATGACAGAAAATTCAAATCATCAAAAAAAAGAGAACACATAACTGATCTTCAGAATAAGAAATGACCACTGGAGATGGACTCGAAGAAAAGCCAAGTGTTGATAATATAAATACAAGGATAGGAATTAATGCTAAAAAGTGGGTTGAAGCTGTAGAATAAATGGTAAATAACAAATATTAAAGGATGCAGGATCTCAGAAAAATAATAGAAACTATTAAACAAAAGACCTAAATCCAAGATCAGCCATCATCTTAAGCAACAAATGCTCAGTTATTAGTAATTTTCCTAAAGTCATCTAATCAGCAATAGAACTAGAATTTGGCTGAGTGTTTTTGGTAGGACTGTGATTTGAATTTAGGGCCTTACCTTTTCTAGGGAGGTCCTCTATCACTTGAATCATGCCCCTAGCTCTATTTGTTTCATTTACTTTTGGAGCAGGCCCTTGTGTTTTTGTCCAGGCCAGCCTGGAATGTGATCCTCCTATTTATATTTCCTAAATAGTAAAAATGACAAGTACATGTCCTGTGCTCAGCTTTTTGTTGATTGAGATATGGGCTTTGAAGCTTTTTTGCCCACAGAGCTTCAAGATGGTATTTTTCTAGTGTCTGTCTCCTAAGTAGCTGAGATTAAAGGCATGAGCCACTGTGCCCAGCAAAGACCCAGAACTTTTTAAAGTCTCATCTCCTTCAGATGGTCTTTCTTTCACATCTTCTGTTCTTGTTTGTTGTTTTGTTAGATCTTAAAATTCAGCCTCTAATAGATCATGTTTCTTCTTGAAGTAGGCAGTAGAATCCATCCAATCATCTTTGTGAGTTGAGGGAACTTGGCTTTCTTACAACTACCTGGGGTTCTGAGCTAGCTTATAGGTTTGTTTTAGGTGAGGCATTGTCCTCAAATTTCCTGAAATGAGATTCTTACACAGCTTTTAAACCAGAGTCCATATTGGAAAGCTTCACACCTGGAGTTGTGTGTTTATCACTAGCTTCTAGAGGGACAAATTATCCAACCAGGCCTTTCAAATTCAAAGAAATTTGAATATTTTGTTGCCTTCACACTCATCCTATCACTGTAGTTGAATCAAGAATGGTTTCATGCACATAGGAGCCACAGGACACCGTTTTTGCTGCGATTTGTGGTCTATATTTTTAAGTCACAATTATTATTTTTTTTTACAAACCTGGACATTGAAAAGCACAAGCTCAGTGCTTTAGTATGCTCTTTTTTGTGATCATTTGGGTAAAATGCCCAAAAGTGGGATCACTGGGTCATAGGGGAGCTCTATGTGGAGTCTTTTGAGGAACCTCCAT
>NW_012267228.1:19487769-19499040 GCF_000151885.1 Dipodomys ordii
GAAGTGGCGCTGTAGCTCAAGTGGTAGAGCGCTCGCCTTGAGCTGAAGAGCTGAGGGACAGCGCCCAGGCCCAGAGTTCAAGCCCCATGGCAGACAAAAAAAAATGTGTAACCACTATAAGAATCTTCACTCTTGCAGAGTTCTAAGGGGAGATGATGAAAGAATACTTTAAACATTCTGGTCATGGGCATATATATATATATATATATATATATATATATATATATATACATACATCCAATTTTATGATTGTCACAAACATAAAAGTATTAGAGAATATAGGATAGATTTTTCTGAAGGTTTTAGCATCTCTGAGCTTTGGCTGAAAACCTCATTTATTATTCTGTTTATAGCTTAGTCCTTAGATATTTGTGTTCTGGTTTGCAGACTTCTTGAACTATTTTCCTTATTTCCTAAGTCCTCATAAACATTGCTTTATAGATACCAATAGAAGCTGAAAGTGGCCAAAGAGAAGTACCTTTTATGGGGAATAAAGTGTCTGTTGAAATTCCTCAGTTCTAATAGCTGCATTTGTATTTTGACACTTGTATTAGATATTTGTTGGTTTTCTGGTTTTGAATTTGTTGAGATCAGATCTTTTATACTGAATTCTACTTTAATAAAATCAATTTGATTCAACAGAAACTTCTAAATAAATCTCAGGCAGGTATATAGTATTTTTATAAATGTGTTACAGGCATATAGTAGATTAAAGTAATGCAGGAAAATATAAAAGTAAATCCAGCTACATTATCACCACTCAGAGGCAGCCCTAGTTAACATTTTGGAAAATTCCCTTTCCAACTTACTCTCTTCTGGTGTTTAAGTTTTAGCACATTGTGGTCACTCTGTCGATATAATTGAATATATTGGCCTTTGCTTTATGGTGATGTAAAGGTTTGAATTCAGGGCTTTGTCCTTGCTAGGTGAACATATTAAGCCATGTTCCCAGTCTTTTTTACTTTAGTTATTCTTTAGGGTCTCAATTTTGTCTAAGGCTAGTGTTGACAGTGATCCTTCTTTCTATGCTTCCTTTATAGCTGGAATTACAGAGGAGCCTCCACACCCAGCATTCTTGTTGAGATGTTGTCTCACTAATATTTTTTTTTTACCTGAGCTAGCCTGGAACTGTGATCCTCCTATCTTCATCCCAAGTAGCTGGGATAGGGTGTGAGACAATGGGCCTTGCTCATATACTGCTTGTCTACAAATGACGTTTTCTTAACTGTCCCTGAATATTTATACTGGATATAATGGACACCTAGAAAAGTGTTTAATTCATAATATTTGTGCTAATGAATTAATGCAATGCTGGCAGCCCCATCACCAAATCTAAAAATTCAGTATTTCTGAACCTGTCTACTAAAGCCAATATTTCTGGTTCTAATTTGGTTCTAATAAGACTTCCAAGAAATTCTGGTATTAATTAGAATTTGAAAAGCTCTATTTTATAGCAAATGAAGGTAATAGTAAAAACATGGACTTTCGTGAAGCAAGCTGGCTTCAAATTCTACTTCTTTCATTTACAAACATATGGTCCTGAGTAAAATACTAAACCTCTTTGAGATTCTGTTTTGTTATATATAACATACAATCACGATAGCAAGCTCCCAGGTTTTTGCAGTGATTTTTATTTTTGACTAGGATGATACCCATGAAGGACCTATTAAAATGCTTAGCATAGGGTTCTTTATTCTTGCCATGTAAATTTGGGCTTTATGATTTCCATGAAATCTCTGATTGGACCGCACATTAATGAGATAAAACCAAGTCTGTTCATCAGAGACTGTTTTGTGGACTTGTTTGTTTGCTTGCTTGCCGTTTTGTTTTGTTTTTTTGAAACTTGGAAGCAAAGATTTAAAAGTTTCCATCTTCATTTATGACTTGACATGTGGCTGTCTACAGCACTTGAATGATAAAGCCTGGGTCAGCTTGTCTTCTGCCATATTGGCAGACGTGGAGATTCAGTGTCTAAAAGAAAAGGATTGCTAGGTGTTGGTGGCTCATGCCTGCAATCCTAGCTACTCAGGAGGATGAGATCTGAGGATCATGGTTCAAAGCCAGGGCAGGAAAGTCCTTGAGACTCTTATCTCCAATGAACCACCAGAAAACTGGAAGTGGAGCTGTGGCTCAAGTGTAGAGTGCTCATCTTGAGCTGAATTGCTGAGGGACAGCACCCAGGCTCAGAGTTCAAACCCCATGACCAACCAAAAAAAAAAAAAGAGAGAGAGAGAGAGGATTAAGCTGAGGTACAGAAATAAAGAGAAATGAGAAATGAGAGAAAGGGAGAGGAAGGAAGGGAAGGGGAGAAAGAAAGAAAGAAAAAGGAAGGAGAATTTAATTTTTAAGCCCATTTTCCCTTCAGAGGCCAGGCTATAATTAACAGCTATGATTTCTACAAAGGGCTCCTGTATGCTGTAGCATCCTTCATATTTCAGCTCATGTGACAGAACATGTTAATGTAAACAAGAAACAAACATTTGACTAAAACAAAGTACAACTTCAACATTGTTCCAACAAAAGCCCAATTGCTTCTACTAACCGAACAAGGACCCTCACGGCTAGAAAACATAGCTCCAGCAACATGCCCATGGTCCTGTGTGCTTAGATCAGCATCTTTGCCACGTTGCACCAATAATCACCGCAGAGGTTGGATGTGTGTGATCTGTACAAGCATCTGGAAGAATGAAGATGGATATACAGTCCAGTGGTGCACAAAAAGAAAGAGCCCCACAATACCCTGTTTGTAATAATGAGAGATATTTACCTCCAGGATTCTAATACCATGTGGTAGATAGAACTAATCATGAGTCTTTCTTTCAATTCATTTGTTTGCTAGTACAAATAAAGAAACCTTGAAGTTGTAGAGTATGTAGCATTTAGGCTCGTCATAAGTCTGTCTGTAGTACCTACACCCCCTACCCTGATTGATAGCTAACCAAATAGATTATTTGGGCTCTAAGATGGGCTTACTCATGTGGATGTTAGTTTTAGCTAATCTTATGAAGAGCTATTGATTACACACACTTTTCATATGCATTTAGGCAACCCTGGGGACCACCCCCACATCGATACCTCACCATCCATGGAATCCTGAAGAACACAGATTAGGGCTCTGCCCTTACAACTCAGAAAAGCACTAACAGTTATTCAAGAAGATTCTCCATCGACCTGCTGACATCCAGTGCCAAAGTCTGTCCAATTCAATGAGCTCCACTAAAAAAAGTTAAATTACACATAAAAATGTTGTTGTTGCTCAGAAAATTTGCTTATTTGCTATTTGTTAATAGAGAGGGACTTTCACAATCATGTCAAAGGAGATTCAAGAGTGGTGATTAAATGCCAATGTTGAAGATAATTTCTGAACTTGAGAAGCAAATAAAAAATGAAGGGCAAAAGATGCAACTTGTCAACCCCCTGTGCCCTCCAGTTTGTTCAAGGAACCCTGCTTGGTGAGCTAGTCTTGAGGAGGAGGCACCTAAGAACACTCAGGCACAGAAAACAATTGTACCTTCATCAAAGGGCAGAGAGGAGCTAGTGGCAGCCAGCATATCTTGATGATGCTCCTCATTGTTTGGGACACAGAAAAAAGAGCAACGAAAATCATTTTGAATGTTTGGAGTCTTATCTATTGCATATGTCCTTTTATTGTATGCAAGGAAATCCAACTAAGGTTCATCCGTGGAATAGGAGTTATTTTATTGAATTTTGGGGGAATTTTTTCATCTTTATTTGTTCTACTAATCCACTAAAATGCATCTGGTTCAAAATTCTTGTTATGGAAATCAACAACCAAGAGCAAGCAAAGAAAGGCAGCCTTATCTTACCAGGTCAAGCAAGAATCCAACCTCATCTTCATTGGGCAACTGTACTTCCTGTCTTTGTCAATGTTTTACTCTAAGGTAAGCCTGGCTTTGTCTTGAGCGTTATTAATACTGTTTTTTGAAATCTTACATTTTTTATCATGTCTAAATCATTCTCTAGTTCTGACTTAAGCCCTGGAATAGCAAGTTTCCTTATTTCCAAGGCTGTGACCCATGGAAAAAAAATCTCCCAAGTCCTACTACAGTAACCACTTAATAGCAGAAAGTTGCTAGTGCTGAAATGTTTTTAAAGTTAAGCACACTTGCAGTGGGGAAAGCGTTCTTCTATTTTAAAAGTGCAGTATACACGTCTTGTACACTTATCCTTCTGTTTGTTCAATCCCCTTTGGGTTGACCCGACCTTTGAATTACAGGATTCTATTAGGCTGTCAATCATGAATCTAGTGTCTCTGACCACAGCTTAAAGGATCCAATTTTAACTTAGTGCCAATCAATCCTCCCTCTGGGGATTTGAATCTTGGTCATATATGAGGTGGCTGAGTCCAAGACTTAATGGCAGAATCTTATAATGACTACTTGTGAGTTCTACCACCAAACCCCTTGTGGATGCTGCTTCTTAAATGTTCCAACACCCAAATCTGCAGGTCTTTCTCCAATTTCATGTGTTTCCTCCTTATTTATCTGGCTCTCCAATGGCTTTTCTAGTGCTTAAGTTGCCATGTAAGTTAGTTCTTCATGATAGTAACAAAATAGAACTTAAAGGGAGAATTCTTTACTTTGGTACTGGTTTCAAGGTCTGTGGTCCAGAGTGGCTTGCTCTATTTCTGTGGTCCCATTTTTGAAGCAGAAAATCTTAGCAGCAAAGAAAAAAATATGTTTCTTACCTTAAAGTGGCCAGGAAGATGTGAGAGAAATGACAGGAAAAGGCAAGTATAAGATCTACCTACCTCTAACATGCCACTGTTACCTACTTCTTCTAACCAGCCCACAGCTCTGCAAGTCTCTACTATCTCTCAATAGTTTTCCTGTTTTTAAAACCATTAAACTATTGGTTATGTTCTAACATCCTCACAGCTCTAACTCAGAGATCAACTCTATGAATATCTCAAGTCAATCAAGATAACCATCACAATTGCCACAACAAATAACAAATAGTTGTTGCTTGTCATCAAAAAACTTGACTCACTCAGCTACTTAGTGGACATAAAATCATGCGATAGCCATTCTCCTCTAGGTGTCTCAATATTCTCTGTCTGTCTCTGTCTCTGTCTGTATCTGTCTGTCTCTCGGTCTGTCTGTCTGTCTGTCTGTCTGTCTGTCTCTCTCTCTCTCTCTCTCTCTCTCTGTGTCAATCCTGGGGTCTGAACTCTGGGCCTGGACACTGTCCCTCAGCTCTTCAGCTCAAGGCTAGCACTCTACTACTTTGAGCCCAAGCACCAGTTCTAGCTTTTTCTGCTTATGTGGTACTGAGGGATCGAACCCAGGGCCTCATGCATGCTAAGCAAACACTCTACCAGCCACCCAAACAGCCCTCAATATTTTAATCGATATAATGGACATAATGCATGTGATTAAACCACCTTTTCACAGGACAAGTTAAAGAAGTTTGAAGTGGTAGGTGGTAAAAATACAAATTATTATTTTAAACTTTGTGCTAAGGTCAAGGGACTACAAAGATAGGGTACAGTATCAAGATTCCAACTACCTTTGGATGTAATAGGCATGGAAAAGTCACCATGTCCAAGCCTTCTATCATGAGGTAAGTACATCTTCCCTAAGTTTGGACAGAGGTGTCTAGGAAACACAGTAGATATGAAGAGGGAGAGCCTTGAATGTGAGTTCGTTGCAATAGTTCCTTGTTCCCTATTTGCTCTCTTGGTATCTATGAGAGATGAACAGACACATTGTTGCTGTCTTGCTGCTTCTACAGTCAATGATTTTCTTATCCAAGAAGAGTTCTGCACACATCTCAAAGCACTGAACCTTCATTGATCAATACCTGGCTAAGCCAGGGCAGCCATTGGTGGTTTGGCATTGTTTTATTCCTGGCATTGACACTAATGTTATCTTACAGATTTTGAAGCTGTTTCCTATAGCTATGGACTTAGTCTCAACTCAGGAAATAAAAACAGTAAGACATGCTGTGTGATTGTCTGCCTGAAAATTGATCTTTTATACCTCTCTGCAGACTCTTAAGTGACAGCCCCGATGAGTGTTTGGTTGAAAGTAGTAAAATGGATGGAGCCTCATTGAAAATGTGGCTCATGGCCCAGAATCACCTCACTCTACATCTGGTTCTCTATGTGTGTTTTTTCAGCCATAAGAGGGAGAATGCATAAGTTCAAGCTTTCTTATCTGAATTGCTAGGAAGATAGGAAGGAAGAGGCTCAAACCCATACTCTCTCCCTCCACTCTCTTGGTTTCTGTAAACCAATATATTTTGTCTATTTCCCTTCAGTGGTGAGAGGAGGTAAAGAAATATCTAAGCAGCAAGAGATACCATGAATATGCTATGATTTTGTGCTCTGTTTTTATCATTAGGTAGGTTCCCTTTCTAACAACTCCTGACAATGTCCCTACCTCTGCATAAGCTTTAACACCAGACATGGTATGGCTAGCCCAAGGAATACTGTATATTTACCATTCCCATGTTTAGACTATCAGTGCTTAGTTATCCACAGTAACATTTTGAATTCCAAATGATTTCACCTCAACACCCACAGAGGTTTGGAGCATAATTTCCTCTTTCACTTTTCTCTCTGGGGCACAAATTCTATTTAATATTTAACTGTGCACAACCTTAATAGGATAGCAAACAAGACATTCCTGCTAAATCCTGTCATGAATTATAGAATTGAACATGGAGATTTTGTGCAACTGGTTTTCTGCTAGTCAATTGTGCCAGCAAAAGAATAGATTCATCAGTCCTCCAGGCTAGAATAAAATAAGTATACAAGTACAGCTGGAGAAAGTCCCTGAGAGTTATTGCTACACTTGCTATTGGCTTTTCTTGGTACCTTCTAAGTTTCCATCTGTTACAATGATTATCACTTAGTAAAAACTGTGTCTTTGGCACTTGGCAAAATACTTTTTCTTTTTGTTGGTAAAATGGTTTAATAAGGCGAGTGGTATAGTTTTAAGCAAGAACAGTTAAAGTTTTAAGTAAGAACAGCTAACCTAAACTTCCTTCCAAGCCTTCGTATGATTGTGAAGACTTTACTACTTTTGATAGTTACTTTTAATCAAGAATATTTGATAGTCTTTGCTGCATTTATCCTCACATGACTCAGAATCTACACAAGCTGAACATAGACCTTCACTTGCACAGAAAGCAACACCATCTTGCTCATGTAATTGTAAAACCTCTGTACGGAAACTTAGACAGGATGTGGTACTGCCTTGGCAAAATTCTTTACAAATACCATTGTATTCACTGCAAAGAATAACAAAAGACATATAATAGATACTTCTAATACTTTGAGGGAAATGGGGCACAGAAATTTTCCTAAATAAATGGTATAGCTGAAGACTCATACTCTGTAAATATATCCACAAAGCCTACCTGCCGAAGTACTGAGCTCAGTTATTTCTACTTCCCCAAGAAAGGAAGCATTGCTAGTTTTATAAAGCTTCCCACTCTGGCTCAATGTCATACACTTTACAAATAGTCAGATAACTTCCATCTCTCTCACTCCTACTTATCAAGCAATAGAGGAAAACGTATAAAAAGATCCAGTTATATTTGTCAAACATGATATATCTCCCTTACTCCCAGAATGCAGGAGGGACTCAGTAGATTTCCACTGATAGCAACTAGGGAAATAATCAATTCTGCTGCAAACTCACCTTGGACTTCATGTCATTCATTTGCCCTTGTAGATGATTTAATAGACTTACTTGGAACTGAAGTGTTCATGCTATAAAAGGCTAATGTTGAGAGATAGCAGAAGTAGCTAAGAAACCTAGACTTTTTTGAGAGGAAATAGAATCTTTCTATGGCGATAGGAAATAAATAATTTAATTACAGGACATGTATTAAGGATTTAAATTAATCCTAGACAATTGTGAGACATAAACTCTTGAATAGGCAAGAAGCAATGTTTTTCACTAAAAGGCTGAGAATTCCCACAAAGCTATGTGTTATATTTTTCTCTCCGATAAAGTTCTTTTTTTTAGTAAGTTTTTTTATTGTGAAAATACTGTACAGAGGGGTTACAGTTACATGAGCAAGGTAATGAGTACATTTCTTATCAAGCATTGTTGCCTCCTCCTTTGTTTTACCTCTACCATCCCTTCCTTCCCACCTCCTCAACTATACTCCCTGCCCCCTGCCTAAATTGTAAAGTTAATTTTTTGACCTAGTGTCTTGTACATCTCATTGTTGCAATGGGTCCACCTGTATCCCTATTTAAACAATTTGTTTTTTTCCTTTCCCCTCCCCAAATTATACCAACATCAAATACAGCGAAAATAGGGGTTATACCATAGGGGAAGGACATACAAAGCAACAAAAATATCACATAGTACCTTATAAATACAATAGCAAGAAGGAAAAAAACCACGTGTGCCCTATTTGGGGGTTCATTTCACTTAACATCATCTTATCTGACCTTTTCTGCTTGCCCCAGACATATACTAGTTATTGTGAATAAGAAACCTGTGTTTCCTAAGGGACCTATGTTTCTTTGAGCCTGGCTTACTTCACTTAATAAATTTTTTTCCAAGTCTTTCCATTTCCGAACAAAAGAGGCAATATTGTTCTTTCTGATGGAGGCATAGAATTCCATTGTGTATGTGTATATGTATATGTATATGTATATATATATATGTATATATACATATACATATATCACATTTTCTTGATCCATTCATCTACTGAGGGGCATCTGGATTGGTTCCATATCTTAGCTATGGTAAATAATTCTACAATAAACATAGTTGTGTTGGTAGCTTTAGTATGGTCTCGTTTGTGATCACTCTGGTAAATGTCCAAAGGTGGAATTGCTGGGTCATAGGGGAGCTCTCCAAATGAATCAAAGACCTTGGAGTCAAAGCAGACACCTTGAAAACATTACAGGATGGAATAGGAGAAATCCTAGGTCTCCGTGGCACAGGCTGAAATTTTCTTAATAGAGACCCAGAAACACAGCAAATCAAAGAAAGGTTGGACAAATGGGATTGCACAAAGCTGCAAAGCTTCTGCTTGGCAGAGGACATAGCTAGCAAGATCAATAGAAAGTCCACAGATTGGGAGAAGATCTAAACTAGCCATACAATGGACAAGGGTCTCATATCTAAAATATACCTGGAACTCAAAAAATTAAATCCCCCAACAACAAATCCTCAAAGAAACAACTGCCCAATAAACAAGTGGGCGAAAGACTTAAAGAGAAACTTCTCTGAAGAGGAAATTAGAATGACCAGTAGATACATGGAGAAATGCTCAACCTCTCTAGCCATAAAAGAAATTCAAATCAGGGCTGGGAAGGTGGCTCAGTGGTAGAGCACTTACTTTGCATGCTCAAGGCCCTGGGTTCGATTCCTTAGCACCACATAAGCAAAAAGAAAAAAGCCGGAAGTGGCGCTGTGGCTCAAGTGGTAGAGCGCTAGCTTTGAGCTGAAGAGCTGAGGGACAGTGCCCAGGCCCAGAGTTCAGGCCCCATGACCGGACCCCCCCCCAAAAAAAAGAAATGCAAATCAAAACAACATTGAGATTCCACCTCACCCCAGTTAGAATGGCTATAATCAAGTACTCTAATATCAACAGATGCTGGAGGGGATGTGGACAGAAGGGAACGCTATTGCATTTTTGGTGGGAGTGTAAACTTGTTCAACCACTTTGGAAAGGAGTAAGGAGGTTCCTCAAAAGACTCCACATAAAGTTCTTTATTGTTTCTTTTCTCTATGCATCCAAGAAGCAGCAAATCCAAAATAACTATATCTCTAATGAAGGAAAAATGTCTGATATTTTAACCTCACTATTTCCTCTCTGGTCAAAATTCCCTAAAATGCAACTTAGATTTTTTTCTCTACAAGATCATGAAAACAGAAATTACTGCCTTAATATCTATCATATAAGCAAAACCCTTATATTAAAGGGGCGACATTGCTCGCAACTTTTTTTTTGGGGGGGGGGTCTGGTCATGGGTCCTGAACTCTGGGCCTGGGCACTGTCCCTCAGCTCTTCAGCTCAAGGCTAATGCTCTACCACTTGAGCCACAGCGCCACTTCCAGCTTTTTTTTTTTCTTTTTGCTTATGTGGTGCTGAGAAATCCAACCCAGGGCCTCATGCACGCAAAGCAAGCGCTCTACCACTGAGCCACCTTCCCAGCCCTCTCAACTTTTGTACTAAACAATTGACATATTGAACTGAAACCCCTTTCTACAACTACTTAAAGATAATAAAATTAAAAGGGACGTAAAAACAATAGTCACAACAAAAATAGAAGGAGATAAGAAGAAAAATGAAGGGAAAGTAAAAGAAATGACAAGGAAGGTAAGAAAGAAAGAAGGAAGAATAGAAGAAAGGGAAGGAGGAAAGAACAAAGGAAAGAGTTGCATTGCTAATTAAGTCCGATTTAATCTAGTTAATCCAGCTATCAAGAAAAAGAATCAAAAGGAGGAACCAAGAGACAGGTTGTGATATCATGAACACATAATGCCCACCTCCTTTCCAACAGTTTATTCAGATGCTCAGTGCCTTTGAATGCAACAGCCAGGGAATATTTTCTCATTAGAATCTAGAAGATCATCATCCTCACCTTAAAGGGAACATATTGGAGAAGTTAAAAAATGCCAAAGATACAATGAAACTTAAGAAACTAAATTCCAGGAAGTGACCAGGTCTTCTTAAAGGAGAAGAGAAGGGTTATTTCAACACTGTGGAACTGTGGAATGGGAAAGATTTATCAAAACATGGATGCATGTGAGCCAGCCAACCTCTCATTAAACATTTAGTGGCTCTGTGTGAGCTGGCAGGAGAGATTTGAATCCTAAAATATTTCAAACACCAAGGAACTCCGTGTCTATCCATCAGTTCTTTGCCATAGGCTTTCCCTCTTTCAGAGTTTGGGTGTGACTTTGATGAACATAGCCAGGGTATGCGGAGCTGAGAGGCATGCTTTCAAGAGATCTCAGGCTTTCAAGAAGATGGACCTCTGGCCTCCAAAGGCTAAAAGCAGATCATCCACATAAGAATTTCCCAATGTATGCAGCACTGGAGAGAAAGAGGACTGTCTGGGGGGCGGGGGGCAAAGGCAGAGAGAGATTGTAAAAGAAAGTATTTTAGAAGTCTTCAAATCTCAAGTTGTCTACTGAGGGGCATCTAGGTTGGTTCCATATCTTAGCTATAGTAAATAATGCTGCAATAAACATAGTTGTGCTGGTAGCTTTAGTGTGGTCTTGTTTGTAAACATTTGGGTAAATACCCAAAAGTGGGATTGCTGGG
>NW_012267228.1:19502085-19542417 GCF_000151885.1 Dipodomys ordii
CCTCCATCAGAAAGAATGACATCACCCCATTTCTTAGGAAATGGAAAGACTTGGAAAAAATTATATTAAGTGAAGTAAGCCAGGCCCAAAAAATATAGGTCCCATGGTTTCCCTTATTATAGCTAGTATATGTCTGGGATAAGCAGAAAAGGGAAAAAGGTACGTTACCAGATAAGATGATGTTAAGTGAAATGAACCCCAAGATAGGGACATAAGTGGTTTTTTCTTTCTTGCTGTTGTTTCTAATGTATTTATAATGTACCATGTGATTTTTTTGTTTCTTTGTATGTTCCTTCCCCATGGTATAACCCCTGTTCTCACTATATTTGATGTCAGTGCCCTGCATCTTTTATATACACTTCTCTAATGAGGGGGAAGGGAAAAATGAAATACTTAAAAAAAATAAAACACAAGCTCATAGTTTCCAAACTGTAAAGGATTTTCTTAAGAGTGCTACTAACAAGATGGGTGCTGTTGGCTCACATGTGTAATCCTAGCTACTTAGGAGTTTGAGGTCTGAGGATCATGAGTTGAAGCCAGCCTGGATTTTTTTTAACTCCATTATACTCTTATGTTTTCCCCAAGTCTCAATGAGCAAGAAGTTGGTATAGCCAATGGATATAGAAACAGCCAGTCCATATTCAGAAACATGAACTGGTCCATGAAATAGACAAACTAAAATCTTGCTCTCCAAGAAATGGAATTTGAAAGTTCAAGAAGGAACAAGATATGGCAATGAAAAGTCAAGCTTAAAGTATTAGACTTTTGAAATCGAGGAGATATGAAGTAGAGGAAATCCTCTGAGTTAAAATAAACATGCATAGCCAGGTGCCAGTGGCTCACGCCTGTAATCCTAGTTACTCAGGAGGCTGAGATCTGAGGATGATGGTTCAAAGCCAGCCTGGGCAGAAAAGTCTGTGAGACTCTTATCTCCAATTAACCACCAGAAAACCAGAAGTGACATTGTGGCTCAAGTGGTAGAGCACTTGCCTTGAACTGAAGAGCTCAGGGACAGTGCCCAGGCCCAGAGTTCAAGCCCCACGACTGACAAAAAAAACAATAATAACAAATAAAAATTCATGGTGACTCCAAGTTTTGAAAAAACAGACACCATCATCTGAATAGCAGAGGTATTCTGCAAAGATTGGAAGAACAGATCATTCAAGAGAAGAAATAAGTGGTAAAAATAGTAGATTATATATATGGTCTAGGATAGAAAGAGAAAGACTGAGAATTAAATAAGATCTGAGATAATAGTGAGAGTCTGAAATTCCGTTTCCTACCAGATCTGACTTGGGTTCAGCAGTTCTTGTTTGGGCTTCTTGTTTGAAAGCCATGAGCAGTGTTCAAATCTGAACCACCAGATCCCCATCTCAGCTCTAGTTCATCTTACCTTTGTAATCTTGAGCTAAGCATTTCTCAAATTTTTCAATACTTCAGTCTGTGCACTTGAGAATAAAGCACACAAAATCACATGTGATTATAGGACCTGCATTCCAAAAACTTCATTAGCATAAAAAGAGTATATGCAGTCACCAAGGTACTATATAATTACTTGTTCATGGGCTTATCATTGTTGTTTTTATCATCAATGACTAAAACTTTCAAAGAACACCTGTAAAAAAATTGTAGACTGGTATAGTAGCTCCTACCTATAATCCCAGTTGCTTGGGAGGTAAAAATCAAATTATCAAGACACCATCTTAAGCAACCAAACAGGTGTGCTAATGCATTACTCTTTTCTCAGCCACTGGGATATATGGGTAGGAGGATCATGGTCCAAGTTGGTCTAAGACCCTATTTGAAAAATGATGAAAGCAAAAAGGGTTGAGAGTATTGTTCATGTGGTAGCAATACTACCAAATAAGTGCAAAACTGAGTCAAAATCCCAGAACGACAAGTATAGCACAATTATGCTCATAGTTAAAACTATAATCTTTACTAATAACCTTCATTAAGAAGTCAGACACTCAGAGGCCAACATGTCAGGGGGAAAAAAACAAGCCAAGTTAGGTATTTAGGAAGAGACATCAGATCTTCTATGCTCTCATTTTTTTTAATCCTCTTGTTCTCATTTTTTTGCTAAGAGGATCAAAATTAAAGGTTGTATCCTGGCCATTTTTTCAGTCGCTGAAAAATTGTGACTCCAACATTTCAGGATCCAAGGAGAATTGTGCTATAGTGACCTGTAACCTTCCATTCTATTTCATTAACTTATGTCTGAAAAGAATAAATGAGAAATCAACAGCAAAGTCTAGACTGAGAGCCAACATCAGTCATAATTGTGAGAAATAATGTGTCTGACTGCTCCTGTTTATAGTCATGCATCAACTAAGCTCAGTGAATGGTCATGTCGGTGACAAAGAAGAGTTGCTGGGGCTCAATGTGAGCTGCCTATACTCCATACTTGGTGGACTTCACAGTACCATAGAATCCAAAAATATATTTGAGTCTTGGGTTATCATTTGACCATATTGGTTATGTACAAATCATATTACCTCCTGAGCTTCCATCCCTCCTTTGGCAGGTATGGGGTAATACCTTCCTTGCTATGAGTTCAAACTCAAAATGAGAATATGTTTATCTAGAAAGTATAATTGTATAATGAACACATGTCAAATGAACTAAGATATAAAGAATTAAAAAATATCCAAAGAAATCTAAAAGAACTGAGTAATTTTCTATAAGAATTTTTTTAAATGAATGCAAATACATCTACATGTTAGTCCTGGTATTAATTTTCTGTGGGGACATATAAATTCTCAACTACCATGCTTCAATTCCTTTTATCTCACTCAATAAAAATGACATATCTTACTTACGCTCTAGTGACAGATTGAATCATATGAGTGCTGATGTTATTTAAAGTCCCCATATTTGAATTCAACTGCTCAAATATTCAACATATATTTAATTTCCACTACATATTCAACTTCATACTGTGTGCCTAGACTGTGCTAGTTATAAAAGGAAAAGCAAGGAGCAGGACTTGATGTCTGCCTTGCTTAAGGTTTGCATGGCAATGTATTTGAACAACTAATTTGAAGAGCAGGGGAACAGTAATACATAGAGAAGTACATAAACTGTGAACGTTGCAAAAGGACCGTGTTTGAGTTTGGGTCTTGAATGCACCTCAAAGGCTCATGAGTTTAGATTTGGCACTACTGGGAGGCAGTGGGAAGTTTCAGAAGTAGAGCCTAGAGGATTAGGTTAGTAGGGGGTGTGTCCTAGAAAGGGATGCTGGGACCCTAACCACTTCCTCTTCCTCTTTTTCCCTTCCAAGCCATGAGATGAGTGGTTTAGCTCTCATTATCTTGCCACAGGCCCCAAAGCAACAGGGTTAACTGATCATGAACAGAAACCTTCTAAGCTATAAGCCAAAGTAACCTTTTTCCCCCTCTTCATATGTTGAGCATTTCAGGTCTTTGTTATTATAATAGAGAGCTTACTAACACAGAGCCCTCATTCTGTACCCGTATTGCTACAAGACTCTCAAAAGCCTAAACATTTCAGTGTTCCTGCTTTTATAGGCAAGAGTTAAAATCATCAGAGCCTAGCAGTCTCCTTGAGCTCAGCTGTCTGCAGTGAATGAGAGTCAGAAGTGACATCTGTCACCAGGGATGACACTGGCTGTCAGAAACAATTGTATCTTTAAGAAAGAATGAAGAAAATGCTCGTTCAAGCTCCCTGGTGAGTGTGTCAGGTGTAATTGTTATGCAAGAGGGGATTTTTTTTTTCTTTCAGATCAACAGCCAAAGCAGAGCTCAAGAACAGCCTGGAAAGCATCAGACCCATCCATTAGTTAGCTGGCAAGCATCACTTTTGAGAAAACATATAGTCTTTCCAGAGATGGCACGTACCTTATTTATATAGAGTAATGCATAGAGGGTCTAAAGAAAAGGAGTATGTGTTAAGTTCTGTTCTTTTTGCCTATTTACCTCTCCTCAATCCCATCTTTAGTAATAGCAGTCTGACTGTCTTTAGGAAACCAGTGTGTCTTGTATGTTGATGTGACACACTTGGGAGCCAGGAAGAGTCTTGATTTCTAGGACATTCTGTCCTCTTCACTCCAGTGATTCCGGAGAGAGGCGCACAGAGAATACAAGCTAATAGGTTCAGTCAAGGCTAAACTTAGTGTAATGTCTGAAAAAACAAGAAATAAGACATTCCACTTTTGAACTTGAAATTAAATATATAAGACTGGCCTTGCTTGTAACCTTCTTACTACATGATTTGAAGAGTCTATTTAATAACAGGGCCAGGAGAAAACAAGCATCAGTCCTGAGGTGGAGAGAGGAATCATGTTTCCTGATGGGAATAAAATGTTTAGTTTGGAATTTAGCACACCAAAGCACAACCAATCCTTTGCTTTTTAAAGGAGTTTGAATTGAACTTTTAGTTAGAAATTATTGCAGACACCGATGGTATTCCTACTACTACTACTACTACTACTACTAAAGTGCTAGGTGGCTCAAACCATTTTTTTCTCTCCTTTGTCTATGTCAGTTTTCATTGATGAATGACTGAATTCATTCTCAGAGCTGCCCGCTGCAGCTCAGATGTGTAAGCATCCTGTGGTCCTAGCTTTCTACCAGTTAACTATGTTAGTCATCCCACCAAAGGGCATTTACATTTTAAAGATGACTTACTTAGTGTTTCCCAAAAGTTGACTCTTTCTTTTAACAACATTTGTCAAATGATTGAAATGTCTTCCCTTTCTCTTTCCTTATTTTTATTGCACAGTTAACATATATTTTAGAATTCTTAAGAAAAGAAACATTGCAAAATAGCTCTCTAAATGGCACTCCGGTCAGAAATACCATTCACACCTCTTCTAGTCAAATAGTTATAAAAGGCTGGCTATCCAATATATACATGGAGCACAAGCAATTAACACCTCCCAAAGCCAAGAAACCAATCACCAAATGGGCAAGGAAACCTAAGGAGAGACTTCGCAGAAGAAGCGGTAAAAATGGCAAAGAAACACATGAGGAAATGCTCATCCCTGGCCATAAAGGAAATGCAAATGAAAACAGCTCTGAGATTCCAGCTCACCAACACTGTGAATTCAAACAACAAATGTTGGTTTGCACTGTTGGTGGGAATTAAATTAGTACAACTACTCTGGACAGCAGTCTGGAGGTTCCTCAGAAAACTAAACATAGTTCTTCCCTACAACCCAGCCCATACCACTCCTAGGCACCTACCCAGAACATCACAAGCCAGGATACTGTAAAGAAACTTGCACATCCATGTTCATGATGCACTATTCACATGGCTAAGTTGTAGAAACAGCACAGATGCCCTACAATAGACAAGTAGATCCAGAAAATGTGGTACCTATACATAATGGAATTTTACACAGCCATTAGAAAGAATAATATGTCATTTGCAGGTAAAGAGATGGACCTAGAACAAATCGTGTCAAGTGAAGTAAACCAAGCTCAGAGAGACAAATGGCACATTTTTTCTCATACACAGAAGCTAGATCTAAAATACACTGAGACATGATAAATTATATGGGACTCTAGACATTTACACACAATAAGTCAAAAGGAGGATACTCTTCAAAGGCACAATGCCTATGTGCCTTTGATCTAATAAAATGGAAACTGTTTTTCTCTTTGTTGTTATTTCTGTTTTCTTTTTGTCTTGATTGTTTATCTGTCTTTGGGAAAGTAAGGAGGACACAGAAATGAAGGGATGAAGGGTGAACAAATGCAGCAGTGGTATTCACTAGACACTCTGTTGAAAATGAACTATACAACTTGTGAATGGGGACAAGAAGGAAAAACTGGGAGAAAGCATGAGAAGGGGAGACACTGTCCAAAAAAGAAATGTACTCATTACTTGAGTTATGTAACTAGTCCTCTGTATATCAAGAAAAAAGGGTTGGGGAGAAAGACTGGATATCAGGAAAATCATTTTAAAAATCTTATTACCACTCCCTTTTATTGTGAATGATTTGTGTGTGTGTGTATATACACACCAAGGTTTTAACTCAGAGACTTGTGCATGTTAAGCAGGTATTCAACCATTGAGCCATACCCCCAGCACTATTTGGAGTCACAGGGTTTTTTTGTTGGTTGTGGGGTTTGAACTCTGGGCCTGGGCACTGTCCCTCAGCTCTTCAGCTCAAGACTAGCACTCTGCCTCTTGAGCCACAGTGCCACTTCCAGTTTTCTGGTGATTTATTGGAGATAAGAGTTTCATGAACTTTCCTGCCTAGGCTGGCTTTGAACCACAATCCTCAGATCTCAGCCTCCTGAGTAGCTAGGATTACAGGCATGAGCCCCTGGTGCCCAGCTGGGTTCATGTTTAAGAAAGCAGATAATACTCAAATGTAGAAGAGGTTGTAAAAATGTGTGCTTTGGCCTGGCTCAATCCCGCTATCGCTATACTACAATCAAATCAAGCAGTAAGAACTTCTGGTTGCCTGTAAGCATCTAGTATGTTGCCTGTAAGCATCTAGATTATTTAAATATATAGGGTTTGAAGTTAGGTAGTGCTTAGCTCAAATGCCAGCTTAGAAAATTAATAATAATAATAATAGCTACATAAATAAGTTACTTACTCTCTTAAGTCATAAGGTCTTCATATGTAAAATTGATATAACTTGAGTGTCTATTGCATAGCGTTATGGAAAGTTGAATAATATAAGTCAAGAGCTCATGAACATAGGGCTTAATCAATCTTAACCATCTTTTAGATGTCCCTCTGTGCTTACAGCTTTCCAAGAATCCTGGTTTTCACCACTGCAACTTACTCACAGTATTTGATTTTCGAAGAGAGAGAAAAAGGTTCTGTAAGAAACCTCTGTAGCCTATTTGTCATGCATCTGGTCCTAGCATCACCGTTTCTGTGTGAGAATTTCTTCATTAACAGGGCTAGCTACTCAATGGCTGAGGAAAGAGAGACTTCTCCATTGCTTAGAGCTCTTAGGCAAAATCCAATACATGATTTTAAAGACTAGAGATGTGCTTGTGGCAATTAATAAACTTTTGCATCAATATTTCATAGTTTCCATCAGTCAGTGTTGTCCAGAGATGAGATATAGCCAAAGCTGGCAAGATGCACTTTTCTTTTTCTTGTTGTCTCTGTGTTTGTGTTTATATGATAGTCTCATCTATACATAATCCTAGATGAGGTTAGGAGTACCAGTCTCCCACTACACACACACACACACACACACACACACACACACATACACACACACTACCACCACCACCACCAAACTAATCTTCTTTTCCCCTAACTTTCCCATTCTAGGACTATTTAACTAGAAGTAGAACTTCTGTGTAAAGGAGAAATACTATGGTATCACTAATCATTTATTCCTATAAAATCACACATTCTCCATTTAAAGCGTGTTACTTAAGATAACAAAGGAATAGGACAATATGAAGAGAAAACTGTGCAATGATTCCCAGTCATAAGAAATAAAACTCCACAACAGCACTAACGCAGATGATTTTTTTTCTGTTTTCTTAAATTGTGTCTACCTGAGTTGGAAAGATGGCACATTGTGTAAGATATTTTATTCATCCCCTTTTAGTTGTATTATCTGCAGGGAACAGAACATAATGTGAATGTGGACAGAGGTTTTGTGGAGTACTTCTGAGGCCAGCAGGCTTCCTGGGTTTACAATCACACCCTCTTCTTCCTGGCTTCTTGCCTTCCTGGAGCAGAATAAACAGCAAGGGCTCTTCCACCCACATTGTAGAGACTGCAGCCTGAACTATGGTAGCAAGAGGTACTGATCCCTCTCAAGCCACAGCAGACCCACGTGGAATGGCTGAAATGGCAAGTCATCAAACAATGCAAGAAACTAGAATTTAGGTGCCATCCAGATCTGAGCTTCTAGATATAAATCCCCTAAGTCTCTTTCAGACTTTTCAAAAAGCCCAGTGTGTCAACAATTATGATCAAAACAACTTTGGTCTGGGAGATTAATTTGAAAAATCCTATCTTGGGGCTGGATTAGTTGGGATCTCTGGCTGTGGCTTTCAAGCATGAGTATAAGTCATTAGATGTTGAAGTAGTTTGGCAAGTCTTTAGTCACAGTCTCCTGCCTTTGTCTCAGCTGGTGGATGAGAAATGTGTACAGACTTGGGGTATGAGTGAGTGCGTAAATCAGGGAAAGCATAGTGTTCTCAATACCAATGGCTCCCTGGTCTCTACATGTTGTGGGCGGACAGCATATTTACTGAGAACCCACAAAGTACACTTTGTGCTATCTGACATCAAAAGATATGGATAAAAGAGTATTCCTGCTCTCTTTAAAAAAACAAATCACATTTCCATGCTACTCCTTTGACATTTGAAACTGTTCAGTTAACATCAATGAGATCACTTTTATAAATTCAACAAACTCCGTGCTAGGCCTTTTCATTGTTTTTGTTGATTGGTTTGGGCAAGCTATCGCCATTCATTCCATGCCATTAAAAAGTAGGAAAGTGGTCAGATTTATAAACCATGGAGATGCATAAATATGTCACCTGGGATATAAATTTACACAAAGCCCTTTTCAAATACAATTAGTAAGCATATCTCTACTTTGGTAAAAGCCCCTAAGGGCAGCATATATTTCTAAGAGGGATAATTTCTTTCTGGGCTGAAAGCCTACTAATTAGTTTGTTTTTAGTAAACAAGTGGGTCTTGGTAAAGATACTTAAATAATCATACCTCATTAACATCTATTCCCTCTCCACAGTCTGATGCTTGTTTATTTAACATATACTATGGCCCTGTCAGTATTAGGCTCTGTAGAAGATGTGGTTATGAAAATTCAATTAAGTTACTTTCCAACAATTATATTCTAGTCCAACAATGCAAAGGACTATAATTTCTGAAGAGTTGTTCTGAATTATATTAATGGCTAAAAATGAAGAGAGCATGATATAGCTAAGAGTTACTTAAAAATAGAACTTAATTAGCAACATTTATATAACACACACCTTGAAGGAAGGGTAGAATATAGACAGGCAGCACGGAAGATTTTTCAAATAGGTTAAACAACAGTAGTTAAGGTACAGTTTGAAGTGTGGAATTCTTTCAAGAATATGCGAGTAACTAAATAACAGGATTTCCATTGGAAGGAAATGGAAACTAGTGACAACACAAAGAAATCAATAGTAGTAGAACAATAATGACTGTGACCATAATACACACATTTTATGGAGCTGGGCATAGTTCTAACTTGTTTCTATCCAATAATATGCAATCACAAACATATCTAAAATATATTTACACATTTCTTAGTATCAGTTTATCAGAAGGAACCAGTGGACCTAAAAGAAAAATAAAGATACACATTTGACCCACCAGTCTCACATAAAGAAATAGACTCTAAGAAATAATATAGGAAGATGTAGCACAGGGTTGTTCACTGTTTAAAAACAATTAACAATTGCATTTAAGAAGCTAGACCTTATCCCATGGCTTTCCCCAGAACTACTGGTAGTTATGTACAGTCTCTAAGGGTTTCCATGGTGATTGGTTCACACCTAAATTATGGAGGACAAAGATACACTTAGACCTTGAGAGTTGAACCAGTATCTCAAGTCAGCGATACCCTTTTACATTCTTAAAACTGTGAGTTCTATAAGTAAGTGATACAGGAGTCGCCACCAAATAATTTTGATAGAATCTGAGTATTGGGAAGAATTTTCAAAGATGGCAGGTCACTCCCCCCACCCCAAAAATCGCTCAGATTACTAAGCAAATGGTAACTCAGGGGAGGAACAACATGGGAGAGTTCAAGGATGCTTATATTTTTATTTTCTAGCAATATAAACTAGATATTATCTCAATCATATAGGTGGCGAAATTTTTATGTAACTTTTCCCAGATCACCCAATAGTAAACTAGACCTTATACACAAAGCCAGTACTAAGGAATTAATGACAGCATTATCTCAGCCTAGGGAAGAAGTGTGAAATGAGCCTCCGTTGTACACGGTGAGAACCACACCATTGGTGGAAACCAATCATAGCGGAGATTCGTGTTGGACAAGTGATTCACAGGAAGCTATGGTGTGGTTAGTAGGTATATCATTTGTATAAGCAATAGCTTGTGATCCTAAGAGCTCTACCTAGCCTTCTTGCCTTCTTCCTTACATCATTCAGATAAGAATGAGTTCAGAACCTCTCCCAGAAGCCTTAGATTCTACAAATTAACAAAAGAATATTTCCCACACGGGTCTCCTTTATCCCTACTATTGTCACATTCCTTCTTTTTCTATTTATGCTTTCTCATTGTTCTGTGTCCAAATTCCCTTATTCCATATCTGATTACCTTCTTGCCTTTGCGCTGCTCTGTAGTAAGTTCAATAAGTGACATATCCTAGAATGAGTTCACGTGTTTAGATGCTTTCAATCAATACATATCATCAAGGATACAGGAAAGAACACAGAATGAAATAAATAATGTCATACGATGTGCTGAGAAGTGATCAGAGCTCCTTTGTTCTTGTCAAAGCCAAGGTCTATTTCTTCTGTTCTCCCAGTCAATTCTGGGGACTGTTCTCTCAAGTTAAAACAGACATTGTAATCAGAGGCCTATTGTGATCTTATAGCTTAGAAAAAGAAAGACAGAAGGGTAGCTGGGATCAATAACACAGTGATACATAATCTTTTCCAGATCTTCTCTGTGGAAAACAGTTCAGAATAGACCTGGCTCCATTCACATACTCATTTAGAATCAATTGACTCTGTACCACATATACAAATGATTCTCCACCAAAGAAGCAGAGTTATCAAGATGAAGCTGAACAGAGAGGTTGGAGGAATAGAATGGCCTCCAGCAATAAATTCATAAATAAATAAATCTCGCAAGACAAGCCATTGTAACCAGGTTGACATTTGTGTCAACTTTTGAGCACTATCTGATGAACACAGTCGTGACATGAATTCAATCAATCCTTTTAACACCATAAAAAGAACTTTATAAATCCCTTTTTGTCAATAAATTAAGGGAGATTCCAAGAGTTCAGAAAATACATGAAAGGTCATAGGTCTCAGAAGGAGAAGGATCTGTTTAGAATATATCTCCAACCTCTATGCTTTTTGTCCTCGAGATGAGAGAAAATGAAACAGAATATGTCTGTATACTTTAGGGAAATTTTTTTAACCACATCTGAAAGAGAAATGTCATTAATCATTGTGCCCACTCTGAAGCTCCGAGGACATAGAAAGACCAAACAAGAAATAAGGACAGAACAAACAGTTTAAGAGAGATAAAAGATACAGCCCAGTCCTGTTTTCCCTTGTTGACACCCAACTCCACCCTTTGCTAGTATAGGTGTTCATACTGATTTCTTCTTTTGTCATACCTTTTTCTCATCCTAGAATACCCTTTCTATACACTTACACCCTGTTGATAAGAGGCACATCTGAATTAAAAGTCTAATTTTAGTCAAATCCTTGTTTAGACTGTCCTTTATTTAGCTCCTAGTGACATTATTTTTGAAACTATAACTCAAATAGCTTCTGTTAAAAACCCTGCCATCCAGACTCAGAAAGCAGAGATTTTTGATTTCCGTGTCCTTATTCTTTTATTTTATAAAAATAGTGCTGGGTACAGCGATTTCAGAAGACAGCATTTACTGGAAGACACGATTGAGAACAACTGGAAACACTGTTAGTGAGAAATGAGTGGATGCCACTGTGGAGGTCAAAATAGTGAGCCAAGACATAATATTTTATGGGATAGCTTCAGACCTGTTCAATCAAAGCCTGTTTCTAGGAGGCTCTTGATAGGATGGGTAGTGTTCCCAATCTGGAAGACAGTTAATTGACAGAAAGAATCCACACTAATGCCAATGGTGTCAGCATCAAGCTCTATCACATATCACCTATTCTGCTATAATGGGAACTAAAGCCTTAGTGGGGAGGGGAGATGGGAGACAAAGGTGGGAAAGAGGGAGATCCCAGAATAAAATGAGGAGGCCAGTCTACAACTGGGCCAACATTTCCCAGTAGGTGGTTTGTTTTTACTTTAAAGTAACACAGAGAATTCTGAACTTGGCCAACTTTGTTTTGAGAGAGTGGAAGAAAATACCCATTGCACAGCTAAAGAAAATTCCAAGTTGGATAATACATTCCAAACACTAAAAGAAAATATTGTTTTTCAACTTTTGTACCAATCATATGTAACAGGTGTCATGGTAAATCCTTAATTTCGCATCATTAGTATTTTATCTATCACTTTCTTAAGCTCAGTCAACAAAACAATAAGCTAAGCCCTGATCTATAACATTTGTCCATTTCTATGGTATCAATTCTCCCACCATGGCCTGGCTCAAGCTATCGACAGGATGTCATTGAAGCAAGAGTTGAGAGGAGACAAACTGCAGCCCACTGCTGCATGGTGGTCTCTCATGTCACCATGAAGCACAATACCAATAGACAAGGAATTAGGAAGCAACGTAATGAGGAAACTGTGCAGGTGTTTTTTAAAAAATGAGATTTTAGCTTTTTTTGTATGCTTTGAATACTACAATCTTTGTTTTTAATATAAGTTTATATACCTTAAATTCTAATGAAATCATGCCTAGCAACCAACTTAACAAATTTCTGAATTTGTAAGTGAATACTAGGCAGCTTCAAGTCCACCAACACTCCTCTTTCATATTAATTGCTCTGGATGTTACTATCTTGCAGTCACTTTTATTTACTACATCATCTGTTTCCATACCAAAGTAGACTAGACACTCTTGAGATCAGCAACTTGGGTACTTTCTATAGTTGCATACCAGCTCCTAGAACAGCCTGTGTTACCATGAAACAGAGTCAATATCTATCAGAGATAAGTACAGAACATACATAACACCAGACAATTCATGTGAAAAAGACAAGTAAGCGAAGAGAACTCAATGAGAAGAAGTAGCTCACTGCTTATGTCTGTAGAAACAGTAGCCTTTCACAGGTGAAAAAACTTGGAAGGTCAAGAGGTATATAAGAATGCAACCAGCTAGAATGAAGAAAAGTATATCCATTATAAACATTCCTCACTCTGCCTCTTCCCTGCTAACAAGGAGGGATTGAGTCTCACCACATCTCCCCACTTGAAGATGAAGTTTATTTTGAAAGAGTGATCATCATTATGGGTAGATTCTGACCCAGGAGGCTCAGTTCTATATATTTTTTATCCAGCACTGTAGACGTCTCTGATTCTAGAAATCCAAGAGTCTATCCTTATAAAGCCAAAGTGGCTGATTCAGAGCCCTGGAGCAATCTTACTTCTACCCTTAGCCAACTATGTTGAGTAAATTCTACATCCTCTCATGCCTCAGTTTCCCAATACATCAGTACCTAACAGCAATACCTAGTAAGTACTGAGTTCTCTATTAATGTTGGTAATTTTATCATTAACTATCACATTAGCCAGAGCCCTGGAAATGCATATCAGAGAAAGAAAAAAGATAATCTTGAAGAAGAAAAACGACATGATGATTTGTAAAAAATTATACCAATCCTTATTAGTTCTCTGTCCTCACTATAATAATCAAATAACCAAATAATTGCAATTTAGTATTTGCATAACCCACTAGATAGGGCCCACATTCTCAGCTTCTCTCTAAAATAACCAGATGCAACTCATGCCTTTCAATGGGGTGAACTTTAGATGATCTTTTATTATTCTGGAACTAGTAAAGAAAATTTCAAGTGACAGCCATCTTCCAAATGATTTCTCAGTAATGGAGGAAATTATACTATTTCCACTTCAAATCCTTTTTCCAGTGAAGTGAAACCAATTCTAAAAAGGAAACCGAGGCTCCTCAGAGAAAAAAAATTCTAAAGGCCATTTATATGGCAGTTATTATGATCCTGGGAACAATTGATCAAATCCTTCATATTCCCTTAAACCCTGTGAGTTTTGATAATTCCGTTTACAAAGTAAAATAGCAATGTGGTATGTCCTAAATGATTCTGTTTGACTGCACACAGATTTTATGTTTTGTATAAAGGAATCCTACTGGGTATGTTTCTGTACTTGTTTTCTTGCCCCCAAAATTATACTTTTGAGATTCCCCCTTATCAAGTCACATAATAGTTATTTATTCCATTCAGGCCTAGTTTTACTTTGTATGTAATTGACTACAACTCAATTAACCATATTCTTTTTGATAAAATTTGGATTTTGTCCAATGTTTTCCTAATATAAACAATATTGGTATAATTTTTCTTGTCTACACACATGAGATAAAATTGTAAAGAAAAGCAAGAGAGTGATAAATGCAAGATTCAACATCATAGTTATTCTTGAAGTCTTCCTGAAGGGCTAGTCCTTGTATTCTCAGTTGACCAGGCATTTGATGGTTAATGTTTGTCCTTCCACTAATGTGCAGTTTCTAGGGTTCTAGCTGAGTGTTCTAAGGTAAGGAAAGGGTAAATTAGAACAGTTTATCAGAAAGAGCAGTGGAGTAATAAAGACATGAAAACAAAGAGAGGCGATCAAGAGGACAGGAAATAAGAGGAAAGAAGCAAAGACCAAGCAATCAGCTCAGATACAGAAACTAACTTTTTAAATATAGGGAAATAGCTTTCATAAATTTAAGGATGATACCAATGTATCTAGTTGTTAGGAAAATGGGTACAGGTATGCAGGCCTAGGAAATAAGAGGGTGCATTGTCTGTGAGTACATTAAAAGCAATAATAAATTAAACCAGTCCATTTTTATTATTACCAACCATTAGAATTTTTAAACAAAATTACTCACCAAATATCTCTCCATCCTCTTATTTGTGGAGCCTTTCTTACTACTGTAATAGTCCTATCACAGCTAATTAAGAACCAAACACTTGCCTAAATGTTTTACATCTATTAGCTTTAGCAATGTACCATGAGGAAGACATTAACATTGTCCCCATTTTATAGAGAAGAAACTGAAAAGCATTGAACATTATTCATGTGCCCACAGGTATACAGCTAGCATGTGATGGCTAAAGGAACCTAGAAGTTATGTTCCCAAGATTGTGATCATAGCCCCCCAAAATAGGCAGCCATCAGTAACCTGTCACTGGCTGCCTCAAATTACATCCAAGGACGCCTTTTGGGGACCCATATCTCAGGCCTGGGCCATTAGATTTCTTTCTATCAGAAGGAACTGTTCTAATGAAGAGGAAATTTCTCTGTAATAACAACGCTGGGAAAACTTCCCCATGTGATAAGTCCATTAGGACACCAGTCTCATGGGCCTGTACATCAGAAATATGATTTGGTTGGCCAGACACCCCTAGCCACAGACACTGGAATGAATGCTTACTGAATGAATGTTGATAGCAAGTGTAGAAGTGCTCAAAGTTCTGACTCCTGGAGACGTTTTTGCTTGCTGTTGAGCAGAAGGTAACATCTGCCACTCAGATCCTGAGCTTTTTCCAGATGTTTTGAGCACCTCTTGTCCTGGGTTAGTTTGTCTTGGCATGAGTGAACATGTGGTCGACCTCCTTTTGTGCTGAGTAGTGGTTTCATAGAATCTAATTTCACAGATAAAATGCAATATTGATCACTCTCATTTAAGCCATGATCCAGAGGTATTGGCTGCAAAAATGCAGCTCAAGGGGAAAATAATTCAGCCTCCCATGGAAATATTCTGCTTCTAAATTTGCTCCCGATGGCAACGTAGGGAAATCAAATGAAATGTGTGAGGCAAGGTTGTAACCATTAACTCTGAACCATCTAAATGACAAATAAGGATATCAAGAAAAGGGTTAACTCTGGGGCATTCACTGTTCAAGGGCTGATTCCTCATGTCTCTTTCCATACCTCACCCCACCCACATAGAGTTGTGTAGCCATTATTAATAGCATTTTTCCCCTAAGTGGAATAAAGCGAGAGAGGCTTAAAGGGAGAGGTAACAAATGAAAACACTGCTTTCCTAATATTTCCAGATGAGCAGTACCAGTTTAATGTGTTCTCTGATGGAGAGAAAGCCAATGTTTTATACTATTCCTTATAAAAACACTTTAAAGTGTGTTGTCTGTTTTCCTACCATCTTCAAAAGAGGCACACAGCATTTTTAAGACTGATTACAGCTTAAGTAGTGATAATTATAGAACTGTGTATAATAAAATAATAGTCTCCACTATTGCTCATATATCTTCTTTGGCTCTAGCCTGCTATTCTCTAAACCTTCCCTGTGTACTTCCTTGCCTCTTCTGTTTTGGTAAAGTCAAGAAGTCCAGATATTACCAAGCTGGCCAGAATTGCAGTGAATATAAGCATAAACAGGTTCTAAATGAAATTGGAGAGATTTCTTATAAGCAGGAAAAGAGAAGGTAAAGACTGTTTTTATTCTTTGGTGTTCTTAACCCCAGGATAACACGATCAAGCAAGTATTACAGTATTTTGCAGCTAAAGTTAATTTTCTTATTGCTGTAGCTTGAACTTGTCTAGTGAAAGTTCACATCTCAGACACAACACAAAATGAAAAGTAAGAAAGGAAATTCTTCAGATTCACACATTAATGGAATTTGGAGGTGGAGACTCATCAGGGTCAGATTAAGTTATGAGGGCAGGCCCCTGTGATGTCATTAGTGGCATCATAAGCAGAAAGTAGATTTGAACTAGTAGGCTTAAACCGTGATACTGTCCTCCAGGAAGTGGATTTCTGCAGCTCCAGAGTTGTAAAATAAATAAATCTTTTTTTCTTGATAAACTAACTAGTTTCTGGTATTCAGTTATAGTGAGTAAAAAAAGACTCGGCCATGATTATCTAAAAATAAAACTACCATGTTTCTGAATGTTAGATTCAACATAAAATATTATTGAACTAGTGATTCCAATATTTAAATATTATCTTTTCAAATAGTGGAATACTAACTTTAGAGTTTACCTGATTTGCTTAATGCTGACAATGAATACGCAAAAAAAAAAAAACCCTCAAAAGTTGGCTGTTCTAATACTGAAGCTGGGGCCTCAATGTGGGCTAAATTATATCAGAACATGTATCTCTTGTGCCTTATGGACTAGCACTTTGAAAAGCTATTCGGGTATCTTCTTTAGAGGTATTAAAATGCATCAGTGCAAAAACAGTAACTGTGCATGACTCTTTACCCTGAAAATGATAAAAATCATACTAAATAATAACCTAAGTGAGTATTCCAGATATTTGAATAAAAAGTCTTAATATATTAAAGTCATTACCTCTCCATAACTCATCTATATGGTCACTGTAATATACATCAAAATCTCTGTATGTTACTTTTAGTATAAACTGACAAACCGATGCTAAAGTTAGAATGAAATGGAAACAGATAAGCACAACCGTGACTATTTTGAAGAAGAATACATCTGTGGGATTTATCCTTAGATGACAATGAAGAAACCTAAACTCATAGAAGCTGAGCCCATGTGGCCCTGATTCAAGGTACACAAATAGAAAGGACTGGATAAAATATACAAAAAATCCCACATGTAAACAATCACCTAACTTACAACAAAGGGATAGTATATTGTAATTTCAGAGTCACTTAAGGTAGGTCAAATAGATAGCCAAGTGGAAAAAAATAGTGCATCTTGCTTTCAATTTCATGTGATATTTTATGCCAGTCCCCACAAGATTCCAAGTCCATATGAAAGAAGAACAATAAAACTTATAAAATAAAAAATAAGATCATCTAATCATTACTTTGGAGAAGGAAGACATGCCATGATTTGACACTAAAAATACTACCATAAAGGAAAACCTGATAAGCCAGACTATATTAAAACTAAGAACTTCTGCTCATCAAAGCTACACTATTAAATGAGAAAACAAGTCCTTGAGAGAGTAAAGATATTGATCATTCATACATCCAATGATGTATGCATGCTTTCAAGAAGGTGCATGTTAGCAGAGAGTGGCATTGGGCCATGTCTATAATCCTAGGTATTCAGGAAGCTGAGTCTTGAACATCTTGGTTTGGCACCAACCAAGCAGACAAAGCCTGAAGTCTCTTATCACCAATTAACTAGCAGAAAGCCAAAGGTGGAGCTATGGCTCAAGCTTAAGTGGTAGAGTGCCAACCGTGTACAGGTTTTCTTACCAATAATAAGCTTGACATTGAGCCCTGGTATACTACACTGACTACAATATTGTCACTAATCATCAATATTTCAACTGCAAATATGCCTATAGGTTATAACTTTTCTAAATGATTTCAATAATGATTCATAGGACATAAGCATCTCAGGGGAAAATGACTACAGTGGGTTCTAGTGACCTAGAATGGCATTTGTTGTGTCTTCATTTGATGCGTGGTGTAATGAAGTATGTGCACTATGGAGAAGTTGCATGGTGTTTTAGCTGTATCTGGCATAAGAACCATTCTACTTCCTATCTTATTCCTAGTCAACACGGCATATTTTCCTAAAGATAAATTACTATCATCTACTTTTTTTCTATTCTTGTCTTTTGCAAGCAGAGTGTGAAAATTAGGCTTTGTTCTCTCCCTTTTATTATTTCCTAATAAAGACCAACACTCTTGCTCTGAAATAAACAATGTGACATCTCTGCAGAATGCACACGTTGTAGATTTCCAGAACACATCTCTCTGTGCTCCTATCTTTGTCCCCAGGCACTTCCAATAACCAAGGCACTGGCTGACATAGAAAGTCAAAGCAAATCATCTTTATCTTTCACAGCACACTGTCTCTTAAGAACATGGCCATCGATTATTTTTGACCATGGTCATTATGCTAAGGTTTGCCTTCATAAACAAACAAAATATGTACACTAACCTTGGCTAAAATCCTGCCTTTTGTATATACTCCCTCTTAGTGCTATAACCAGAAACTTAAATGCTCAGATGGCAAAGGGCTTTCAGAAATCATAATGGCTTTGCTTTGGGGCACATATTCCCTTCTGTCTACCCCTTTTTTCTAACCCAGATAAGCTGCTGTTTAAGAACACTTAAATTGTTTCCAAGGAAAGAACACGGATGAGTTCATTGACTCTAGATTATCCTTCAGAACCCAGACTAAAGGTTGCTTTTGAAAGCAGCCCTCCCAAATCATCCCAGAATAGCGTAGGTGCCATATTACAAAATTCACAGAGCCATGGAATTGTCTTTCACTGCACAAGTCCATTGGTACCTAATCAAATTTTTTGTTTATCTCATTTATCAATCCATCACTTGCAACTTATGATGAAGTCTGGCACCAATTAGATGCCCAGAAAATATTGGTGAGTGGGTGAATAAATGAATAAATGACCTCATAAAGAACTCATTGCTTTCTCAATGTTGCAAGCTATGCTTTTCTTCTGTAAGATTATTTTCTCCTACTAAACATAGCACCTTTTGCTGTCTTTAGTAGAGATGGATGGCAAACAGTTGGCTAGTACCTTCTGTTGGAGCCATTCATTAAATCATAAATCATGTCAAAGATGCTTTTCTAAGGTTTTGTGACCTGCTGCTTTTTGCTAAAGGTGGCCAAGGTCACAGTGTCAAATTCCAAAGGAAGGAGAGGAAATGAATAAAGTTATTGATATACCTTACCTATATCTTCTGTCAATGGACATTAGATTAGTATTTGACACCTGACTGTGCCTAATAATTTTCTTGAGATCTTATCTAAGTCCCTTCAATACTCCTCTCTTGGCTTTCTTCTCCACAAATCACGAAACTGGACAGAACCCAGCAAAAGTTACTCTTACAGACCTGTAGCCTAATTCTTTAGTTCATTTTTCTACTCACTATAAATATTTGTCAGAGCATAGAAGGTGCTCAGGGTTAGGGTAGGCTCTAGAAACCCAGCTAGAGACAAAGTTCCTGCCTTCAAGAAATCCAGTTGTGGGCAGGATGGGGGAGAATGATGAAAGGGGTAACACTGATCAAGTATTTGTTCATATACTACTTTGTTGAATGGCATTTCCTTTGTACAACTACTTAAAGATAAAAATGAAATCTAGTCGAGGCGAATGGATACGGGACTTTCTTCTTTCAGGGATTTAGCATGCCTCAAAATTTACTGCTGACTGCTAAAGACCACCACAAGTATCTGATTATCTTAGGTGGGGTCTGAATTTCTGCCTTTTTAACAAGTTCCCAGGTAATACAAAGGCTTCTGGTCTCTGAGTAACGTTTTGCGTATCGCTGAGCTACATGAAGGAGAATATTAAATAAGAACATCTATAGAAATGGATAAATATTTGTCAGATGGATAAACAAATGGACCAATAAGTGAATTAGTGCTAACCAGTCAATATATCATAGGCTAAAATCTCCCAAAGAGGAGGCCATACTGATAGATTTTACAGTGACTTGATTATCATAAAGCTGTGAATGATTCTTCCCCTTTCCATCTCTCTATAGTTCACAACAAAACACATTATTAACAAAAATGGTGTAACTGGGATTAATCAAGCTGTGTTTTCAGATTTGTGTCCTGTTCTGCCTAGAATTGTAGCAAGAATCACCGGCTCTGGTGTACAATTTGAGCTGACTCACTTCCCAAGTTACTAATGGAAAGGTCAGTGTGGCTTCAGTTTATGAGTGAAGATATGTTAGAAGCTATTGTCTGGAACGGCATGTCACTGACATAAGCTTTCCTCATTTGAGGTTTTTTGCCTACCTTGCCAAGAATCTGACAGGTTAGCAGACTAAAGGTTAAAAAGTTTTAATGAGGTATGTCTATGGCAGCATAGAAAATGACAGCACTGATCCAGTAGTGTTTAAAGTGCATATGTATTGTTTACATTGAGACAGTTGTGAAGATGTGTCCCAGTGCTGTTACTTATGAGTTACAGGATCAATGCTTCTAATTCTCAGGGGCTTCCTCCAGACACAGGGACAACAGAAATGAATAACTGAAGAGAGATTGCTGCACGCACTAGGCAGAGTTCATTCAGCACAAGTGTGGCATGAGATTACCATTCAACAGAGTAGAGCTAATTCATTAGCTTCTCAAAGTTTCTTCCTCACATTTATTGTCCCTTTCTTCATACACTTGCATACATTATCCCTGTAAATAATAGACTCTGTGTGTTACCTTAAAGGTAGGAGACATTTTACTACTTGGATTTTCAATTGTGGGTCAGTGCATGATGTGATTTAGACATAACTGAATTCTATTTGTGATTTAATAATATGATTCCTACGTATAGCAGGCTAGCACTCATTCCCTATTAAAGGTACTAAGAGGAGAGCTGTCAGAGGAAAATAACTACTTTCTAAAGATCAGTATTACAAAGTAAGTAAGCCTCTTCTCCAAATGAACCTCTTCTTAAATCTAGCAGTTTTCCTTAGGGTTTGGAGAACTGAGCTTCAGGACAAAACACATCTGCCTTCTAGGTCTAGTCCTACTGCCAAGCTGTGGGGTGTTGCAAAAGTTAGTTAAATTTCCTATGCCCCCCACCTCATCCCTCTTGAAATAGTAATGCTATTTGTAGAATTATTGTGAGAACTGAATGAGTCAATGCATTAATCCAGCATGTGAAAAATATTTAGAGATTCATGACAGCTGGGCTAACTCTGAGCATCTTACCTGCTGTGTGACCCATATTCTAACATCCCTGGCTTTGTTGAAGGAATCCGTGCCCTTCAAAACTGGAGAGATTTCAATCATATCTCTATTTCTTTGTGTGTGTGCCTGTCTTGGGGCTTGAACTCAGGATCCAAATGCTATTCCTAATCCTTTGTGCTCAAGACTATCACTCTACCACCTGAGCCAATACTCCACTTCCAGCTCTTCAGGCAGTTAATTGTAGGTAAGAGTTTCATGGACTTTCCTGCATAGGCTGGCTTTGAAAGGTGATTCTCAGATCTCTGCTTCCTCAGCAGGATACCAGAGCCTGACTCTACTTCCTTTTTAAATTTTTAATATAACCCCCTTATTTCTTGCAAAGAATCTACCTTTCTTTCATCCTTTTGAAGATATAGTTATCCAGCATTTTTTCTATCTACAGATGTTTCTTGGTTCTTCCTGGCAACACTCAATTGGATCCTTCTAAGATGGGCCTCTCCATCAATTTTGCCAAGTACAAGACCTTGTCAAAATAGACCCTCAATAAATGTTTGTTGAATTGATGAACAGAAAAAAAACAATCCTGGCATTAAACGAATAAGAAGGCAGCTTTGGTACTTTGTAGACAGACATTGGGGCTAAATTACCACATCCACTTCAAAGAATTGTTCCAAATCAGCCACTCATATGGAATTGCACAAAGCTGTATTAATTACAACATGACTACAATAAAAGAGGCAAAGAAGGATTATCTTCTTTATATTAGACATCTTTAAATTCTAGCTATGGCCAAAAATCCCTATCACCCAACTCAAAGAGGAATCCTTCCTCACCACCACACTCTTCTCATAGTGTCTGTTGACCAGACATTACTAGAAACCTGAGTAGTTTACTCAAATTGCTAGTGAATCTATAAAAGGGCAAATTATTAGATCATTTTAATCTTTTATTTCAAATCAGCCAATGATATTTTGTAACTCTTAAATAAAACCTGAGCTCATCACCATAGCTTCAAATGCTCTCATGATCTGGATTTGACCTATACATTTTTTCTAATTAAAGACTTTTTTTGAGAAAGGTCTTGTTATGTAACTCAAGCTGACTTCAAACTTACTGCTGCTCAGGCTGGCCTGGCACTCATGATTCTCTTGCTTCATTGTCTTCTTGTGTGCTGTTCAGCTCTTGTTCAGCCTTGTTCAGCCTTTGTTTTCTCAGGGAACCATTTTTTCACACCTTTGATGGATACTCTTCACTCCTTAAGAGAAAAGGTTTGAAATTATTTCTCTGAAGATCCAAATAGTAAATACAGACGGTTGGGGGGGGGTGCATATGAGCTCTGTCACAACATCTCAATTCTGTCATTAATGTATCAAAACAGCCATAGAAAATGCATGAATGTAACGTTTTGCTTTGTCCCAATAAACCTTTATCAGGAAAAATAGTCCCCTAACTGGATTTGGTCTGTGAGCCCCAATTTGCCCACTTTTTAACTTAAGATAAAACTGTTTCTACCCTTCTCTGTCACCATGTCCTCCTGGCTTGCTGTCACCTGTCTTTGCATTGGCTACTGATCAGGCTTGGAAACAGAATAAGAGCTTCCTGTGCATCAGCCTGTTTGTGTTGACCACAATGTCTCCAGTTTCTGGAGTGGTTACTAGCACATAACATCTATTCAGTAACCATTGAATGAAGGACCTTATGTGTTGGACCATAAATCAGATACAAATCCAGTCACAAGAAAATAGATAAGTCACATTTTGAGAGATCGAATTTGGAGTCTTTATTAAAAGGCCAGCAACTGCATGGTGGACTCCTGTCTCAAAGATCAGCCGTTAGCAAATACACTTAACATTGTTAGGAAACTGAGCCATGAAGGCCAGAAAGGGAAGAAAAGAACAAAAACAATACCAGTTCAGCTCCAATAGAGAGCTAAAGTCAGACACCATAGTGACTGGAAAAGAGCCAAGAGACAGGAGACAGGACACAAACACAGAGACACGTGGCATCACATAGTAGCACATGAGCTGGTCTGGGCCTAAATAGTGTGAAGGTCAGGGGACAAGGTCACAAGAAACTCAAATCCTAGGCACTAGACTGACAGGTTTAGTAACCTATCATCGAAGGCCCCGCCTTTGTCTCCAGGATTCAGGCATGCCCATCACCTGGGCCACCTTCCGCCTTCCGCCACTATGAAGGCAAGATACCAGATCTTGGCTTCTCTGTTTTATTTTCTCCAGAGCACTTGTTATGAAGTGGATTTGTTTCACTGGGTTCTTCTAATCCTCCTCCATGGCTTCAGCAAGTTTCTCCACCTCCTTAAAACCTAGAAGGATGTATGACACATAGGTTTTCAACAAATATTTGTCCATAATGGTGCCTTTCAAACTTTAATGTGTCTATGAATCACCTAAGCATCTCATTAAAATGCAAATCCTGAGTCAGTAGATTGGAAAATGCCCTTGAGATTCTGCATACATAAGAAGAATACAATGAGGATGGTCCATGGACAACATTTTAAGTGGTAAGGGTCTTCTTGTTTTTGGCTCTTTGGTAAAATGTACTCACCTCTAGGGCAGGAAGTAGATCTTCCCAAGGCAGTCTGAGAGCCTGAGCCAAAGATCAAGGAGAACAATCCCATCCTTAAAAGGCACATTCAATGCAAAATGATAGGACATATTTTCCTGAGTCACTTAAGTGGTTTTGGCCTCCAGCACCAGTTCTACAATGACTAGGAATTGGCAACCTTTTCCATATTAAATTTACCTTGAAAATGCTGACTCATCCATAAGGAATGGAAGTGAACCTGTCCTCATTCTATGTTCACTTATGTCTACTTTCAACCATTGTATATATTTAGAGAATTATCTGTTATGTACATCCATGAATGAGCCTAAGAGACTTCAGGTTTCTGCAGAGACCGGGGCATAAACTGCCACTGACTTGACCTGAAAAAAAGCTCCCTATCTCACAATGGAAAGGGAAGGCATCCAACAGGGAAGCACACTATGGCAGAGTGATTAAGAGCTATAGCTCTGGAGTACCATTACCACTCTTCCCATCTCTGTGTGACCTTGAGCACAGCACCTACACGTTTAGTGCTTCAGCTTCTTTCTTCAAAGTGGTACAATGATGGTACCTGATGCATAGAACTATTATAAATTAACAAGGAAACAGATCCTCATTTAAAAAGAAACATGATACAGTATATGACATATTTAAGTATTAGTGGACATTAGTTGAAATTTTTATTTTTTCCCTAAATTGTTGCTATTTTGTTTACTGATAGACTTTATTTATCACAGATTCAAGAATTTCTGCAATAGCTCTGAATGTAAAATTTAACTCAAGTTGTGTGTGTGTGTGTGTGTGTGTGTGTGTGTGTGTGTGTGTGCGTGCGCGCCAGTTCTGGGACCTGAACTCTGGGCCTCTTGCTGTTTTACTTGGCTTTTTAGCTGAGGAATGGCATGCCACTTTGAGCCATACATTTATTTATTTGTTTAATTTTTATTTATTTAGTCAGTTGTGGGGCTTGAACTCCGGGCTTGGGCACTGTCTCTGCGCTCTTTAGCTGAAGGTGCAAGTGCTCTACTACTTGAGTCACAGCGACACTTCCAGTTTTCTAGTGGTTTATTGGTGATAAGAGTCTCACAGAGTTTCCTGCCCAGGCTAGCTTTGAACTGTGATCCTCAGATCGCAGCCTCCTGAGTAGCTAGGATTACAGGCTGAGCCGCAACATTATGTCTGACTTTTTGTTGACTAAGATTACAGGCCTGATGAACCTTTAGGCTCTTGGCTTTAGCACAAGTATTTTAACATAGTAACTAGAACCTACAATACTAATATTATTGATGGAAGATCAATTTACTCAGATCCAGAAGATTCTTGGTCTCCCTGAAGAAAGAATTCAGTAGCAGGTGCACAGGGAGTTTCACAGAGTGAGATTTATTCCAGGCAAAAAGCAACATACTTTTAGAGTAAATTGGGCTTTAACAGGCAGCTAAGGGCACTGAGCTCTCAAGTCCCAGTCACTATTTTTTCCCCATTGGTTGTGATGCTTGAACTCTAGGTCTGGGCTCTGTCCCTCGGCTCTTCAGCTCAAAGCTAGTACTCTACCACTTGAGCCACAATGCCACTTCCAGTTTTCTGGAAACAATAGTCTGAAGGAGTTTCCTTCCCCTGGCTGGCATTGAACCATGAACCTCAGATCTCAGCCTCCTGAGAGGCTAGGATTACAGGTGTGAGCCACTGGAGCCCAGTGTTCCCAGTCACTTTTATAGGTTGTAGGAGATTAAGCACTTTTGTCTTAGGTATATAATTGTCAATTTTCCAAAACATTGGAATGCCTTTTCTTATGAAAAGGGTTGTCTAAGGGAGAGACTACCATACCTGGAGGGTTCAGAACTAAAATGGTGATTATTAAGTTGGTGCAATCATAAAACTACCATTTTAATTACATTTTATGAACATCTCTAGCTGGCCTTTGTACAGATTTTTGAGACTTTCTGTAGCAATAGAACAACAAAAAAAGACAGAGTAGAGGATTCAAACACTAACAATGGCAAAATACATCATAGAAACATCGAGATCAAGGTTTGAAGTCTACAGGGACACTGAAAGTTCATTACCTATCCCATATGCTTTTTCTGTCTCTTGTGAGTGGCAACTTCTTGGCCTTACTTATCTACTTTCTTAACACTTTCTCACTATATATTAGACTATATATTAGAGCTACTTTTCCTCAGTCTTGAAAATAAATCTATGCAGTAGATATTGTTCTCACCATTTTACAGACATGGAGATTAGGTTGTAATGTGGTGATAAGATTTTTTTAGCGTCACTCAGTCAGTGGGAATGGAGTACAGATTTGAACCGAAACCTCAATGACTATAGGGTTCTCGCTCTTTATATATCTAAGTATAGATATATATTTGTATAGATAAATGTATAGATATCTGTATCTGTATATAGTATAGATCTAAATCTATACTATATCTTATATATGTGTGTATGTGTGTATCTATATCTATATATCTATAGATATAGATCTAAATCTATACTATATCTTATATATGTGTGTATATGTATATCTATATCTATATATCTATAGATATAAACATATACTATATATTATATATGTGTATATATGTGTGTGTATATATATATATACATACATACACACACACACACACACACATATATATATATATATGTCCTGGATCCAAACCATGGTATCTTTCCACCATAGCATTAACTCTTTGAGTTGTTTCTCTCCTATAGAAAGAGAGTGCTGGTCAATGGTCAACAAACATACTTCTAAGTCAGGCTATGTATGAGTTCTATTTTGATGACAACATTGGTTTTTGTCAAACATTAATTAATTAATTTTGGCAAAATTAATTTTCACCTCTGTAGAAATGATCTGTCTGATGGAGTTGGCCCAATGAGCTTCATGGCTTCAGTACTCAAGAGAGCTTCTGGATGACCACGCATTCTCTTAGGTTCACGTTCTCCATGGCCCTCATCTTCAGATTCAGCAGATTTAAAAAAATAGCATGCTCTTCATGCCAGGAATTACAGAAGAACATAGTAGGTACAGCTGTTCTCTGTCTATAACACCAGGGGACCCACTAAAGAATACTTGGCTAGCCAGGTGCCGCTGGGTCATGCCTGTAATCCTAGCTACTCAGGAGGCTGAGATCTGAGGATCGCAGTTCAAACCAGCCCGGGCAGGAAACTCTGTGAGACTCGTATCTCCAATTAACCACCAGAAAACCAGAACTGAGAGCTTACCTTGACCTGAAGAGTGCAGGGACAGCATCCAAGCCCAGAGTTGAAGCCCCACAACCGACAAAAAAAGAATACTTGACTAAAGAATGACTCTAATGCCTAGGGCACTAAAGCCATCCATCAGTATCTCATTCACTCACCCACACTCATATATGTGATCTGCATGTAACTTTGGCTATTTTCATCCTGGCATCTGAGTTCCAGTAGGTAGTAACCTGATTGGAATTATCTGGAAAACAATCTCAACTTCAGAAGTCATATGGCATTGCTTCCTTAGGACTCTGTAGTCTGAGTGAGTAACTAAGAAATGTACAGATTTGAGAGAAGGAAATGAGATGCTACTTCTTTTCTCTCTCTCTCTCTTTATATATATATGGTAAACATACTGTACAGAAGGGTTCAGCTACATGAGCAAGGTAATGAGTCCATTTTCTATTAAGCATTGTTACACCCTCCTTTATTTTCCCCCTACTATCCCTTTTCTCCTCACCTCCCCAACTCCTCCTTCCTCTCTTCTACCCCCTACCCCCCGCAAAACGGTAAAGTTCATTTTCATCATAGTATCTTGTATATCTCATTGTTACAATGGGTCATCCTGTATCCTTATTTCAGCATTTTGTAATTTCCCTTCCCCTCCTCAAATTAGAAAAATGTATGTATAAGATTCAAGACACCCGAATCAAATACAGGGGTTGTACCATGGGGAAAGAACACACAAAGGAAAAACAATCACATAGTACATTATAAGTATATTAAAAAGAACAGCAACAAAGATAAAACCTCTTGTGTCCCTATCTTGGGGTTCATTTAGCTTAGCATCAGGTTATAGGGTCATATGTACATAGCTTTTGACTCTACTTCTTGACAGGACTGGCAAGGTCACAGTGTCAGTAAGCATATGAGACAACAGGTATCATCACGGCAATCTTGGAAAAATATAATCTGTTGAAACTTCTCCACATTTTCTATATCTCATCAGCATATCTCCCCATATTGTAGATCATCACCTTGAAAATGTCCAAAAACTTCTCTTCTAGGCTCAAACATTCTGATGAGTACAGAAAAAAAAGATCTTATTCAAAGTCATGAACACCCTTAAGGGAAAAATATCATCCCTCAGTACACAATATGCCATCTGCCTAAGTGATAATAGTTGATGGGGGCATTGGGAATTTCTAGATGCCCTAATTAGGCTAAAGTGAAGGCTCTCCTAAAGTGAGAAAAATCCATCTGAAAGGACCATACTGAATAACTCCACCATTTATGAGTGCCTGCAAGGTTATTCTTAAGCATGTGTACAACCCTCAAAACCCAAGAAGGTAAATAAATGTGTTCTCTACAGTAGTAAGAAAATTAAGCACTAGAAGGTCTAAGTGGCAGGTCAGGTTTTACTGAGACAGAAAATCACAGAACAAGGATTCAGGTACAATTGTTTCACGCATCTATAACTGTTATATGATAATATGGTGCTCTTTCTTGCAGTTTCGTTAGTCTCACATTCCTTTCTCCATAGACTCTTCATTTCAAGCAACAACACAACACACACACACACACACACACACACAATCATGAAACATTCAAAATTCATAGATGAAGAGTATAAGATTAGTTATAGGATCTCCAGCCATGGATGAATCCAGAAGCTCCAACAATGTTTATATATATTTGTTTTCTATCATTCCTTAGTTTTCTTTTCTTTTGGTTTCATCCTTAACTAAGCAATCCCCATGTAATGATAAGAATGGCTACCTCCCACTGATCAAAGGCAACAGATCCTCAGCTTCTTTTCTATGTAAATTCAAGGATGTGGCTCTCTTACTTTTGTTCACAGACTAAACTTTCACTGTTCTGGTTGTACCTCAGCCCATTCTGTTCTCATCAGTTACATGTGTGCAGGGGAGATGAAATAGGTGTCTGGCCAGGTCTAAGTAAAGCCTAACAAACAACATAGATTGCATATGTCGGGGGAGTGGTTCCCCAAAGGAATCTGCGGGTGAACCATAGAATGGCAAGGGAATGGACACCAGAAATGCAAAAAAACAAAAAAGATGCTGACTCCATCCTCATTTTGCAGATGGATAATATTGTAGCTGGCAAGAATAATCCTCATTCCATTTTTATCCGTTCCTTGCCTCTGGCTCCCAGTGTTCTATTATTGCATCTGTTCCTCCTTCCTTAGAGGAAAGGAGTTGACAAATTGATTCACACTAAAGTGTGAGTCACTCAATCACTAAGAATCCTTGCCTTCTACTTTCTATAATGAGTATTCTCTCATTTGACTGATATCTTTTGAACTTTCATTAGGAGACAGGCTTGAGCTAGGTAAGCACCACAGGCATAAAGGTGAAGCGAGATAACCGTGTTTCACATATATTTGAGGGTATATTAATATTCCAATGGAAATAACCTATTTTCAGTTGAAGGAAATGTTAAGATCAGCAGAGAGAAAAGAAATACTTGAGTATTTCTCAATTTCAGTAGTTTATAGAATTTACTTGGATATGTTTTCTGTCACTCAACTCCCAGAGCTATGACTAGCAGGTGTGGAATAAGACCCAGGATTCTGATTTTTAAAAACACTACCAAGTTATTTTGATAAAGATAGTCTGAGGATGATGGCCACATTTTTGGAACCATCAAAATCTCTGAAAAAAAGGGAAGTCTTGGAACAAATCTGCTTTTCTCCTTCAAAGCATAGGATGTACACAACATTCAATCCTGACTTTTCATAAAGCTCTTCCCCGCCCCACCCCCATTTCATACATGTTGGGATCTGTAAGGTAAATGAAGGATTCCTTATGGACATGTGACAAATTACAGCAGAGGCTGGCATTCCTTGCCCTAATTCCCTTGATACCAGTCCCTCACAATGAAGACTACTACTGCCAACAGCTGTCCCTCGATAAAGTTCTTGTGGAGCACATGTCCCTAGGGCAGCCCTTAACCAATGCCAGACCAGTGTTGGTTACATACAGACCTCAACTTTCCTCCTCTCCATCGGGAAACTCTTGTCATGCACTCCATTGTTTCTGAGTTTCCCATAAATATTAAGCTTTAGTTATGCAGTGATACCTGGCTTGACCACTTTTTAACTACCCTGTCTTACATCAATTCTTCTATTAGTGTTTTCTATGACCACTTCCTATAGAAATGACCAATATGTTCATCCTTGTCTCAAGAAATAGTGCTATCACCCTCTGGTTATATCACCAATTAAAAAGTTACAATCAAGTATTTCAAGATTGAAGCCATCTTAAATTAGAATGGATTCCTCCATGTCTTTGACACATAAACTAGAACACACATCCTTTGCTATCACTAGAAGTGAAGGTCTTACCATTGGTTTTAGCATTAATTCCAAAAACCTTACATAATTCAAATCATGCTAAATAGCTATTCTGAAGAAGGATGTGGGGTGGGAGGAGGGGAGAACAGGCTGATATTAGAATGTTATTGCACTAAAATAGTCATCGAAAATGCAAACTGTGTTTATTATGCAGAATGAATCCAAGAACCATTAGCTGCTTAGCTGAATAGAAACAAGGCAAATCTTGAAAAAGCCCAGTAAAAAACAACCCTAAGATTTACTTCATAAAAGATGGGGAGAAAGCTGCTTGTCATTGAGACATAGCTTCTCCTTTTTCTTCATCTCCTGTAAAATGGTAACAAATCATTCTGATGATAATTGTAGAATGTGTCTATTTATGACCATCTGATGGTGGTGGAGACCATCCCATTTTGAATCTATTGATCACCTTCCAAACTGATTCATGAGCTTTCTGAGGAGCCCAGAGAATAAATAGTAACTTGTATGTTTTGTTCCCTGACATGAATAGAAAAGAAAAGAAAAAATACTTGTTGAATGAACACATAAGAAAGGAGATAAAAATTCTGTATTCAGAGAAATCTGGAGAATAGTGTGTGTGTGTGTGTGCGCACGCACACGTGCTCACGTGCACGTGCATGTGTGTGTGTGTCTGTGTGTGTGTGCACATGCGTGCACATAGGCTCCTTCAGACAGATGCTCAGAATTTCTCTTATTTATTCCAGTAATAACCATCAGGGAGGAATCAGCTCATAAATTTGTCTTCAGGACTACAACACAGACTTCCATCATGTGGGAAAATACATGTTGTGGAAAAAGCTCAATAAACAACCTTGTATTTTTTTATAAGGCTTCAGATAGGTGCTACTCATCTGAAACCATTTACTAGCTATTCCCAGAAATTATATTGTCTATTCTTCTATATCTAATTTAAATTAAAAGACAACCATTTTGGTTAGGCTTTTGAGTTTTCAAGAACAGAAAGCTTGATTGGGTCTGATTAAGGTGAATACAAAGTAATCCATTGGCAGCACTGGGGAAATTTTGAAAAGGAAAGGAAAACCTAAAGAACCAGGAAGGAAAAAGTCTAAAATGCCTTGCAATCCTGGAGGCAGAAACAGATCAATAAACTCATCAGCCATCATTGTTGGAATGGACCATTTCTAAAGGCTATTGCTGCCCTTTTTTCAGTCCATCTGAGATGAGGGACAAGATAGTTACCCATCTTGGGTCACAGGCAGAGCTTTTAGCAAGGAGATATCAGCATATCTGGAATGACAGTCCCAACCAGATGGCATGTAGAAGAGGGTAAAGAATTACCTCAAATAAAACTTAGATATGGGATCATATGATGGAGAATAACAGGGCCAGGTTGGAGAAATGGGTCAGTATTGACGGTTAAGGATATAGCACACTTGTAAACAAGGTGCCAGCCTCAGAATACTCTATATTACCATTTCACCATCTTGCTATTTTGCTCCCTTGTCTAAACTATCTTTATGATAGCCCTAATAACCATCATGTCAGCATTAACCACTTTATGGAAAGGCATCTCTCTGCCACTCTTTATTCTGTGTTACCACTAGCTGGCTTCCTCTTGCAACTCAGGAAATCATGCTGTTCTTTTCATGTCTATCCAAGGGCAGCTCTGCCAATCTTTAAATGGTACATGGAAGACTCAAATTTAGGATGAAATTGTAACTGCAGATTCAAATATCTGAGTAATTACTATTATTGTCATTGTATACCCAGTGTTGATATTTTTACCTTGTATTTTTTCACATGCAGATAAACCCAACAGCATAAAACAACAAAGATAATGATGATAATCCGACAACCATTAGAAGCACAGTGAAGTGATATTCTAAGACCTTTGAAAACCACCAAATACCCAAATACATGTCTTGAAATTATAGTTCTCCCCCCCCAAAAATGCTACAAAGCATAACTGGGAAATTATAAATTGTCCCCTCAGTCTTTAATGATTTCATAAATGTGAGGCTAGAATCATTTAGAAAGCCATTAGAATAAATGCTAGCCAGGGCACTCACTGAAACAACTTTACCAAATATTTTCTTTTGTTTTCATAGCACAGAGGGCAGAGATCTGACTCAGAGCTGAACATAGCATTCCCATTTGATTTCTCCAATGTATATAAAGTTACGGAGAAGAACTGATTTTTGTAGAGCTTTTAATGTATCCTATACATGCTGGGAGACAGATCTGGAGTTAGATTCCCCAGCTTTCAATCCTGGATCCAGTGCTTGGCTTTATGCAAACCTGATGAGGTCTTATGAGCATAACATTGTTTCTCTCACTTTGGAAAAGTAACAATGACAATATCACCAATAACAACCATTTGTTTCAAATACTTAGCAAAATGCTTGGTATTTTATAAATGCCCAATATACCTAACCTATTTTTATTTTTTCATGTTCTTGGGGTTTGAATCCTAGACTTTGCTCATGCTCAGAAAGTCTCTTACCACTGAATGATAACTCCAACTCTAGCTGTTACTTTATTTTTAAAGTTTTTAATATAATTACATTTGGAGACAAATCACTTTAAAAGCTGTGTAGAGAACAGCAAATCATCTTGAAATATATGTACTGGATCTTCAGCAGGCCCACTCATGAGATAGGTGACTCATTCCCCCTCACAATCATACTTCTGTCTCAGAAAGTTAAGAACTTCCTTTCTGGAATCAACTCTCAGGGTTAATTACACAGAAATAACTGACAACCCATATACACCAAGGATTTATTACCCCATTGCCAAATACTTGGGGAGTAAAAAAGGGAATACTTTAGAACGAAGGTCCCTAAAAGGTCAACTTGCTTTGTGACAGAAACAAAAAGCATATGAAAGTCTATATAGCAAAGTAATTAAAGCATTCTGAGTTAGAGAATGCCATCTAAGAAACTGTGTAAGCCACACCGTGACTTGTTAGAACCTCAAACTTAACACCCAAGATGAATAAGATAGCTGAGATTGCTGAAGCACTCATTCCATAGCAATAACAATATAGTGTTTCCCAGGAAAAACAGTAAAATTGCTGCAATGAAGGAAGTGTAGGAAAAGTAAACAAAACTCCCACAATAGTCTGCCTGGATTGGAGAGTTGACTTTGAAACATCATGGCAAGCACATTTGTGGCAAATCTTATACTACTTAATAAATTAACACCACCCTTAATGGCAAAATGAATTGATAATAACTATTTGGTAGGCAGAATTTCCCATTCATTTTATTGAATAATATTCTTCTAAGTTCATAAGGAAAAGCTTTAAGCACTACCTCAACCAGAAAGCCTGTCTGTACACAGGACTTGCATTCAGTAGAAAATGTGGTACAGTTTATAAAGTGGCATCAGAGAAGATATGTGACTCCAATTAAATAAAGAACCAAAAGAAAAGATGTCAAATAAATATTCTATCTGAAGGACTCCTCTTAGTCCAAGAAGCTCAGGAGATTTAGCTAGAGAGAAATTCACTAGTAAGCCCTTTACCTCTTTGACAACACTACTGAGTAATATATTTCTCATGTTCCTTGATCTAGTACTGAGGCCTCTGGTGCCTGGAGTTTAATTAACAAGGATGATAACCAAGAGCCAGGTGCTGGTACCTAACACCTGTAAAGCCGACCTACTTAGGAGGCTGAGATTTGAAGATCCAAGTTCAAAGCCACACTGGGCAAGAGACTCTGAACTCCAATGCACCAGCAAAACGATGGAAGATGTGGAGATGTGGCTCAAGTATAGAATGTCAATATTGGAAACAAAAGAAAGCAAGCTATAGCAAAAGACCTTAAGTTCAAGTCCCAATAGTCACACACACACACACACACACACACACACACACACACACACACACACACACACACACTGCCTTGATACTCAGATGTCATGGCCCCAAAACACACAACTATTCATTATTTAGTCCTTGGAGTTATCATTCTTCTTGCAGCAGATCATTATTTAAGATACAAAGACTCCTGGAAGGAGACAACACATTATTATTCTGTCCTTAGTGTGAATTAATTCAAGGCAACCGAAAGCCATTAATCTGTAGGGAAAAGTTATAGAAATATGCATGTATGTTTGGGGAGTAGATGAGAATGATACTCTAATGTAAAATGGAATGAAGTTGATATAAACTACTTTGAGAGACACAAAGAAATCTGATCTATGTGCATGCCAAATTTCAAAGTGTGATAAAGGAGATTTGTTTTCAGCAAATATTTCTCTCTTCTTATTTTATACTGAATAGAGCATTTCCCTGCCCCAGTGACTTTGAGCTTGGCCATATGACTTCCTTCAATCAAAACAACATGTCCATAGATTAAGCAGCAGCCTCTACTGTGTATATATGATTTGACTCACTTCCATTCTCTCCTGCCATTATTATACTCATGAAAGCAGCATTCCCAGGAAGGCTATGATCCACAAGAAAGAATAGAACTGAACCAACCCAAGACCTTGGGTGAACCAGGTCTATCCAATGTGCAGCCCGACACAGGGCCACAGCAGCTGGCCTCTAGGTCCATGGCAGGAGAAATCAGTGTTTATCATTGCAAGCTTCTGGGTCATGGTGTTATTTGACATGTAGTGTGTTGAATAATAGTTGTTAATTACCGGGCCAAATTGACATATTGATAACAGCAGCTATTCAAGTTGAATCTCCATCTTGTGTAAATGTTCATTATCTCTTATGCTTTTCCTTCTTTCTTTCCATCCTTCCTACCTTTTTTCCTTCCTATCTTCCTTCCTTCCCTCCTTTCTTTTTTCATCTCTCCCCCCCTTTTCAGTCTTTCTTTCCTTCTTTTGGTTTTTGGTTCTATGAAAGCAAGTTCTTACTATATAGACCGAGGAGCCTCAAACGTATTGTCCTTCCTTAGTTTCCCAAGGAATGCTGAAATTGCAGGTGAGTTCTTTAATTCTCAAATGTCTTGGAGTGTTGGATCTTACTCTCCTATTGTGAAAGTTAAGTGGCCAGGTATGGAAGTGTGCACCTATTTTCCCAGCTACTCAGCGCAGGGGGGGGGGGAGGAAGAGAGGGAAAGAGGGAGAAAGGAAAGGAGGAGGAAAAGGGGGGACTGAGTTTAAGTCTAGTCCAAGTGAAAGGTAGCAAGGCTCTATTGCAAAACAAAATCCAAAAATCAGAAGGACTGTTTGGAACCAGTGGCTCATGCCTGTAATTCTAACTACTCAGGAAGCTGAAACTTGAATCACCGCTCAAAGCTACCTTGGGCAGAAAAATCTTCAAGACTCCACCTCCAAAATAATCAGCAAAAATGTGCACTGAAGACATAGCTCTGTTTTCACTGTATTTGATGTTGGTATAATTTGGGGAGAGGAAGGGAAAAAAACCCAAAATGTTTAAATACAAGATACAGGTTGACATTGTAACAATAAGATGTACAAGACACTGTTGAATAATGAACTTTACAATTTAGGCTGGGGGAGGGGGAGTGTAATTGTGGAGGTGGGAAGGAAGGGATGGTAGGGGAAAAACAAAGGAGGAGGCAACAATGCTTGATAAGAAATGTACTCATTGCCTTGCTCATGTAACTGTAACCCCTCTGTACAGTATTTTCACAATAAAAAACCATTAAAAAGACATAGCTCAAATGTTAGAATGCCAGAACAAGCAAGCCAAGCAGGTGTGAACCTATGGACTCAATCCCTACTAATTCAAAAAAGTATTGCCATCAAAAAAGGAAAATATAATAAAGAGGTTGCCTTACCATCATTCAACTAACAAGTATTATATTTGAGACCAGAGCAATCTTCGTCTAGTGGCTGGTTATTTTCTATGGTGCTGAACAGCTCCTCTACATGATTATTTCAATCAGTATGGAAAAGGTAGACCTTATTCTCTGCTGGTTTGGGTTAATTTATCTTGTATTAAAAACTATTAAGAACTTGCTGCAGTCTATTCATCGAATCTGATGCACAATAGGTACTCATGGATTGGTGTAATTCAGCTTCTATTGTATTGGTTTCATAATATGCCTATATAGGATAAAAATCATAAAACCATAAAAAGGCTAAATATATGGCACTCTTATTTGATAAAACAAAAGAAAGAGATCTTCTGTAACCATTTGGGTTAAATAATTTATTGCGATGAAATAAAATCTGAGGATTAGTTTTCATTTGAAATCTATCTAAAAAATTCGTTGTAGTTCTATAAATTTTCCCACCAACAGTGGTATCGTTAAAAACAAAACCAAAAATTTCCTCTAAAATATAAATTCTCCCTCTCCCTCTTTCTCTCTCTCCCCTCCCCCACTTTCTCATACACACTTCTAAGATGAAGAATACATAAAATGGATACTAGAAAGTTTTTAGATAGAAAAAATTCAGGTATCCCCAAAACAATGTTTTACAAGAAACATTCTTTTTCACAAAGAATTTCTTAAGGTTTTAAATGATTAGAAGGAAAAAAGTATTGCTTTGAAAAACCTACTAGATACCAGATACAAATATAAGTTCCAGTAATATTAACATCTAAAAAGAAAGTTCTATACTTAAGGAAATCACAGAAAGCTCTGTTTATGATTTCCTGGCCACACATCTAGTAGCGTCCAATGGAGACTTGCCCCAGCAAATTGGATGCTGTGGTTTGAGTTCATCTATCACAAGCTCATGTATTGGAATTTTAATTCCTGTATGCAGCAGTACTGGAAGTGGGATCTAGGGACACAGCCCTCATGAATGATTGATGCCCTTCTCCTATGACTGAATTCTAGCACTTAGGATGCTGTACTTGCTACTGCAAAAGTAGCTTATCATGAAAGCTAGTGTGGCTTCTCTGGCTTTTTCTTTTCTGGTTTCCTCACCTGTACTGTGATTCCTTAGGCTTCCCACCATGAATGGCAGCAGTGTGTGATTCTTGTCAGTCCCATGCTCTTAGACGTCAAACCTTCAGAGCTATAAGTCAAAATCATATAAGCTCTATTCTCTACAACTTATCCAGTCTCAGGTGTTCTAACAAAAGAAAATAAACTCTGACAGCACATATTTTATTTTTCCAGGTCCAGGATAGTGATAAAGGTCACTACTGGCTTTTTAAAAAATCATCTATTCCTAAGACACTGGTAACTAATTGAAGTTACTAGAACATTGTACAATCCTACAAAATATACCTTCAGGCTACTCCTTCGAACTGCATTTCTTAGGCTGTGTTTGTAAACTCTGCTCTAAATTAACTATCCATCTTGCTGGATGATCTTATAGGAAACCCACCAAAGGGCAATCAAAAACAATTATTAGTGAACACTGAGTCCTGCAGACATAATAACCCACATTTGCCTTGCTAGACTCAAGAAGAAAAGAAACAAGCTCTGAAAATAACTTGGCTGGGATTTAAAAGAAAAAAGAAAGTGGAATTATTTGGTCGTAGAAAGGAATTGGATCTGTGCAGACATTTCAATTGGTCCATTTTCCAAATTGTCATTCTTTTGATAAGATCTCAGAAACTGATTGCAGAGCTATTGCAGCTCAGGTTTCATGCAATTCTCATCAAAAGTAGGAAAAAAAGCAAGGCCCTTTATATAGCAATAATCAAACCGAGGACCTGCTGCTAATCTTGGTTTTATTATATGGCTTCAGATCCTGTCCCACAGTGGAATAGAAATAGCAGCAGCAATGTAGCAGCAGCAATGGTCTCCATCTAGTCTAAGCCGTGAAATATATCTCTCTGTTCTTTTATATTGCTGTTAGGATACTGCCCTCTTCTGCCCCTTATCGTACCAATGGGGCCATAACTCTCTCAGGGTTTGTCTACCTCATCCATGCAGGACAAAGCACATGACTCAGTCCTGGTTAACTATCTTTTTGTGTGATTAGCTGGAGAGATAGCCATGTGGTATAAACAGGGAAAATCAGAGTCCAGCTCTGAAAGTCAGGGTCCATTCCTCATAGAAGTATGAGAGCTGTTATGTAGACAGCAAGACACATTCTCTTTAACTTCTAAATTGTAAAGAGAAACAATTAGCACTATCATCTACTATCTAGCTGTGAATAAAGCCTGTCTGTAAAGAAGCCAGGAGATTTGTTTGTATGCAACCAAGAACTGGAGACAGGGGCAGAGCCCAAACAATAGTATTTAAATTTCTAGACCCAACTATGTCTGAGCAAAGCCCTCTTGGATGCTCCTAGTAAGTAAGCCAAAGAATTCCTGGAGAAATACTGCTAAAGAGTCAGAAGAAAGGCATCTGTGTGTTGAAAGCATGCAACATAATTGACACTGTTGGATGGTGAAATAGCAATTATAATCCATATGCCTATTAGAAAAGTCCTTACAGGAAGGACAAACAATGTTTTAGAAACCAAAGCAAAAAGTAATAAGTAATACAGTTCACTGAGATGAAAAGATAATCTAGAGGACAAAAAAAACTTGCTTCTTATTCTTAACTAGTCACTTTTATTCTTATCTTAAATTGTCTGACTTCTTTGTATTCCTTTCTCTTCCCTTCTGCCTACAAACAAGTTATGTACTCTGCAGACACAAAGGTAATGACCTCCACGCAGGTAGGTGTCTTGCAAGTCAGAAAAAAAGATCTGTTTCATTCTTTAAGTCATTTTTCTTGATCATTACTAATGAGTCATTAGTTCACTGGCATGGAATAAACATCCTATTCACTCTGAATACAGGCTTTGGGGTCCTGGATTTTATTTGGAATCTCCAGGCTTCCCATGCTTAGCTGAGATTCTTAAATCAGTCATTTAAACTTCATGAGCCTCTGTTTTCTGAAGAGGAATGAGGCTTTGGGTGAGCATCACACCAGGTACTGGGTGCACACATGCGCAGCACAATTACCTTGTGCTTCTGTAAACCTACCTATGAGCTTTCGAGCACCCAGGCCTCTTTCCCCCCAACACTTCTTGTTGTCCATCATTTCTCTCTTATTAATCACTTGGTTTCTTTCCCTGTTGTTTCTTTACTTCTTGATGTTTGCTCTGGCCTTGTTCATTGACCTCTAAGAATAAAATTTGAACACACCTGTCCATACTTAAGCCTGTTGTTCCCAAGTAGTGTCTCCAATGCTCTCTTGACATTCATTGCTACTCAGATGGCCAGTGTCTAAGAGATGTAAGAACTAACCCTCTTGATTTCTTCCATTGCCTCAAGCTCAGTCTTTCTTCTGTCTTCTCCACTTCAGATACCAGTACTGCCATTCAGCCCAGGCTCAAGCCATTTGGCTCTTTTGTTCATTCCTCATGTCCAGGGCATGAACAAATCACCCTGGTCCTCTCTTCCTAAATATATCACCTTGTCCAGGCTCTTCCTATGCTGTCATTCCAGTTCCAGACACCATTGTCCTTTCCTGGCTTCTCAACCCCAGATCCTCTGCTCCTGGCTTCAGTGTTCATCTGGACTGGTTACTTTGGGTTATTTCTGATTAGGGCACTGATTTGAAATATTGTGACTGTATTCTCCTTGGTCATCTAAAGATCACACTCAAGCAAGTAGGATTTACTGCAAGCTAGAAGAATCAAGGCACAATGCTCAAACTTGCTCCGTGTAGGACACGGTCTAGGAATTCTTGAGAATCTGGGATCTATGTGATATGCAGAGGCTCAGTGAGTTGGCATCACCTGGCACCAAGTCCCACATTCCTTCAACCATAACCAGTCTTTCAAAGATTACTTTCCCACTCCTTAAAACACTAGGAGAGGGGCTGGGAAGGTGGCTCAGTGGTAGAGTGCTTGCCTTGCATGCCTGAGGCCCTGGGTTCGATTCCTCAGCACCACATAAGCAAAAAGAA
>NW_012267228.1:19548542-19595262 GCF_000151885.1 Dipodomys ordii
GGAGGCTGGGAAGGGATGTGAAGGGTAAACAAAGGAGGAGGCTGCAATGCTTGGTAAGAAATGTATGCATTATCCTGCCCATGTAATTGTAACTCCTCTGTACAGTATATTCACAAATAAAATAAAATTTAAAAAAAAATAAAATAAACTAGGGGCATTGCCTGTGGTTCTCAAATGGCTTTCAGAGAAGGAACTTAAATGGGTTAGTGGAGAATTTGCCTAGTTTCTAAAAATTTTAATTGAATTAATTTACCACCTAGAACCATGACTCACTTATTGGACACTGTAACATAAGCTACAATCTGAACAAGTATGTTTAGAGTAGAATATGTTACAGCCAAGTGAGAATCAATTAACTTTATACAATTGATTCCTTGACTCTTCGTTTTATTGTGTTTGTCAAAGCTATTGACTGAAACCCTGAGCTCTGCTACTTTTATTCCTGAAAAGACTCAAGCTAGGAAAATAGTCATTAAGTATCTTGAAGTTAGGGCATATTGCAGAATTGAAATATATTTGGAGAATTCATAAATTAAGAATCATGGAGATTTGTTTCCTACATTATGTAGTACTCCAAGCCTCATTTCAAACTCAATCATTCCACTTGATCTTCAAAGTATATGATTTGTTAGCCAACTTGTGCAATTTTATTATGGAATGTGCCTATTTTGATCATATCATCATTTTTATTTTTAAAAAATTTATTTCTTTATATTATTATCTTTAAGTAGTTATATAACAGAGTTGCCATTGAACAAAGAAGTTTATGAATATAATATATCTTGATCATTCTCTCCTCTCTCTCCCCCTACTCACCACTGCCTCATTCTTCTCAATTTTGTAGGACACACGTTGGCTTCTTGTCTGCCTTTTCTTTCTCTTCTCTTAATTCATCTATCCCTTTACCCTTGACTCTACTCCATCCCTTCTGAATACTGGCTTCCTGCTGTTTTGTTTTGCTGAACTTTGATTTTGGCTGAGGAGTTACCATATTTGAGTTCTCCCTTGACTCTATCATATTTTAGTTAATACATTTTTGTATACCACCTATACCATTTATAATTTTTGAAGCCTTCATATATAAGGGGATACATAGATCCTTTGTCTCTCTAGGTCTTGACTTACTTCACTTACCATATTTTCCCATTTCTTTACAAATAGTACACTATCATTCTTTCTCATGGATGAGTAAAATTCCATTGTGTATGTATACCACATTTTCTTGATCCATTCATCCAAGGAGGGGCATCTGGGCTGAATCCTTACTTTGGCTCTAGTGAACAGTGGTGGACTGAAAGGTGCTCCAAACCAGACAGCTTCTCATTATTAGGGAGGAAATCTCATCTCATGGTATGGGAATGGGGAATGACTAATACATGTCACTTGACCTGTGACAGAGGAGACTGGCATCAGTTTATGAGTCGCAAATATTCACTCATATGCCTTGGGGAGGAAGATTCCATATCCTACACAAGGTCCCATGGATGCTGCATTTGGGAATAGAGAGAACAGTCGGAGACCTTGGCAGAGAGGCTTTGTACTATAAAGAAAGTGGGTGAGCTCTGATTCCCATGGGAGACTATAGCTGGCTCATCTGAATAATTCCACTTCTTGGCAAGGGCTTGATTTTCAAGGACAAGCATGAAATGTGGTTGGTCCATTTAGAAGGAAACATTGTTTTACCAAGGGGTATTAATCTGCAGGAAGGGGAAGGAAAATTCAAGTGCTAAGCCATTCCTGGCCCTCCTTAATTTACCAGTTGTCAAGTAATCTCTTAAGGTTTACTTTAGGCATTGTAGCACCATACCCTTAAGAAATTTCCATACATAGGAGTCTGTCTTCACAGTTCTTCTTGAGCTGGTGACAGTAAAACCATATAAGCTGTTGTATTTAAGCAAGCTATAATAATAATCTTTGTACCTTTTTCTTACAACAGCTACAGGACCAATAGCTACAAAATGACATACATATTGGTTTTGCCAATTCCCTGATCCAAGTCCTGTTTAGTTTAGGGATTCTACTTGATGGATTTATACAGTTGTAAAAAGGAGATAAAAGGCACAAGTTTATCCTTTAAAGTCATAAATGATGGTAAGCACTGCAATTTTTTGTAACACAACCTCACAATTTCTGCTCTAAACTAAATCATGAAGGGGCCTGGAATGCCTCCTGGGATGCCTTGCTGTAGCTCAAAACATGGTAGTCTAGGAAAGTTACTCTGAGAAGGTTACAGTTAAGAAAAGACCTAAAGGAGCAGAGATTAGAGATGTTCCAGATTTAGGCAACCATAGTGCAAAAATGCTGGAGCAGAAGCAATGTTGGGATCTTGCAGGAAGAACAAGGTGGTTAGTGTAGCTGAGGAAAGGAAACAGAGAAACGTGACTGAAGAGACCATAGCTATATGGCACAGGCAAATTGTGGGGGACTGGAGGCTATGGAGACAGCCGTAGCTACTACTTTTCAAAAGATGGCAAGTTCTGAACACAAGTGGCATGATGTAATGTACGCTTTAGAGGATCCCTCTGGTTGCTGGGTTGAGAATAGAGAATAAATGGGGGAATGTGGAACAGAAGCAGGGAGAACCACATACGGAGAGATTGATTGGCAGAATACGAGAGAGAGAGAGAGAGAGAAAGAGAGAGAGAGAGAGGATCTTGGCTTGTCCCATGGTGCTAACAGTAGAGCTAGTGAGAAGTTATATAATTCTGGGATTATTTTTAAAGGAAGAACAGGACATGCTTAGATGAGAGGAGGAAAGGGAAGAGAAGAGTTGAAGGTAATTCCAAAGTTTTTGGTTGGAACTACTAGACGGAAGGTAAAATATCCTAAGTGGTGTGGGAAGAATTAATGGACTTGCTAAGACTGAAATTAAAATATGATGGTCTGGGAAGGGCCAGACAGTTTTAAATCAAAGGATCTGAGCCTGTGCCCTGAGGCTCACATGCTTACAGAGAAACAAGTAAACAGCTCTGCCATTCTCACCCATGACTCCAGAGAGAATTTCTCCCCAACCTGTGCTCCCTCTCAATCTGCATGTCTCTGCAGGAGCAGGTTAGTGAATAGTTTTGGGGCAAGACACAAATAAATCAGCTGGCACTTGCGGTAATTTTCATGTGTTCAAGCTACATGGGTCTCCTCACACATAGCAGAGAGTAGGACACTGGTTTATTTGGGGCTTGGGGACAAGAAGAAAACAGTAGCAGGTAGACTGATCCCTGTTCTCTCATCCTGGCACTCAGGACTTTGCTGAGAGCCTCGGGTACTTTTCCATAGAGAGCTGCTTAGACTGAATATGGTGATAAACCTCCTCCTTATGGCTGACTCAGCAGCTCTGGTTTTCTGCCAGACTCCTATTCTAGACAGCATTGAAGACTCCAGGCAGAGAAGATTGAGAACCTGCAGCTGCAGGGTTGTGTGGTCTCACTCAGTTCCTCCTCCAAGATCATGTGTAAGGCAAGGGCTTCTCCAGCACCCGTGATGCTGTCATCTCCTCCAAGAGGAAAGAAGGTGACAAAAGTGAACTAAGTCTGACATATCATCAGGTTTTCTTGGCAATGCTTCTGTGCTCCTGGTGCCTCTGGGAAAGAAAACCTTCCTCCCAGAAACTCAGAACACCCTCTCTTTTCATTAAACTTCACACAGAGACCCTGGCAGAGAGGAAAGGCTCTCCTTAATGGCCTTGAATCACTTGTATATGAGTTGTAAGTTCAAAGGAGAGAGGAACAGAGCATAATTCTGGAAAAGTCATTTAGAGGCTCACCCCTCCTACTGTAGCTTATCAGGAGCTGAGATTTTTAAGAGTAAGATTTGAAGCCAGCCCTGGCAGGAAAGTCCATGAGACTCTTACCTTTAATTAACCACCAAAAAGCCACAAGTAGAGCTGTGGATGAAGCAAAAGAGCACCAGCCTTGAGTGAAAAAATCTAATGGATAGCACTTAGGCCCTGATTTCAAGTCCCAGTACCAGCACAAACAAAACCTGCCTTTCGTATATTGCAGAGTTGGAGCCACAAGCCAGCTTGGGTTTTGTACTCAAAACATAGTATGAATATCTTTCTTTCCTTTCCTGGGAAAGAAAGACCAGTGTGTTACTTGGTTGAGCAAATTCTTATTTTCAACTGCACACTTATTTCAGTATTGTAATTCAATTCCTCGATGTATGTGATTGTCATCAGAAACATGGAGAAATGCGCCCAGGTAAGATCATTTGCTTGAAGCTGTGGGAAATGTAGAGGTCTCCAAGCTATGGCCACCTCCTTCTCTGTCACCAACAGGGCCCTGAGCCATATTCTTCCCACATCCAGAATATAGAATGATTTTTTTTCTACCCCAAATAGGAATAATGTTTCTGTATTTATAAATCCAAGCAATTCAGACACATCTGCTCATATTTACACCCATTCTGCTGTGGCTGTAAAATCACATATGCTCTTTTGATGAAACTTTATCTTAATTTTATTACCAGGGTGAGTAATCATGTGATAACTGCTTGATTTCCAAGTAACCAGGCAAAAGTGATATTGAGCTTTTTTGTTGTTTCTATTTTCAAATTCATGACTGAGATAAAATATTGTGCTATTTACCTTCTTAAATGGAAGGCAAAGTTATGTATTTTCAAGGTACTCACGTGTCTGTGCTGGAAGGAAGAATGGTCAACTTTATGGTGATAATCTCCATGATGGTCACAGCTGGAGGCCCAGTCTAGGACCAGAGAGCCCAGAACGTACATAAAGGGCTGGGAACCAAGCACTCATTTTGATTCCCAGCATTGCAAAAATAAAGAAAAGAAAGCAAGCATGGAGGAAAAGGAAGAAGGGAAGGAAGGGAGAAAGAAGGGAAGGAAGGAAGGAAGGAAGGAAGGAAGGAAGGAAGGAAGGAAGGAAGGAAGGAAGGAGGGAGGGAGGGAGGGAGGGAGGGAGGGAGGGAAGGAGGGAGGGAGGGAAAGAGGGAGGAAGGAAGGAAGGAAGTGCTTTTGAGGCGAGGAAGCATGCCATAGGAATAAAGAGCTCACACTAGGCACTGGAGGCTCAGGCTTATAATCCTAGTTACTCAGGAGGCTGAGATCGAGAATCAAGTATGACTCCTCTGAGGATCAAGCCTAGGGAATAAAGTTCATGAGGCTCTTAACACCCTGAAAGTGGAGGTATAGCTCATGCAGTAGAGCAACTAGCCTTGGGCAAAAGAAAAAAGCCGAATAAGAACACAAAGTCCTGAGTTCAAGCTCTCGTACCAGCACAAATATAAATAAAAATAAATATTGATTATTATATTATTTTTAGCTTTAGTAAAGTCCACATTACAGGCTGACAATATTATCCTGGTCTATGTGCTTCTTTTATTATATAATCATGAGCAGATTGTCACCTTTAAATTCCTAACTAATCTCACTGTGCAATGTAAATGGGTAGTAAAATAAGGAGTCAGTTCATAGAACACACTAAATAATTCTAAGTAATACTGTTACTGAAGCAGGGAATACTGTACTCTTTTCAGAAAAATCCTGTTACAGATGTCCAAGCCTTGGCCCATTCAATCTAATTTGATAGTTCTGTACTAGAAGCTAGAAACACCTGGGCTCTACCTTGTGTGGTATGGCTCTTACTACATAGCGGGAAAGCTACAGCCTCATTAGAGTTTCCCAGACATTCAATTTTATCCTAGTAGTAACAAAGGTCACAGAAGTTCTTTAAACATTATCAAGCTAGTTTAATTCTCCTCAGAAGGATTTGAACCACTACGATAAATGAATGGTTTTCAATGGTGGATCAATGCTATGGAGGTGGAGATTAGCCATGAAGCTTATTTTCCCATTTCCTACATGAATTTCATCAATAATTCAAAATGTCAAATTCAAGTTTGGACCACAAAAAGACTCATTAACCGAGAACAGAATTCTGTAGACAGGCAATCTAGGAAAAACCCTGGATGTCTCTTATTCTACCTAGTAATTACCCATTGCTAAGTTGGGTGGTATGTATGTAGAAATAAAAAAAGAATGAGTTTGTGTGGGACTAAATATAGAGACCAAGTTCTACATTCTATTGTATTAGAATTCCGCATGACTCAACCAATTCCCATAGGTTGACAAGCAGTCTAATTTTAAATGTAGTCTTTACAGCAAAAAAAAAATTCCTAATTAGGTAAGGTACTTGCCTGTCATTCTCCATTCTTTGTAGTTATCATATGAAAAAATCCTTTCCATTTTCAAGTCAGCATTGCAGAGTTTCCAATCTTGTCCCACGCAACACATGATTTCCAAGAAATGGTTCTAATTGTCTTAGATATGGTACAGTCACTAAACCATTGTGGGAACTGAGCAGGAATTCCAGTAAGCAAAGCTTTTGCTACAATGACAATATTTATCTGTCACTTGCAATGACCAGATCTCAGAGAGATGAAAAAATGATAGAAACTCATTTAATTACCATTTATTCTTCATGACAGTAAAATTGCTATAAATTATGCAGATAGTAATTCATAATAGAAAAACTGCAAAAATCTAAGACTTTGATATTAAATAAGTTTGACTTGAGGCTTTGTGAAAAGTATAATTATAGAGCAAAGGGAATAAAGTTCACCCTCCGACTTAGTATAAATGAAGTGTCTCTTCTTGTTTGAATATGTCTAGTCCTACTAGCTCCTCAATCATTGTTCAATTGTACAGAGTAAAGATACTAAAAATTTCATTAAAAGTGTGCTTTCAAACCAATTTGTTAGGTATTTGTATGCACAAAGTTTTTCATTGAGTTCAGGGGGCTATCTTGGGCTCATCTGAAATTCAAGGTTGTATTGCTGGTTCATTGCAAGTGTAGTGTGACACCGTGAAGTGTCAGCCCCTCTTTATTCCAACAAAATTTCTTTTAAGCTATTGCAATGAGAGCATTCCCAAATCAGAATTCTGTGAGCCTTTTAGCTTTATCAAAATCCAAAGTTGCAGCTGTACGTTTGAAAATAAAATGTTTGATTCTAAGTTTAGCAAGTTTGCCCTTCTACATAACGGCCACTCCTGTGGAGAGGGGGTGCACGCAGCTCAATGGCTGAATGCTTTCTTTACATGTGTGAGGTCCTGGATTCCATCCTTAGCACTACAAAACAATGTCAAAAAATAGCACTTTCTTCTGGGTACCGGCGACTCACACCTGTAATCCTGGCTACTTAGGGGGCTGAGATCTAAGGCTCAAAGTTCAAAGCCAGCCCAGGCAAGAAAGCCCTGAAATTCTTGTCTCCAATTAATCACCAAAAATCCAGAATTGGAGCTGTGTGGCTCAAGTGGTAGAATGCTACCTTTGAGTAGAAAAATCCTTGGGACAGCATCCAGGCCATGAGTTCAAGCCCCAGGACTGGCACAAATACACACACACACACACACAGGTACACAAAAAAATCCCCAGATTTTCTAAAGTTATGCAAATAGAACAGTTAATGAAGGTCTCTATACACTAACAGCACTACACATGGGCTAGTGAACTTCGATAAGAGGTGACTGGGTGTGTGAGGGTGGGGGCCTAGGTGCACAGTGTAATTGGGAGAGTTTTTCAAGGGAAGGAAACAATAATGACTAGAACACAATCATTTTTAGAAGCGTAATTGTTTCAAGAATTTTACCATGCTCTTTACATTTATTATCTGATCAAAGGCCCACAGCAACAGTTCCTCTTTCTGCTTAATTTTGAGTCCAGAATATTAAGCTATAGAAAGGTTGAAAACTTTCCAAAGGAGACTCAAGCTTTAGAAGAGCCAGAACCAAACTCACTCTACCTCTAGAGCTTTTCCTCACTATATTTGACTAGATTTCACAAACCTGAAAGCTGGTGCTGATTGGATGGTAACATTGCAGGTCTGTGGAGTTAGTCTGCACTCAGTAAATGACAACCCACTTGACTCAAGTCAAAACCATAGGAGTAACCTCTGAATGACTCTTGCTTGCCATGTACTCTCTACTTCCAATCCATCAGGTCAATTTTATGACCAACTCGTGTCTGCCCTCTGGCCGCCATTCTCAAGTTCCCCCACGTTGTCCTGAATCCCAATACCATTGTCTCTTACCTATAATGTTCTTCTTTCCATGGTCACCTAGTTTCACTCTTAACCCATTCTTCATTCAGCAGTCAGAGTGAAGAGAAAATGAGACTGTGACACCGTTCTGGTTACAATTCCTCTGGGCAGTCCATCACTTTCAGATTAAATCCACACTGCTTTCCACAGCCTTCCATGGACCGCACCATCTGCTCCAGGCACCTCTTCAGATTCACCTGTGATAACCCATATCTCATCCCAAGTGCATAGGATTACACAGGCCTTCATGTTCTTAGACAATCCTGGCCCATTGGTCCTCACCTACAGCGGCAGCTTGTCTGAGAGGCTTCCTCAAGACAGCCTGTCTCCTTCTCACTCAGGTCCAGTTCCAGTTTCTTCTTTGTACTCCCAATCACCTTGTCCCACGCCCCTGAGACACTCTGCTTTCATTCCTCACAACACTAATCAACAGTAAGCCATGTATTAATGTATTACTTACTGATTATCTACTTCTCCTAAGTTCACATATAATTTCTTTTTCTTTTGGTGGTACTAACACTTGTACCCAAGACCTCCTCCATGCTAGACAAGTGCTCTAGTTGTAACCCTGGTATAGCTGTACCCTGGGGCTTGCAAATATAATCTTGTTTCCTTTCCTTTCCTTTCCTTCTCCCTCCCTCCCTCCCTCCCTCCCTCCCTCTCTTCCTTCCTTCCTTCCGTCCTTCCTTCCTTCTTTCATTCTTTGGCAGTTGTTCTGTCACATGAGATATGCCCCCAGCCCTTTTTGCTTTAGTTATTTTTTCAGATAAGCTCTTGTACTTTTTTGCCCAAGACTAGCCTCTGATTGTGATCCTCCTGCCTCTCTCTCTAACTGCGATCCTTTTACTTGTGCCTCCAACATAGGTGGAATTAGTAGCATGGAGCATTGTGCTAGACTTATTTGTTGAGATAAAGTTTCATCAACTTTTCTCCCCAGAGTGGTCTTAATTTCTGTTTCCTGAATAACTATAATTACAGGTGTGCATCACCACTCACAGATAAGTTTTGAATATAAGGCCTTTAGTGGACTGGGAATGTGGCTTAGTGGTAGAGCACTTGCCTAGCATGCATGAAGCCTTGGGTTCGATTCCTTAGTACCACATAAGCAGAAAAATCCAGAAGTGGTGCTATGGCTCAAGTGGTAAAGCGCTAGCTTTGAGCACAGAGAGGCCCCGGCCCTGAATTCAAGCCCAAAACTGGCAAAAGAAAAAGAAAAAAGGACCTTTAGCCCATCTTTTCCCTTGCTTTTCCAGCCCCAAGACACTATGTAGAGCCTAGTTAGTTATACTCACACACTATTGAAGATTACATGGCTAATGAGAAATGAAGTGGGACTCAATCCTTGGTTTTCTGTTAGTATGATTATCAGTGAGGAAAGAGCCAGAGGGTGCTGGGTCTAATTGCTAGGGGCAGATTCTTGGAGCTTAGACATCAAAGGGGAATTAGTATTTGAGTCAAGTCTTAAAAAGAGTAAGTAGGGGGGCTGGGGATTGTGCTCAGTGGAAGAGCGCATGCCTGGCGAGCACAAGACCTTGAATTTGGTCCTCAGCTCTTGAAAAGAAATAAAAAAATCAAAACAATTTTTAAAAAGCTATACCCAAAGAGTAGGTAGGATATTAAATGCAAGCCAGAAGGAGGTTTAAGGCAACCGAAGAGGAGTGGAAAAGTTCAGGGCAGGCATGTTCCCCTACAAGAACAAAATATCAAAGCGTCAGAGATAAGCAAAGAAGAGAAAAGGTTGAGACATCAACCTCCCACTCCAGCCTTCAACTTGTGGGAGAGTTTTTGAAAGTGACACTAGAGTGAAGAGATTCTTAATTGTACCTTTTTATTTGATGTTGTAGCTCAGCCATTGCCAGGCTTAGCATACTTTGACTCTACTTTCGTTGTGAAGCTCTTACACAACTCAGAGTTAATCATTACTAGGTTTCTGTGGACTCTGACACACACTGACAAGTTGGTTGGTGGACAGGGAGGGAGGGGTAGGTCAGGTAGGCAACATCACCTTCTAGAATTCACATTACTCACCTGCTAAGAAATCAGTGCAACGCTACATTCCCAAAAGTCTGTGGTTTGGCTGAGAGAATTGATTACCCTCATCAGCTAGCTGTTCACACATGCGGTATTTGTGGCTTGTCTATAGGGAGTGTATTCGTTATCTTGGGTGTTGTAACAAGGTACCACCAACTGGTAACTTATGGTAGAAGAAGTGAATTTGTTCAAAACACACTGGGTGCGTGTATGGAATTCCAACACTGAAGCCCCTCATATTACTACTCTATGCAAAATTGAAATTAACATAAAAAATTGGCTCACCCTGTTCAAAAAGAAATATACTCATTACCTGACCTATGTCACAGTAACCCCTCTGCAATCACCTTTGCAATAAAAAATGAAAAAATAAATGTGAAGAAATAAGTTGGCTCACATTTCTTCAAAATCCAAGATCAGAATGTTTACTAGGATATGTTCTGCTATCTAGGCATTCCTTGCCTTGTGGTAGCTTGACATGTCATTGTCTCTCTGCTCTGGACTTTCTCCATGTGAGAAAAATCTTTTTGCATAAGAATATGAGTCATAGCTGGGCCCTTGTGTCTCATGCCTATAATCATACCTACTCAAGAGGCCAGGACTTGGAAGATCTCAAGAGTCCATCTTCAATTAAGTAGCAAAATGCTTAACTGGAGGTGTAGCTCAAGTGGTAAAACATCAGCCATGAGCCACCAAGTGAAGGAAAAGCATGAGGCCCTGAATTCAAGCTTTGGTAGTAGTGTCTGTGTGTCAGAATACCAGCCATTAGATTTCAAACCTACCCCTGTACTAGAGGTTTGACCTTGACTATATCTTTTGAGAAGACACAATTCAACCCACTTAAAGAGTTCAAGTCCTGAATCAAAACCATGGCTCAAAATTCATCTAGCGTATGCAAAGCCTGGGGCCTATGCTTAGCAGTAGGGGTAAGAGGACCTTGACTCAACTGTTTCTTTCATCACTTCTAATTGCATGACTTTGAACGATGTCCTAAATGCATTCTTATAATACCCAATACCCATCAAACTTTGTCCTATGACTAGCACATAACCATCATCTAATACATAAGCATATTAATTTTAACTATTGTTCTCTTCAGCAAAGTATTTCCAATAATGAATCTGTCTGACCATTCAGGAAAACAAATGTGCACCCATATCAAACCACTCCAAAGTGAGTGGAGGTAGTTGACCAGAAAATTAAAACCTAAAATCCTTAAGCAAAAACACAGGCCTAAAGCCTTCAGACTCTCCTTGATTGCCTCCTCCAGACAAATGTCCCCATGCCCATTTAATGATAGCCTAATAGTCAAACGCTGGATTTACACCTCATTCAGTACCTTTTTACTTTCTAATGGGCAATTTCAGGTTCACCCAGCCCTCTTGGAAAGATGATTAATATAGTAGATTTCTTGGTGTGAGAAACCCATTATACTTGAAACAATCACTTTTACTCTTGAAGTCTTGAAAATAGGAACAAGAATGCAATTTGAAGAGATTTTTGCCATTAAGATTCTATAGCTTATATATCTCAAAGAACACATTCCTTGAATAGAAGGATCCTCAGAGGGCATGGGGCTTTGTTCAGACTTCTAAAGGCCCAGCCCAATCTCCACCTGCCTCTCCAGCTTCATTGTCCATTTATTCAGTAAGTATCTTGGAGCAACAAGGCTGATCACCAGGCACTCTTTTACACATAAAGTGCATCAACAATAACTTAGTTGGTTTATTTACCAACTGTAAGTGTTGCTAGGACTTTGGAGTGCCACCCCATTCCAAGGAGTTTGACCATGGTCTCTCTCTCTCTCTCTTTTTTTTTATTTTGTCAGTTATAGGACTTGAACTCTGGGCCTAGGCGCTATCCCTCAGCTTTTCAGCTCAAGGCTAGTGCTCTACCACTTGAGCCACAGTACCACTTCCAGTTTTCTGATGGTTTATTGGAGATAAATGTCTCACGGACTTTCCTGCCCAGGCTGGCTTTGAACCGCGATCCTCAGATCTCAGCCTCCTGAGTAGCTAGGATTACAGGCGTGAGTCGCCAGTTCCTGGCATGATCATGGTCTCTTTTACATACAAAAATTATGAAATCTCGGGACACAGGAAAAAATAAGATAGCAACATTCTTTCTCTTCTGAAAAAAAAATCACACGTGTACAGACTTGCATTGAGATTGGCCTGAGATTGCTGGCGAGGGCAGGGGGTGGGGCGGCCTTGGTAGTCTGCAGTTCTCAGAGCTTCCCTTTGATGCTCACGCATATAACTATCCATGCTGCATGCCCTCAGATAAGGCCATTCAAGCAAGGGTCATAACTTCTTTTATCCTATAATTCTGGTGCCCAAAGTTGCCTTAACTCTGATTATCCCATAACTTTGGAGAAGCTTAGAACAAAGCCCTAGCACCATTCCATAACTTTCATTTGACTTACATGATGCCCACAACCATATCTGTCTTGTTTATCATTGCATTCCTGTGACTTGGATATAGTATGAAGTTAGTAAATATTTTTTAAAGAAGAAAGGAAGAAAGGAAATGAGGGAGGGAGGAAGAGAGGGAGCACCGGATACCAAATGCTTTTGACTGAGCTACATTTCTTTTTCAACTACCACTACCTAATTCTCTGCTTCTCTACCTTAGTGTATTAACCTCTGTCTTATGGTTCGTATTATTCATGGTTTTCCATAGCTATTGCTACCTTCCAGGGACAACTTACCATAGCGTTATCCTGTTAAAGCTTCTCTACTAGCTGGGCGCTGGTGGCACATGCCTGTAATCCTAGCTACTCAGGAGGCTGAGATCTGAGGATCGTGGTTCAAAGCCAGCCCAAGCAGGAAAGTCCATGAGACTCTTATCTCCAATTAGTCACCAAAAAACCGGAAGTGGCATTCTGGCTCAAGTGGTAGAGTGCTAGCCTTGAGCTGAAGAGCTGAGGGCCCAGAGTTCAAGCCACACAACCAACAACAACAACAAAAAAAAAGAGCTTCTCTACTCAACCTTTCAACCAGTCTCTTTCTTTGCCATTTCCCAGTCTAATTCCAAGAGTTAAATTGTGTTGGACTATTTTCTCTTTTCTGTGTTTTAATCCTGTCCTATTACAGGTTACTAATGACTTGAAAATTTTATGTCAAAGGCTCACCCTTTGAACAATCAGGTGTATCTAAGTTAATTAATGACAGGATATTTACTTTGTAAATAAACATTTCCCAGAGATAAATGTAAAGCTTCTGAGGTGAGTGAACCTATCCAATTATATACCGTTTCTTAGCAGCAGCATCTCATTACTATATTGGACAATGTATTTTAGAAAAAAGATGCATCTGAGATTAAAAGCATCTCATCAGACTGACAGTGAAGCCAATAAGGAACACAATCCATAAGACTTAGGTGATTTCATGCCAAGAAAACACTCTCAGTTGGGAACATCTATAAAACCTTCCCTATTCCTACATTCTCCATATCGGTGAATTATTTTCACACCCATTTAGGAAATATTTCTGGATATGATGCCTTCATTCCCATTTGAAGTGAACTTTGTTTTGTGACAGATTACACTATATACTATTTCACATGGGACACTGGTCATTGGTACCAATAGAGAGAAACAGGCATAAAGGAAACTATTGGTTTGCCAGAAATCATTGTCCTTTGCTAGAATAATTTCTTAAAGAAAGGTCATATAGTAGACCAACATAGGAGCAAACATAGATTTTCTTTCTTTTCTTTTCTTATGCTGGAATGTGTGTTTAAGGGAGCCACAGAGCTAAAATGAGATATTTATTGACTGTGGTGCTTCTGTGATAATTCCAGAGCCATTGCTCAGCAAACTCTTCCATCCTGTCTTCCAACCCTTTCTGAAGCTTACAAATAATATGTTACTTACATTAAACCAATCAGATGTCTCTAGAGGATTTCACCAGAAACCCAAATATAATTACATAAACACACAGGCTTCCTAACTATGCATATGTTATGCAAACAGAAAAAAATACATCTGCTTTAGTGCAACGCAGAAAGAGAAAGGTTTATAAAATGCATTTTAATTTCTTAAGAATAACAATATTAGCTTCAGAGTTGGACACATATAACTTTAGCAAAAAGATAAAAAAGGCATTGAAGATAGATTAGACAATACAGTTAGCTCCTGGATAGACTTTCTGCAAAATAACTGTTCCTCCTTTAAATGAAATTTCCTCTGCTCCAGACTTCATTTCACTCATTCAAATCCTAGATACTTTCTGTCTTCATCAGCACTGGGCAAGGAAGCTCCTCAGTGTATGAGCTAGTCTTTCATTTATTCATTACCTTTCTGTAACATCGCTTTTCTCAAGAGCTCTAGGCACTGCAAACAATGTTTAACTGATGTTAAACCACTATTTCTTCAAATAGGGAGTGGAACTCTGTATGTGGCAGTAAAAGAAGAAAGCACAGGAGAATATTAAGAGGAGAAAGGAGAAGTTTATCATGGGGGGGGAGGAAATGGCAGAGAGAGGAGCAGCCTTACCCAAAAAGATGAATTCCCAGAGCCCACCTCTGTCCTTTGGTCCAGATAACCATAGAGGAAAGGAAGGCTGATTGCCAAAGAAGAAATTTGTGTCGAATCTGTTTCTATGAGTTGCCCATCAGGTAAAATTCCAGGCAGGAATCTCATTTTTTTTTTCATCTTTTTTTTCAATTTTTTTAATTTTTATTGTGAAAATACTGTACAGAGGGGTTACAATTACATGGGCAAGATAATGAGTACATTTCTTATCAAGCATTGCAACCTCCTCCTTTGTTTCCCCTTCCCATCCCTTCCCATCCTCCCCCCTCCCGCCCACCCAATCCTCCCCGCCCCCCCACCGAAGTTGTAAAGTTCATTTTCAACATAACGACTTGTACTTCTCATTGTTGCAACGGGTCCACCTGTATCCTTATTTAAACGACTTGTTTTTCCCCTTCCCCTCCACAAATTATATCGACATCAAATACAGTGAAAGCAGGTGTTATACTGTGGGGGAGGGACATACAAAGCAACAAAGAAATAATCTTATAAATGTGTTAGAAACAATAGCATGAATTAAAAAAAACAGTTGAATACATATCTTAGGGTTCATTTCCCTAATATCACCTTTTGTGAAAATACCGTACAGAGGGGTTACAATTACATAGGCAAGGTAATGAGTACATTTCTTATCATTTTTGCCTCCTCCTTTGTTTCCCCTTCCCATCCCTTCCCCGCCCCCCCACCCAATCCTCCCTGCTTCCACCCCCCAACTCCCACCCCCCACCAAAGTTGTAAAGTTCTTTTTCGACATAAGGACTTGTACATCTCATTGTTGCAATGGGTCCACCTGTATCCCTATTTAAACAATTTATTTTTCCCCTTCCCCTCCACAAATTATACCAGCATCAGATTTGAACAGATACATTACGTGTTTACCTGATAGTGGCTGGCAGTAGTTCAAATCATGACATTTATTTTTAACATATTTTAATATGCTCTTGTGCGTCAGGCATTCCCAGGAAAGTAGAAGGGATGTGGGGTAACACTTATTCTCTACAAAACTCATTCACAGTGGATATCCAGACAGGCTTATACCATTTGAAAAACTCATAGTAGAGAGAATGTAAGGATGATACCTTAAAGTAAAGATGATACCTTAAACATTTCCTTTTGTGAGATAAACAGGAGATGCAATCATTCGTACATTTTGTATTCTCATTGGTGAACTGCTAATATTTATTGAAACAGTGATACTCACTTGCTCTAAAAGTTAAACACTAACATTTCAGCAAATTATGTGTAAATCATTAAGTTTAAAGCTGATAGAGATGAATTAGATTGCATAGATTCTGGAACTTCTACTGTAACAAGTAGAATTTGGATGGTGAATGATGGACAAGTGAAGGAAGGTACTTGACCCCAGACCAATTCTTTCAGAAATGCATGGGGGAATCTCAGAGAGGAGTGTTTTCTCCTAGGCTAGCATTTCCATGAGTGATAATAGAAAGAAGCATAAAATGTCTAATAAATGTGGTTGTAGGGTTTTTTCCTTCCTTCCTTCCTTCCTTCCTTCCTTCCTTCCTTACTTTTATTTGAAAATTAAGCAAAACCAGTGAGGGAGAAGAATATTTGTCTCCATAAGTATCAAAAAATAGTTCAGGAACAAATTGTAAAGAGTGAGACGTTTTAATTTCTATCTGTTTAGGAAATAATTTTCTCTTTAATTGCTCTCTGGAGAAATCTCTTGTTTTTCTTCGAAGATCAATGAATGAATTTGAAATTAGGAGAAATGATCAGAAATGGTTTCTTTACTGCCATTGAACATACACTTTTTCACCTCAGTGAAATTCCAAATTATTGACTAAAAAATAAATTTTAAGAAACTTGATGGCAAATAAAACATTGAAATGGAAGGTTGAGGTTTGCCACATTAGTTCTTGCCTCTTCTTTAAAACCAAAGAATGTAAATCAAGAATCCATTTACTGGGAAACTGGATTAGGCTGAAGGTGAAGGATATATGATCCAAACTCACAATTGGGCTTTCTGTCCTAGGAGCTTGAGTCTTGAGTGACAGAAACACAGAAAGAGTGGTAGCTGGGGCTGCTCCTATTCTGGCAGCGCTATAAGCTGGCCCCTGGCTTCCTGGGTCTACCTTATAGCTTCTAGATGTCCCTGGAGCAATTCTGAAACCTTACTTACATCCCAGGATCCCCTGAGGGGCCTTCCAGCACATTTTCTTCCACTTACAATCAGATGCTTAAATTTAATTCTGTTACTGAACTCAGATCTGTTTACACACTGCTTAAAAATGGCCCAAGGAATCAAACTCAAATTGTTGGTGCTAGGTAGAAAATGTATTTGGAATGCCAAGAAAATGAAGGAAAGGGGACAGCACAGGAGGAAGACCGTATCCACTCTGTATGAATTCCAAGCCCCATCTCCCTAGGCACAGAGAAAAGAAGGAAAAAGAAAACCAAAACATTTCTTTCGATAAAACCTTGTACAATGGTGACCTGTTAATTTTCAATGAAGGAATCATCCCAAATAGGGGGCATTTGTGTGTGTGTGTGTGTGTGTGTGTGTCAGACAGTCCTCCTCTATCATGCTTTTTTTAAACATATATTATTGTTATTATAGAAGTAGTATACAAAGGGGTAATATACTTATATATGTATGTGTGGGTGTAATTTTATCATGTCCCAGAACATATATATATATACATACATGATATATATATGTATATATACACATATATATACATATATATATATATATATATATCATGCTTTTGGGTTTGATCACTCATGACTGGCAGTTGTGGGAATCAGAGAAAAGATGAACATATTTATTAATAGAAAATTGCAATTCTGAACAATGATCATTGAAAGGAAACAACTATTTCATGTATACCACATTCTCTTTATTATCATTATTTTATATAGTTATGCAAAGGGGCTTCAATTTCACATTCTATTTATGTGTGCAATGCAAAATGATCAGTGACACTCTTTCCATCATCCCACCCATCTGTCACTTTCCCACCCATCACCTCAAATTTGCTAGTTCCATTTTTGCATATGTACATTGAGTTTTTTGACTGTATTCACCCACCTCTCCTCCCTAGAAAGGAGTTAATTTCTTCATGCCCTTCACCCACCCAACCAGGCTTCTTCCCCTGTGACTGTTGGCTAGTTTGCCTCAGTCCCCCCTGCTCCCAGGAGGCTGAAGTAAACCATGAAGGAGTAAAGAGATCAAAACTTAACTGCTCAAAGGCATTTACTCAGAAAAGCCCAAAAATCCAGAGCTTGATGGATAGGTTGAAAACAGAACAGAGCTTCCTCATGGTGCCCATCAAATTCTCAAAGAAAGGTGGGGAGAAGAAGTGACAAAATGGCAGGCTTTAAATATAAGTGTGATGCTTCAGTGACAGTAAAAATGGTGCCATTCTATGTTCTTGCAATGTCTGACAAAAAAGATAGAATGTCAAATTACATAAGAAATATTTGACACTGGTAAAGTGGTTAGTGTGTCTCAGAGGGACTTAAAAGACATTTTACACACTTGTTTTAAAAGACCTGGAGAATCTTTTCAGATGGTATGGTGGTGCTACTTGTTTCCGTTGTTTCAGGTAGAGGATTCTATTTTTACTTATGTGGTGCTGAGGAATCGAACCCAGGGCCTCAGGCATGCAAGGCAAGTGCTCTACCGCTGAGCCACCTTCCCAGCCCGAGGATTTTATTTTTAGTTCTGACAGCTCTTATTTCCCTCTGTGGTTTCCTTTCTAATTTGGTAGGGGTTGCTTAAAAAAATCTCATCTTGATAAAAATCTTACCTTCCTGTAGCTCTTCATTTTTGAGCAGAGTCCCATGCAAAGGTGAATCACATATCTTAGCTGTCCTCTGTTGCCTCTTACCTGCGATCGATCTCAATAGAAGCTTAATTAGCTATGAACAAGTTAGCATGCCAAGATTTCTAATGGACGGTGACTTGCCTATCAAGGTAATGTCTTTGCAAATTATTTTCTAGAGATGATTATAATTTTGTAGATGCAAGCTTCTTGTTTATTATATAGAGGTCTTAGCTGATACCAGTGTTAAACACTGTAGAAGCATCCTTCAGTTGAGAGTGTTTGCTTCCAAAGATAGTATGTAAGATGAAGAATCATTTGCACAGTTAAAATCATTCCCTTGACAAGTCCTTAAATGGCCTCATTGTAAGGACTGTTGTTCTAGCATCTAATGATCCCACACAGCCTCATAGATGAACCTTCATTCAAATGTCCACCAGATCCTTAACGTATTGAAATACATTAGATGAACACCTGAATCACATCAAGCCTGGCAAGATGCCCACACCCATCAGCATGGAAGCAGGAGACTGCTCAAGTCATCCAGAGGATGACACTCCAATTGAGTCAAATAACTTACTCTTCATCATTCTCTCCCACATACCTACCTCTCTCTCTAACTAAGAATCTGCAGGCAACTAGACAAAGACAAAACATGATAACGCAGACCCATTTGTTTTCCTTTTAAAGCAAAGATTGCATTAAGAGTTTGGGGGCTCCATTTTAATTCCCAAATTGTTTTTATAGGGTGATTTTTGTGTTGTTTCTTTCATCAACAAAACCCAAGTCTAATTTCAAATTCTCCAGCTGTGTCAAAATTTAAGAAGAAACCAATTTTACTTGACCTCAGTTAGGATGAACATTTGCTAGATTGTCCAAGATCTGAGGTCAGAGTTGATCTAGAACATTCTTTTCAAGACTGTTAAGTCATCTGCAACTGGACAGGTTTCCTTCACTGTTTTGTCCCAAAGATGAACAAGACACTGGCATTTTGAAGATTGTCATACAATGCTTACTGAGAAGAGAGAAAGGGAGGGAGTTGGAGAAAGAAGAAAGGTAGATGATAGGAAAGGAAGTTAGGAAAGAAGGGAAGAGAGAAAGATGTAAGAAAGGAGAAAGGGAGAGAGGAAGAAAAGAGTTCATCGATCCCGAGAGCACAAAGTTAATGGCCCTTTCTACACACTGCGAAATCTCTGGTCGTGGACAAGTTGAACTTTCTGCTTGATTCTTGGTTTCCTCAGCATAATGAATAGATAATAACAAAACAACATTTTGCATGCAGTAAATCAGTTCACGGGAGCTGTATCCGCTAAGCAATTGTCACTAGGTCAAATTTAATATTCTATTGAAATCACCACATATATCTTCTCTATTCAGAAAAAATATACATATTAATTTCTGCAAAGTAGAATTGGCTACTAAGTTGTTATGTGAATGGTTTGACTTCTAAGACTATCACAAAGCAGACAAATCTTTGGGCAGGTCTTCAAAGATGCTACCTTCACAGAAGGCAAATAATCAGGAAACAAAGATTTGCCTCTTCCTCCTACAGAATGCATATTTAGTATCTGTTAATCCTTCTTATATCATCTCTGTAAGGGAAGTTTCCCTATTCTTATTCAACTCTCTCCCAAATTCCTATTGGGTTAGGAATACACTAGCAAAAGTGGTTCAGCGTAGTTGTCAATGCTGAAAGAGAGATCAATAAAACACCATGTATATTCATTCTCAAGTGTCTTTGGAGTACCTTTCTGTCTTACACAGCACAAAGCACTCACACGCACACACACACACACACACATACACACACACACACACACATGTGTGTGTGCGTTACAATATAGAAATATAGGTATGAGTATGCACACATATATGTATGTGCACACATATATTATAATAAATGTGCCAAGTACTATTCTAAGCATTTTTGCATGTAGTAACTAATTCCATCTTTCCAGTAACTCCTTGAAAGAAGAATTAATAACAGGAGAAATGAATGTAACCTGTATGACAGGTGGAGTTGCTGTTGGAACAAAAGCAAGCTGGCCTCAATACATTTGTTGTAAACAGCTACAGGTCAGTGTGACATTGGTTTTCCCTCTGTGAGGCTGGGAGATAAACGGATACAACACTGACAGTGAAGCTTAGGGATGAGCCACAACTTCCTGAAGACGCTCATGAGGAAAGTTGAAAGGATGGCACATTCTCTTCTCCCCTTTCAAAGCCTTAATTTGCCATAAGGTATGACTGGTCCAGACTCGTTCCATGTGAATGCTCATAACCTTTACAATAAATAAGAAAATAAAATTTAAATAAACATGTAAATGTGACTCAGGTTAGGTTGTTTTTTTTGTTTTGTTTTGTTTTTGTTTTTTGTCTGTCATGGGGTTTGAACTCTGGGCCTGGGAACTGTCCCTGAGTTCTTCAGCTCAAGGCAAGTGTGCTATCCCTTGAGCCACAGGGCCATTTCCAGTTTTCTGGTGGTTAATTGGAGATAAGAGTCTCACAGACTTTCCTGCCCAAACTGCGATTCTCAGATCTCCCTCAGTCTCCTGAGTAGCTAGGGATACAGGCATGAGCCACTAGTGCCTGGCTAAGGTTAGGTTTAACACTGGAGTTTCAACAAAGCTATCTCACTTTCAAAATATAATAGTTGAACCACAGGTGCCAAACTCAGACTTCAGGGGTTTGAATTTGTATCCAGGGTTTGGTAGCTGTGTGATATCTCAAAAGCAACTTAATCTCTGTGTGTGTCCATTTCATTATCATCCATAAAATGGGAATGAGTATAGCATGCCAGTGCACTGGTGATGAGCAAGCTACAGAAATGTGGTCTACCCTGGTGCACTATGAAGGACTAATCCTGTTAGAAATGCCATACATCCCCAATGCTGGCAGTCCTTTTTGTTCCTTGATGCCACATAACTTTTGCCAAAAGATAAAAATAAAAATCTGACTGGAGACTAGTGGCTCATGCCTGTCATTCTAGTTACTCAGAAGGCTGTGATCTGAGGATTGTGATTTGAAGCCAGCCCAAGCAGAAAAGTCCCCATGAGACTCTTAGCTTCAATTAACCACTCAAAACTGGCAGTGGTGCTATGGCTCAAGTAGTAGAGCACAGGAGCTCAGGGATAGCACCCAGTCCCTAAGTTCAAGCCTCACAACAGACGAAAAAGTAAATAAAACAAAACAAAATCTGAGCCTGAGAAAATGAATGACATAAGATGCAAAGATCTTTCAAAGATGGATCAGTAACCCGTTTTCTGCTTTGTTGCCTGAAAGAAAATAGCTTTTTGGGGTGATGTTGGCAGTCTTGAAGTCAAGTCTATATCTTGACTAGCTTGTGTTGGGATGTTTTCAGGGTCTCCCTTGTTGATAAAATAAAGTGATGAGCTGGCTAAATGTACTGAGTTTTTAGGGAGCTACTTGTGGTGTGAGCACCACAAAAACAAGTTCCCAATAAAGTAATATAGCCATTCTCTCTTTTCCTAGAAATAACACCTCAAATTTCTTCAATACATTATTCCTTCCCTGCTAAAAGGCGGCATTGTTCCAGTAGAGCTGCCATTGTTCATTCTTCTCCCTGATGGAGAAGTAAAAATTGACCCAGAGCTGGCCAATGAGCTTATTCCATCCCCCTAGTGTTTAGGAATTGGTTCAGGGGTAGGCACTTGAGAGGAGTTAGGCCAAGAGGAATCAGCTCTGAAATTGGCACAGTTTCTTCTTTCTATTAAGGTCACTGGCAGGAAAGCATAGGAAGTTGGAGTATGAGGTAGTGCTTCACACTATCATTTCAGGAGTTTCCTTAATAAATACAGCATGCAAAAAGAGGTGGGATTTTGCTGCAGAAAAAGTGAGATGTCATTGTTGAAACTCCAGGGTTAAACCTAACCTGAGTCACATTTACATTTTTTAAAAATATTTTTCTTCTTTATTGTAAAGGTGATGAACGGGGGGTTAGAGTTACATAAGTAAGGTGATTACTACATTTCTCTCTGGACACTGTTATCCCCGCCCTCATTTTCTCCCACTTTCCCTTCTCCATTCTCCTCCCCCCAAGTTGTAAAGTTCATTTCCAACGTAGTGCCTAGTGAGTATCATTGTTGCATTGTTCATCTTTTGTCCTGTTGTTTCTGTGGTTCACTTTTCTTTTTGCAGATCATATAAACTTACATACAAGACAAAGGGTACAGAAAACAAAACTAAACAAAAATACAAACAAAACACAAAAACAAATACAAATAAAATGAAAGAAAAAAGAAATAACTTCAAACAGCACATTATATAAACCTCTTCCAATTATTGGAGTTCATTTTGATAAGTTTATATATATCACCCTGCACCAGAATCAATTCCAAATAGATCGAAGACCTCAACATAAGATCAGACTCCCTAATACTACAGAAAAGAATAAGGGAAGCACTAGGTTCCTTGGCACAGATCAAAACTTCCTAAGTAAAGATCCAGAAACACAACAAATCAACGAAAGGATTGCATTAAACTACAGAGCTGATCCATGGCAAAGGACATAGCTAGCAAGATAAAGAAAAACCCACGATTGGGAGATCTTCACTAGCCATACAACAGACAAGGGCCTCATATCTAAAATATACTTAGAACTCAAAAATTAAGTCAGCCAAAAATAAGTCCTCAAAGAAGCATCTAACCCATTAATAACTGGGCTAAAGACTTAGAGAGAGACTTCTCTGAAGAGGCAGTAAGAATGGCCAATAGACACATAAAGAAATGTTCAACATTTCTGGTCATAAAAGAAATGCAAATCAAGACAACATTGAGATTCCACTTTACCCCAATTAGAATGGGCACTATCAAGAAATCTAATAACAGATATTTGCAGGGATATGGCCAAAGGGAATGTTACTTCACTATTGGTGGGAATATAACTTGATCAGCCACTTTGGAAAGTAGTATGAGGTTCCTCAAAAGGCTAAACATGTAGCTCCCTATGATCCAGCAATCCTATTCCTGGGCACTTACCCAAGTAACTACAAACAAGGCCATACGAAAGCTACCAGCACAATCATGTTCATTGCAGCATTATTTACCACATCTAAAATATAGAACCAACACAGATGCTCCTCAGTAGATAAACGAATCGAGAAAAGGTTATACACACACACACACACACACACACACACACACACTGGAATTCTATGCTTCCAACTGAAAGATAATATTGCCCCATTTGTAAGGAAATGAAAAATTATATTAAGCGAAGCAAGCCAGAACTAAAGAAACATAGGCTGCATGGTTTCCTTCATTTGTAATAACTAGATTATGTCTATGATATTCTTAACAGAGGATCACAATAGCCCAATTGCTAGGTACATGTGACCATATATAAAGATGCACTTTTACATCTTGACTGCTCAGTTACAAGATCTTTCATTCTTCTCTCCTCCTCTTCCCTCCTCTTCTCTCCTCTCCACACTTCTCTCCTCTTTCTATTCTCATTCTCCCCATCTTCATTTTGTCTTGGCTTGGATTCCTGTCATAGGTATATGTGTTCTTGATTTGACCTTATATCCAACTCTAACCTTCCTAAAATTATTTTAAGGCTGCATTATAAAGCCTTATAGCTTTAATTTTAAAAAATTCAAGCATGGAGCTGCAGAACAAGTGAAAGATTAGCCAACAGCTCAGGCAGATTCTCACTTTCTTGTGGAAATCAGTTCCTCAAATTAATTTTAAAAAATACTCATGTCAGTGAGTGTAGAACACAAATTCATTTTTCCCCAGGATTATAACCTCCAGATAGAGACCCAACTCTGCTAACATACTGATCACTTTTATGCAGCCCAGTTAAAAGGAGAAAGGTGAACACCTCCCTGTGTGATAAGCTTGGGTAGCTCAGATGTTCCATTCATCAGAGCAAAGGTGACATAAAGAACACTTAGAGCGTCAGGAAACTGAGAGAACAATGAAAAATATTCATAAGTCAGTTCAATGGCCAAGCAGAAACAGGAAGACAATAAACCAAGTCTTCATTGTGTCTATCCTGCCTTTCAGATGGAGAGTAGGAAACAAATTAGATTCGAGAAATGGTCTATTATCCTACCTTCATTGAGAAGAGCAGAAACACCTAGCTTTCCAGGGAATCCCTACTGAAATGATGCTAGCTGATGGTAACACACCAATGATGCATAGGCATCCAATACTATTACTTGTTTCTGTGGATGTTAAATTTCTAGGGTGACTAGCACATAATTGCAAACTAAAAAAAAATGGACCTGGAAAATGATGATGCCCCCCCTGGCTTGCTATCAGGCATTAATTTCATTTGCTCATTTAATAGTTTGGGAAGGAAAGGGGAATCACAGAAATGGTGAGACAAAGGGTGAACCAATGCAACAAACATACTCACTACACACTATGCTAGAAATGAACTTTATGCCTTGGGGTAGGGAGGGGAGCCAGGGGGTGAGGGAAAGCAGGCAGAAAACAAGGGAAGGGGTAATACTGTTTGAAAAGAACTATACTCATTACCTTCTTATGAAATTGTAACCCCTCTGTATATCACCTTTACAATAAAATTAAATTTAAAAAATGAAGAACAAAGTAAAGGCAGCCAAGGTGAAGGTTGGGGCTTAGTCATTTTTTTAATTTCCAGTCTTAGGGCTTGAACTCTAGGCCTGAGCAGTATTCCTGAGTTCCTTTTGCTCAAGACTCTACCACTCTACCACTTGAGCTACCACTTCCACACTTTTCTGTGATTAATTGGAGATAGGAGTCTCACAGACTTTCCTGCCTGGACTGGCTTCGAACCATGATCCTCAGATCTTAGCCTCCTGAATAGCTAGGATTACAGGCATGAGGCATTAGCTCCCAGTGTCTTTTAGCCTTAATGTGAGGAAAGACTCGAAGGAGTCTTTATAGATGAATGACCTAAATCGAGTTTTAGGCAGTGGTCCTAGCACTGCAGGAGGCTCACTTGGGGTGGGTGGAGCCCTGGAGGCTAGAAGCTGGCATCTGGCAGGTGCTGCTGCTCCCATCTAGCTGTGAGGTAATGGGGAACAGAAAAGAAATTTGTCTCTTCCCAACGTGAAGTTGTAAGACTCAAAATGAACTCTGGCTATCTTTAGCACAAACAGGATTTTTTTATGGACATGAAGGCTCTAAGAAGCGAACTGTGAAGATGAACAGGGATAAAGGGAACACAGGTGTTAGGAAACAGCCGAAGTCACATCATGAAAGCGGCCTAAAAGATAGCAAGCACATCGCAGCCCCTCTCCACAGTGCTGCCTCCATGTGTGTTCTTGTTGTCTTTGTGTCTCCCTAAAGAACCCATCCCCATCACAGGCTCATACCCCAGCTGCAGTGCCACTCCATCTCTTGTTTTAGATTCCTTAGTAAGGGCTAGGGACCTGCTTCCTACCATGATTCAGACCAACAATGATTCACCCCAAGTAGGAATCAGAGTCAAACAAGGTCATGCAGAAAGAAATCAATTTCTCATCTACAGACGCATGCTGTTCAGATCAAGAAAGTGACTAATCATCATCATAATTCTTAGCATTTTACATGGCTTCTAAAAGGGAAAAGATAAAAATTAGATAGATACTTTTTGTATGCCAATTCTAGGGCTTGAAATCAGGACTTCATATCTCTTTCTTGGCTTTGTTGCTCCAAGCTGGTGCTCTACCACTTGAGCCATACCTCCAGGACTGGTTTTTTGCTGGTTAATTGGATATAAGGGTCTCATGAACTTTTCTGACAAGTGTGGCTTCTAACCTTGATCCTCATCTCTCCGCCTCCTAAGTAGCTAGGATAAGAATGTGAATCATCAGTGTCCAGCAGGTGGATATTCTTAATAAGATAAACTTTCGCACACATGTACAAAATTCTACCTATTCACTTAGAGAGTGAAGAGAATGAGACGTGGCAGTGCTGTATATAAGAAAGGCTTGGGGATTTTAGTGGCTGGTAAATATAATCTGAGTCAACAGGGAGCTGTGGCTAGAAAAGCAGCATAAATCCTCATGGAAACAAAGCCAGCAGGAGAGATATTTGAAAGGAGAAGAAGGAAGACAATACACACTACAGGTTCATGTCTGAGTCTCTGTAGACCTGGGTATGTTCCAAGAGTTTATTTTTATGGGTGACATGAATGATCAAAATATCTGGTCATCCGTGCACACCAACTCATTTTGCCACAAGGCTTAGAATAGAATGGAACCCATACAAGAAGCATAAACTCTTTGACTCTACAGTCAGAGCCACCTGGATTGAGTCAATGATTCAATCTCAGTCTGAGGTTAAAGGAAGATGATTGTACAGCCAATGCAATGGAGTCATTGTCAACATTGAATGAGATAATGCATGGAAGTATTGCTATGGGCCAAGCATATGGTAAAGATTCAATAAATGTTAGCAATAGTTTTCAGAGTGGCCAGTTGTAAATCAGCATTGGCACTCAGAGGCCAATCAATAGGTACTCCTTGACTTGGAATCGTGATGGACTTGAAAACAAACAACATAAAGGAAGGAAAGAATCAAGCGAGCTAGTTTAATTTATTTCTCATCTTAGTTGGAGTCATTTTGCATTAACATGGAACTGCTCAAAATCTCTGTTTCTGTGACTTTCCTATAATTGGTAGCAAGTCCAATTAAACATTGAATCTGAATGTCACCATCAACAAAGTTCAGGTCCTGTTAGTGGCTCGACCATGGCTCAGGGCCACACACTTTTCTACCTCATCACTACCTGTTTTTTTTTCAGCCATTAACCTAGAAATCAGAATTAAATAATCATAAACAAAATCTAAAATCTTCCCTTATATGTTCTTTTCAGCCCTCGTTTTATGAGACACTTACAAAAACTGGAAGTGGCTGTTAAAATTTTATGCAATGAAGAATATTTTATAGACAGAAAATGTACCCCTGCTACATCAAAACCAGAATACTGATAGCATAATGTATCATAGTCATTTGCTGTCATGTGGTTTACATATTCCACTTGAGATGTTAGAAACATATTTCAAATAAATCCTTAACTTTGTAAGGGTTAGACAACATTTGTCATTCAGCTGACATTTTAATTTTTCATATAAGAGAAAAATTAATCAGTGGGCTAAAGAAGACAGAAGTAGACACACTGTTGAAACTCGGATAGCAGGAAACATTTGTAGAGGAGATTTAAAAACTGCCCTAAATTCTAGACTGGGGCTCCATAAAATATATACATTTTTACTAGGAAATTGGTTTTTAATAAACCACGAACAAGAGCATGCTTGACTTGGTGATATTTTCTGTAGACTATCAAGGAAATCATCTTTAATATCAAGCTTCTTTTTATCTTCTATTTTCAGCCAGGGCTAAAAATCTTCTCTGGAGGGCACCCTGAAGGAACCAATAAATGTGATTTCCAACATTAGTAAAAAGCAACCCAAAATCAGATCTAAGAAAAATGATATTCCCATTTAGTTGTAAGACAGCTCTGATAGGAAGGGGCTTGCTTGTGTTGTGTTTGTTTTAAGTATCTGCTTCTAGCAGACAGTATAGCAGTTTCATGAGTTCTGTTTACTCAATCTCTACACTAGTGCTTTTCTCCATATTGACAACCATGTTTTTTCTCATCGAGATACATTGTGCATCTTTACGCGGTACACTGTAGCCATACATGCTTACTGTAAAAAATAATCAAAGAAGGTTAATAAGAATTTCCATACATTTAAATGTTAAACATGTTACAGGTGCAGAATTTAACTGGAGCCATGTTAAAATATAGCATCGATTATTTCAACCAGTTAGTTATCAGAGTTAATTGCTTCTCTCGGTTGTGGTGCCTCTTATTGAACATATTTCTGTCTCTCTTCCTCAAGCCTTTTGCTCTCCCTAGTTCTTTTCAAGGATCAATATTCCATCCTATTCTTCTTCAAGATGTATTTTTTAGTTTCCAAAAATCAGTGATAATATGTGGTCTTTTGTCTCTCTGTGTCTGGATGACTTCCCTTAATGTAATAACCTCCAGGTCTTTCTATGTTGCTGTAGATGACAGGAATGGAATAACATTGCATTTTATACCTACACACATGTACATGTTATACACATAACAGTTTTCCTTTCTCCACATCCTACCAAGAAATTCTCACTGTTTGCCTTTTTTGGTGATAACCATTCCAATTGCACTGAGATAGTATCTCTGTAATCTTGATGTTTTCCTGATTAATGGTATTAAGCATTTGTTTCTATACCTGTTTGCCATTTGTCCATCTTCCTTTGAGAGTGTGTCTGTTTAGCTCTTTAAGCCCATATATTGGATTTTTTCATGTTTAGCTTTTCTGAATTTTTGAAAAAATTTAAACCATCTTTAAGTAGTTGTACAAAGGAGGTGCCGTATAACAAAGGATCTTGATCAGTGCCACCCTTCCACATTCTGATCTCCCTTCTACCCGCCCCTTTCCTTACTTTTCTTAATTTTGTAGTACATACAACTAATTCTTTTTTGGGGGTCCGGGGTCCGGTCGTGGGGCCTGAACTCTGGGCCTGGGCGCTGTCCCTCAGCTCTTCAGCTCAAGGCTAGCTCTCTACCACTTGAGACACAGCACAACTTCCGGCTTTTTTTTCTTTTTGCTTATGTGGTGCTGAGGAATCGAACCCAGGGCCTCAGGCATGCAAGGCAAGCGCTCTACCACTGAGCCACCTTCCCAGCCCCCATACAACTAATTCTTGACTGTATCCTACCCCTGCCTCTGCATTTCACTCATCTTCCTTTCTCACCTTTGCCCCAAACCTCCTCTTGCATATACCCATTTTTTGGTGTTGATTTTGTTGGGCTTTGAATTAGTCTTTCTAAAAGATTCCATTATTTGAGCTATCCATGGAGTCTGTTAGACTTCAGTGAATTCACTTGTAATCACTTGCTTACCACCCAGTGTGTGGACTTTTAGATTTATAGACACATTGTAGCTGCCAAAAATGAGGGAAGCCATGAAACCCGTTTCTCTGAATCCAGATTACTTCACTGAGTATAACTTTTTCCAAGTCTTTCAATTTCCTTACAAATGGTACAAACTGATTCTTTCCAGTGGATGAGTAAAATTCCATTGTGTATATATACCATATTTTCCTGATCCATTCATCCATTGAGGGGCATCTGGGTTGATTCCATAGTTCAGCTATGGTGAATAGTGTTCCAGTGAACATGGTTGTGCTGATGGCTGTATTGTAACCTTGTTTGTGATCTATTAGATAAATGCCCAGGAGTGGAATTGCTAGGTCTGGGGTAGGAGCCTCTATACAGCTTTCCAGAGTGATTGAACAAGATTACATTGCCACCAGCAGTGTGTTAGAGTTCCCTTTTGGCCACATCCTCACCAACATTTGTTGTTGCTTGTTTTTTATATATCCTGGATATTCATCCCTTGTTGGAAGAATAGGTTGCAATTATTTTTTCTCATTATGTAGTTCACCTTTTAATCCTGTTGGGTGTTTTTTCACTGTGAAAAAGTCTCTTAGTTTAATAGGATCCCATATATCTGTTTTACTTGTCCACACTGGGACATTGAAAACTTACCTGAAAAATCACTGTCTCCATCAATTTCTCCTACTAATACCCTCTTTTTCCTGCAGTAATTTCACAGTTTCAAATTTGACAGGCAGTGATGGATCCAGCTTGAGTTGATCTTAGCATATAGTGGAGAAAGGGCTCTACATTCATTCTTATGCACACGTGTATCCACTTTTGCCAGCAACAAACTCCTGAAAGAGACTGCCCTTTCTTCACTCTATGCTTTTTTTGGCACTTTCATCAAAAGGATATTGGAATTATGAGAGTGAATTAGCTTCTAAACACTATTCTGTTCTTTTGGTCTATCTGACTGTATACCAATGTTATAATGTTTCAATACTACAATTTTGTAGTACGCTTTCAAGTCAGGTATGTTACGGTTTTCTACTGGAGATAGTGTTTTCTGCTCTGGGTCATTTGTGATTCTATGTGAATTTTAGGATTGCTTTTTGAATTCCTATGAAGAAGGCCAATGGTATTGACTCAAAGCAATGGAAATTGCATTAATTCCGTAGGTTGCTTTGGGCAGGGTGGTCATTTAACATTATATTAATCCTTCAACTCTATAAACAGAGTTTATCTTTTCATTTTTAGTGTCTTGTGTATTTTGCCCATGTTTTTATGATTTTTAGGGTAGAGATCTTTCTTTGCTTAGATTTATCCCTCTAAATATTTTGTAGCGGTTTTGAATGGGATGGTTTCTTTAAAACTTTTTTTTATTGTCAAGGTGATGTACAGAGGGGTTACAGTTACATAAGTAAGGTTATAAGTGCATTTCTTGTCAAACTTGTTACCTCTTCCCTCATTTTTCTCTACGTCCCTCCCCCAGGTCATTTCCAACATATTGCCTTGTGAATATCACTGTTGCATTGATTACCCTCTTGTCCTTTGTCTCATCATTCTGTTGTTCCCCTTCCCTTCCCTAATTCAAATAAATGTATATACAATACCAAGGTACCAAAATCAAATACAGTGACAACAGAGGATATACCACAGGGGGAAGAACATACAAAGGAAACAAAACATCACATAGTACATTAAAAACAACAACAAAGAAAAACCTCTTGTGTCCATGTCTTGGAGTTCATTTTGCTCAGTGTCACATGGTCATCTGTACATAGCTATTGAGCTATTCTACTCATCTGCTTATCCTAGATGTATAGTAATTATTGCAAATAAGGAAAACCATAGGACCTATGTTTCTTTGGGTCTGTCTTACTTCGCTTAATATGATTTTTTTTCCGATTCTTTCCATTTCCTTACAAATGGGGCTGTGTCATTCTTTCTGATGGAAGCATAGAATTCCAATATATACATATATATGTATATATCTCACATTTTCTTGATCCATTCATCTACTGAGGGGCATCTGAGTTCATTCTATATCTTAGTGAAGGTGAATAATGCTGCAATAAGCATAGTTGAGCTGGTAGCTTTAGTACGTCTTGTTTGTGATCGTTTAGGTAAATGCCCAGAAGTGGGATTGCTGGGTCATAGGGGAGCTCTATGTGCAGTCTTTCTAGGAACGTCCATACTGCTTTCCAGAGTGGTTGCACAAGTTTACAATCCCACCAAGAGTGCAGTAGCATTCCCTTTTGGCCACATCCCCTCAAGTATCTGCTGTTATTAGATTGCTTGATTATAGTCACTCTAACTGGGATGAGGTAGAATCTCAATGTTGTTTTGATTTGCATTTCTTTTATGGCCAGATAAGTTGAACATTTCTCCATGTGTCTATTGGCCATTCTTATTTCCTCTTAAGAGAAGTCTCTCTTTAAGAAGACTTTAGCCCACTTACTAATGGGTTGGTTGTTTCTTTGAGGACTTATTTTGTGGGGATTTAATTTTTTGAGTTCTAAGTATATTTTAGATGTGAGACCCTTGTCTACTATATGGCTAATGAAGATCTTTTCCCAATCTGTGGGCTTTCTATAGATCTTGAAGGACCTCTATGATGAATACTTTAAAAACTTGAAAAAGGAAATTAAAGCAGAACTAAGGAAATAGAAAAACATCCCATGTTCCTGGATTGGTAGGAATAACATCATGAAAATGACAATACTGCCAAATACTACCAATTCAGTGCAATACCCATTAATATCCCAACTTTATTCTTCAATAAAATAGAAGAAGGAGGCCAAAAATTCATACAGAACAATAAAAGACCCGAATAGCAAAAACAATCCTTAGCAGAAAGAACAATGCCGAAGGAATATCAATATCAACCTTCAAACTCTATTACAAAGCCGTAGTAATTAAAACAGCTTGGTACTGGCATAAGACCTGACCTGATGAGGACCAATGGAATAGAACTGAAGACCCAGAAATGAACCCACAGACCTATAGCCATATAATCCTCGATAAGGGAGCCAAAAAAAAATAGGGTAGAAAAAAGCCTCTTCAGTAAATGGTGCTGGCCAAATTGGTTAAACACCTGCAGAAAATTAAAGTTAGTTCCTATATATCACCCTGCACCAGAAGCAACTCTAAATGAATCAAAGACCTTGAAGTAAAAGCAGACACCCTGAAAACATTACAGGAAGGAATAGAAGAAACTCTAGGGTCTTTGGCACAAGCTGAAATTTTCTTAATACAGACCCAGAAACACAACAAATCAAAGAAAGGTTGTAAAATGGGATTGCATAAAACTGCAGAGCTTCTGCATGGCAAAGAACATAGCTAGCAAGATCAATAGAAAGCCCACGAATTGATTTTCTTAATTCCTTATTCTGTATGTTCATGATTGGTGTATTAAAATGCTACACATTTTTGTTTTTTGTTCTGTATCTAACAAGTTTACAGAATGTATTTATCAATTCTAACAACTTTTTATTAGAGTATTTAGGCTCTTCTATGTTTAAAATATGTCACCTGCCAATACAGAATGAACTTCTTGTTAAATTGGATGTCCTTTAGGTCTTTTTCTTGTGTAATTGCTCTTGCATAAATTTCTAGTACTATAGTAGATAAGAGAGGTGAAAGTGGATATCCTTGTTGTGTATTTTAATGTCATAATTTAATCTTCCCTCCATTCAGTGTGGCATTGGCTGTCAATACTGTACAGATAGCCTAGAGTATTTTGAAAAATGTTCCTTCTAAACCTAATTTGAAGGGAATTTTTATAAGGAAGGTACACAGAATCTTAATTAAATGTGTTCCTACATCTAGTAAGATGATCATATGGCTATAATTCATTGTTACAGCAATGTGCTGTATCTTGTTTATTTACTAACATCTCTAGAAACATCTTTTCATCCCTGATATGAGTTGATCATAGTATATGATCTTTCAATGTCCTGTTAACTTCAATTTGCTGAATTGAATACTTCACTGAGAATTTTTGAATCTGTGTTTATTAGTGAGTTGGGTCCAGAGTATTTTTCATTATAGCTAGTATTTTGCATTATATCTTCATTTTATTTTGATATCATGACAACGCATGCCTCATGAATAGAGTTTGGCAGAATTTTCTTCCATTTATTCTTTTTGGAATAGTTTAGTGTGAAATGGAATTCATTATTTTTTAAAATGTTTTGTACAATCCAGCAGTAAATCTATCAGATCCTGGATTTTTCTTAGTTTAGAGACTTAATTATTGCTTCAGTTTCATTCCTCATTATTGGGTTGTCTCTATTTTTTATTTCCTCTTGATTCCATTTTGGGAGTTTTGTTATATTCAGGAATTTATTTTAAATTTCAATTGTTCCTAATAGATTTTTATTTGCAGTAACTAGTATGTGTCTGAGACAAGTAGAAAAGGTCAAAAGCTATGTACATATGACCAGATAAGATGATGTTAAGTGAAATGAACCCCATGATAAGGACACAAGTGGTATTTTCTTTCTTGCTATTGTTTCTAATGTATTTATAAGGTAACATGTGATTTTTTTGTTGCTTTGTATGTTCCTCCCCCATGATATAACCCCTGTTTTCATTGTATTTGATGTCGGTATAATTTGAGGAGGAGAAGAGAAAAAACAAAATGTTTAAATAGGGATACAGGTTGGCCCATTGTAGCAATGAAATGTACAAGACACCAAGACACTGTTGAAAAATGAAATTTACAATTTACACAGGGTTGGGGGTTGGGGGTTGGGGGATGGGGAGGAGTGTAGTTGTGGAGATGGGAGGGAAGGGATGGTAGGGGAAACACAAAGGAGGAGGCAACAATGCTTGATAAGAAATGTATTCATTACCTTGCTCATGTAACTGTAACCCCTCTGTATAATATTTTCACAATAAAAAAACTTATTTAAAAAAGAAAATATGCAAATAAAAGAATTTTGAAGAAAAAAAAGCACAAATTTAATTATCCAAGCAATGGCTCCCTATTGCCTGTGGTACATGCATTGAACAGGTAGAAGGGATTTTTTTTATTTCACAATATTCTATACTCCATCATTCACTAAAGTTTAAATATTTTCTGCTGAAATAAGGATTCAGGATGACCCATTGTAATAATGAGATGTACAAGACAGTATGTTGAAAACAAACTTTACAACTTTGCAGGGGGGTGGGGGGCTAGTTGTGGAGGTGGAAGGGAAGAGATAGTACAAAGGAGGGGGTAACAATGCTCAATAGGAAATGGACTCATTACCTTGCTCATGTAACTGTAACCCCTCTGTACAGTATCTTTACAATAAAAATATATTAGGGAAAAAATTATTCTTTGTGCTATGTGATATGACTTTAAGGTCGCCTTTCATGTCTGATTTTACCTGTCTTCTTTTTTTCTTGGTTAGTCTAATGAATTTGTTAATTTTTTTAAATCTTCTAAAGAACTCTTTGCTTGATGATTTTTTATATTTTGGTTTATTTTTTAATCCACTCTTTATTGTTTCTTTCTTACAAGTGTTGGGTTTGTTTAGTTTTTGCTTTTCTAAGTCCTTGTGAAATATTGCTAGGTTGTTTACTTGAGATATTTCTAGTTTCTTATGTGTGCATTTATTGTTATAGACTTCTTTGTCTGTATTGCTTTTGCAATAGATATTGATTGATTATGTTGTCATTTTAAGTTCTATAAAATTTTGATTTCGTACTGCCAGTAGCTCATGCCTGTAATTCTAGCTACTCAAGAATCTGGGATCTGTAGATCATAGCTCAAAGCCAGCCCAGGCAGGAAAGTCTATGAGACTCTTACCTCAAATTAGCCTCCAAATATCTCTCTCTCTCTCTCTCTCTCTCACACACACACACACACACACATACATACACACACACACACACACACACACACACAGGCTAAAAATAGAGCCATGGAGTGGTAGATTGCTAGCCTTGAGCAAAAAGTAAAAAGAAAGAAAGCTCAGTGACAATACCCAGGTTCTGAGTCCAAGTCCCAGGAACAAAACACACATACACAAAATTTCTTTGTGTGTTCATTTATCAAATTATTCACTGATTTTTCTGGTGTATATTATTTAATTTACATACATTTGTATAATTTTCCATTCTTGTTTCTCCTTTATTTTTACTGATGTTGACTTGTAAGTTTGTTTTGTTGTATTTGGAGAAGATACATGATAGGATTTCAACCTTTTTCATGTGTTGAAACTTGAACTGCGGCCTGACACATGACTTACACTAGAAAATTATGAGAAGAATGTATATTCTGTTGCTGTTGCATGAAATGTTCTGTAAGTATTTGTTAGGTCTACTTGCCTTCTGATGTGTTCCAACTCAGATGTTCATTTTTATGTGTAGACGATCTGTCCATTGAGGAAAGTGGGATTTGGAATACTCAACTATTTCTGTTTTGTGTGTTATTCTCTCTGTAGATCTAAAACAATTGCTTTATATATTTCAGTGGTCTCGTGATAAAGAAATGTATATTTATCTTTATATATTTATGTTTACAAATACATAATTGTATATATTTATATGTTTATATCACCATGTTTGTTTCTTTTTTACACTGTTTGATTTGGATAAGGTATAGTTTCTCCTGCTTGTGTCTAATTTCTGTTTGCATGGCTTTTATTTGTCCTGCGAGGCCTGCCCCAGCAGAAGGCTTCTGGCCCAATTTGTGACCAGCTGCTAGCCCCTAAGACAAGATGGCATCTTGCAATGGCTGTTACAGCGACTCAGGTTCTAACGGTTGAGGGAAACAAAGTAAATTCCTTCTTTGGAGAAGACAAGTTGCTCTTAAGACTAGCCAGCTCCATGAACTGCATTTAAAGCCTGGATGTGAAAGGCTCCCGATAGAACTGCTAGCCCTTTGCTGGGATGGGGGTTGCTGACCCTTTCCTGCTTGCATTTTCTGGACAATGTAGAGTCCCACTCTTGCTCAGGGACCCAGGGTTGAAGTTGCAGTCTGTTTTATTCTTTTCTGCAAGTTGCCTGGCCCCCAAAAAAGTGCTGGGTGCCTGGCTTCTGTGGGAGCACATGGGGCAAGGGCACACTGAGTTCAGTCTTCAGTACCTCTCTGAAAATAGGCATAGTGATGAATTCATCCATACCATCTGACCCACTGGAAGTTATTCTCTTTGGTTTGTTTGGGTATTGCATTCTAGGGGAGTAGAAGAGGCCCTTCTAGGGGCAGGGAGTGTCTATGGTGATGGAGCATGTGGCTCTGCTCTTCATACCAGCTCCGACATCGCCTGCCCCCAGGGCCTCTCCAGCATCTTTATTTCTAAAATAGTTGGGTGGGATTAAAAAGTTCTCTAAATTCCTTTGCATTCTAAGATTACAAGTTGATTTGTGTCTGATGCAAGTCACTACCACAGATGAGGGTTTGTTCAAGTCTTCAACAAGTGAGTAGAAAGAAGAAATGGGAATTCAAGCCCAGAAGCAGCATTGTGGTCAGAGATGGCTGCAAATGAACTTTTGGTAAGGGAAATGATTAGATCTGCTTGGATTTTCCTTTCGTTAAATTGCTTGACAGTGTTTAAACACTAGGAGCTTTCATAAAACATGTAAACTCCTGACTTCTTATTCGAGATAAGAGGATTTTGTGGTGCTGAGTTCATTCCCATGTGTCAATAATTGGCTATAAATAATTAGGAGGTGTAAAGTAATGACTCAGTCCAGTCTTCATTTTCCTCACTGTTTGCTACTGCCTTACATAGAGCTTTCTTTATTTCACTTTTTGGTACTTTTTTTAATCCTTTAAGGAAAACTCAACATGCGTGTTCATGGAACGTGTGGATGTGGACAGGAAAAAAGTACATTTTCCTGCAAAATGTATGCCTTTGGGAGGGAGGGGCGTAGTTCAGTGGTAAAGCCTGTGTCTAGCGTTGGGGAGGACCTGGGTTCAATCCTGGACACTCCCTTTCCCCCACAAAAATATGACAATTGTATCTAGAGACAAAAATCACTGATATGCTTTATTCTTCATTAGTATATAACGTTTGGGGCTTAGTTTCTGTGTCTTTGAATGGGCAAAAGTAGGATTGAAATGCCATCGGGAACCTAGTTTATTTAAATTACTCATCATACTGGCTTTGTAGATACATTCCCTTCCTTTTGTCCATTATGAAACTTTCTACCCCTGCAGGGTGGGCTGTATCTAAAAGTATCTCCCTGTACATAAAGTGATGTCCCTATCATGAGAAATGATAGATTGTTTTCTTTAATGTTTGTGATCACACAGCTCAACTAGATCTTTTTCAGTCTCCTTAAGTACTTTGAACTCTACTGATCTTGCTGCCAGCCGGGTTGATTAACTAAAGAAGAAAGTAAGGGAATATATTCTGGTCTCCTTTTTATTCTGTAATTCTTTTCAAGTGCAGGCTGTTTTATGTACAGTTATATTTAGTAACTCACTCTTGGATCATTTCATCATGGTTTGCTATTTATTTTCCTTCGCCTTTCTATTTCTCAGTGGAATAGAGTACACTAATTACTGAGATTAGAGGTTGGGAAAGTATTTAAGGGAGGAAACCAGCTCCTTCTCATTTGAATTTGCAGCTCTGTGCACAGAACTGCACATTTTTTTACTTAAGTATATCAGGCCTCCAAAGAAATATACTTCTTTCCACTACTCCTAGCTTCCTGACTATGGATTATCCTTCCTGATATTGGTTTAGTAATTTCTTTTAACTGAGTTAAGAGAATAAATTAAGATATTACACTTTTAAAAAAACCTTGTATTAGCACTGGGACTTGAATTCAGAGCCTCATACTCTCTCTTTGCTTTCTCATTCAAGGATGGTCTTCTAACACCTGAGCCATACCATGCTCCTAGCTTTTGGCTGGTTACATGGAAATAAGAGTCTCACAGACTGTCCTGTCTGGACTGGCTTTGAACTGAACATCTGTTGAATTGCTAGGATTACAGGCCTGAGCTGCCTGCACCTGGCTCATTTTCTATACTTCTTAAAAATAAGCTAAATGGGAGACAATGGTGGGCCTCACCTGTAATTCTGACTACTCAGAAGGCTGAAATCTGAGGATCACCATTCCAAAAAAGTCCAGGCAGAACAATCTGTAATACTCTTCTCCTAATTAACTACCAGAAAACTCAAAGTGGTTCTGTGGCTCAAAGTGGTAGAGTGCTAGCCTTGAACAAAAAGAACTCAGGGACAGTGTCCCGTCCCTGAATTCAAGCTCCACAAACAACATAAATAAAGAAACAGAACTGCATGACACTAAAAAGTAAAAATATAAATAAATAAATAAGGAAATCATCTAGGGAAGGCAGGACATGAGGATAGTTTTCTACCTAAGGAATTTTTTCTTTCAAAGCAAAGATCCTTCTCTACCTGCATTTGTAGTGGACATGTCTTTCTCATGATCATGACCTCTACTCTGATACTGAGAATGCCTACAGATGACATACATTCCTGGCCTTCCCTGACATCTGTCTTTCCGCATTATTTACTGTTTTTACACATGATTTTTTAAAGAAGGTGGCAGTTTTTCTGAGCAATATGAGACTTTTTTATCTACAGATGAGAAGGGTGTAATTTTGAGACTGAGCCTCTCTCTACCAGTATCCAAAAGATGAGTCGCCCACAACATGCAATTATGTGGCTCAAGACAAATAATTTCACAGAACTGTTATGGCCCATGGAAGGAATTTTAAAAGGTACAACTACTTCTGTTCAACTTATTCAAACAATTTTTGTCTCTAGCCATGAATTTTGTTTTGCATTTTTGCTTTCTCCTTCATCATCCTAAGGAAGAATTTCTGGAGAAGACATGATACACTGGAAATGGAATTTTTTTTTAAATGAGCCAGACATGCCAGTGGCTCAGGCCTGTAATCCTAGGTACTCAGGAGGCTGAAATTTGAGGATTATGGTTCAAAGCCAGCCAGGCAGGAAAGTCCATGAGACTTTTATCTCCAATAAACTATGTCCCCCTCCCCTCCAAAAAAAAGCTGGTAGTGAAGCTCTGGCTCCATTTGAGTGCTAGATTTGAGAAAAAAAAAGAGGCCTAGGCCCCAAATTCAAGCCTTGTGATTGGCACAAAACAAAACAGATCAAAACAGCATCCTCAGATTTCAGGACAGTATATATTTCTGTTCATGCTGGAGTTTTGATTCAGATGATATTTCTTTGCAAAGTAGAAGTAAAAATTAACTCTTTTGAACAAGTACCTTAGAGTCTAACAAAATGAATACAAGGAAGCTGGAACATTTTTTTGGGGGGGGAGGACTTGGGGCCAAGGGGCGAGGGACAGATGAACAGAGAGAAAACAGTGGATAAATGCAGTCACAGTATTCAATGTGTACATGTGAAAATGAAATGAGTGAAAGGGAGGTGAGGGGTGTGGTTGGGAGTAGTAGGTAAGAATGATGGGAAAGGTGACATCGATTGAGCTGCATTGTATGCATGAACTGGCATTGAATTGAAATCCTTTTGTACAACAACATGAAGATAACTTTAAATTTTTTATTTTTATTTTTATTGTAAAGATGCTGTACAGAGGGGTTACAGTTACATGAGTAAGGTAATGAGTCCATTTCTTGTCAAGCATTGTTACCCACTCCTTTGTTGTTCTCCTACTATCTCTCCCCTCCCCCCCACCTTCCTCACTCCAACACGCTCCCCCCTCTCCCCCCCTCCGCAGCGAAGTTGTAAAGTTCATTTCCAACATAGTGTCTTGTGAGTCTCATTGTTGCAACAGGTCATCCTGTGTCCTTGTTTCAGCGGTTTGCGATTTCCCCTTTCCCTCCTCAAATTAGATAAATGTATATACAAGATGCAGGGTACCAAAATCAAGTACAGTGATAATAGGGGATATTCCATAGGGGGAAAGCTAAAGTTCATCAATATGATAGTTAATCAAAAGAAACATAATACTTAGCCTACATAAATAGTACTGATGTGATTTGCAGATTCCTAGCCATCTAGTGTGTAGACCTTTATTTAAAGTGATTTCTGAAGGGGGTATGGTGACACATGTCCCAGCATGGAGGAGGCGGAGGCAGGAAGATCATGAACTCCAGGCCAGCCCAGGATACAAGGAAAAACTGTCTCAAGGAAAATAAATAGATAAATGATGTGTAGGTTTCTTCCTATATTACTTAACAACTATGTGTATTTGTATTTATTTAAAATTATACTTTGGATTACATTTTATAACCCCTTAATTGATTCTATTTCCAAAGTTACCAAATGTTTGTGATTTTTTTTAAAGTTCCATATTTTATGTAGGTATTATTTTCCAGAAATGATCATTGGAATAGGACTGCTGAAGACTACTGAGTTGTATAACTAAATTCACACATCTGTGTGCCTCGGGTACAGTGATCTGTAAACCAGCCTTCAGACACTTAGCTCCATATCCTTTGACTTTACAATCCCCAAGCTCTGAAGTAGCTACCTCCCTTCCTTCCTTCTTCTTTACTTTCTTTTAACCAATACTTACTGAGCAACAACTATGGGCCAGGGAATGAACAAAACAAAAATCCTTCTATTTATGCAGTTTATACACCAAAGGAGATACAGAAAATGTAAAAGCTGTGATTCCAAAAACAGAATTTAGTGAGAAAGAATACGAATTCATGGAACACATCATCTCCATAAAAACAAGAAAAAAACAGGGATTGGCATCAGTAATTTTGTACTTTTTTATTATCTTTAAGTAGTTGTACAAAGGAGTTACTATTCAACAAAGCAATTCATGAATACAGTGTGTCCTGATCAGTCCCAGCCCTACCAGTACCCTCACCCATCCCTCCCAACCCCTACCCTTCCCCTGTTTTTCTTAATTTTGCATGATACGTATTGGAGATATTTTACTGCATACTCACCCACTTCTTCCTTTTTTTAAATCTATCCTTTACCCCTTTTGAGTGCCCATTTTGTTAAACTGAAATTTAGCCTTTCTAAGGAATTACAGTGTTTGAGTTCTCTGAATCCACCATATTTTGGGATTATTTTGTGTATTTTTTTATTGTAAAGATACTGTATAGAGAAGTTACAGTTACACGAGTAAGGTAATGAGTACATTTCCTATTGAGCATTGTTACCTCCTCTTTGTTATTCCCTACCATCTCTTCCCTCCCCACCTCCTCAACCCCTTTCTCCCCCCCCAAGTTATAAAGTTCATTTTCAACATGGTGTCTTGTACATCTCATTGTTACATCTTGTATATACATTTTTCTAATTTGGGGAGGGGAAGGGAAATGACAAAAATACCAAAATAAGGATATTAGGATTTTTTTAATATGACAGGAAAACAACTATTTTTCCCCAATTATATTAAAAGGTCAAGACAATTGAGAGTAATTTATTATAGATGCTATGATAAAGCAGCTTCTTTGCAGTTATAGATCTAAACGAAAGTATGCAGACCTGGTATATGCTCAACAACTCACCCAGAAAAATATTATTAAGTAGCTATTTCTGATAGACACAGTTCAATGCCCTGAAAATATAACAGCGAACAAAACTAAGCAGGCTGAGCATGCGTGTCTGCTCAAGCAGTGCATTGTACAATTCTCAGAAGCAAATTCACACAGATGGAAAGTCTACTTCCTGGTATTATACAATGTAGCAACTCTGCTCTAATTCTACCTTATATTTTGGTGAGGAGAAAGAGAAGTCATAAACACACAAGTAAGAACATCACATACAAGTGCTTTGGGAGGAAAGAGAAAAATCAACAAGAGAGAAGCAAGGAAAATCATTTTAGCTTTAGGATTCAGAACCAGAGTCCTTGCGAGGCTTATATCTTATCCCTTGATATGAGTCACAGCATGATGGTGAGCAGATGAGGTGGTACTAAATAATGACGAATGGTGCAGTGGGAGTTATTTTTCCAGGGACAGTCACAAAAGTACCAAAGCCTGCCAGGCGGGGCGATGGTGGTTCACGCCTGTAATCCTAACTACTCAGGAAGCTGAGATCTGAGCATCGTGGTTTAAAGCCAGCTCAGGCAGGAAAGTCCGTGAGACTCTTATCTCAAATAAACCACACAGAAAACTGGGAGTGGCACTATGGCTCAAATGGTAGAGTGCTTGCATTGAGCTGAAGAGCTCAAGGGCAGTGCCTAGGCCCAGAGTTCAAGCCCCACAACTGGAAAAAAAAAAAAGTACCAAAGCCATGGGAAGGTAACTAGGGGTTAGAGAGGCATTCCTTAACACAAAAATCTTTCAAATCTCTCTAATTGGGTCTCTTGTACTTCCTGTAATACTTGTGGGTAAAGGTTCAATAATGGGCATTGATTTTTCTAATTTCCACAAAAGATATTTTCAAATAAGATACCACCCAATTAGAGAAATACAAATCAACATAAACCCATGGACAAATCAGCTGGTGTGGAGAAGATTGTGGCATGCTTGCACTGTGGGCTGGCAGAATGCATTAGCTTCTCTTGATCTCTGGATTGCGTTCTCCCTGTAGTTTAGTTGTTCTTACTCGATTTGTAGAAATGAGGCAGGATATTTTAGCTTGTGAGTTAAGGCCAGTAAAACAGGATAAAAGGGTATTACCAATGGCAAAGCTAGAAGTGTTTGGGAAATTGTGAAGGATCCATTGTAAATACGGCACACACACACACACACACACACACACACACACACACACACTCACACACACATGGAAAAATAAATGAGCAGAGGAGGTGAATCTTCGGGGCCCAGACACTTGCTCTTACCTGGTCAGCAGCTAAATCATAATGAACATCAGTCATTTATGCTTTCATCCTCCAATGCAGCAGCAACTTGACAAGGTTAGTCATTGATTGTTCTCAGTGTCAAAGAAAAGAGAAGGTAGAGAAGCAAAGCCTAGCAGTAGAATTCCAGAAACCAAAACAGGTAAGACACAACTGCAGACCCAGCTTTACATGGAGCCATTCAATAAGTGGTCTGAAGACTTCTGCTCAAGGCCATTGGAAGATGTGTTGGACAGTAAGACCTCAATAGGAATTGGCAATTCAAAGGCCACAAAGTAAGACAACTAAGTCACAACAATTCAGCAATACATAGGTAGGTCTCATCAAGTATGACTTGGATCCCAGTGTTACCTGCATTTATTGAACACCTACTGTGTGCTATCAATATAGGATGTACTATACTAATAAATGTTGATATTATCTGGGTGTAGTGGCTCATTCTATAGTCATAGCTAGACAGGAAGATTACTTGAGCCCAAGAGTCTGAAGCCCATATAGCAACATAGTGAGAGCCTATCCTTAAAAGCTTTTGATAGGAATTAAAAATGGATCCAAGGATTTGGGGCTTTGCAGAAGATGAACTATACCTACCCTTAGAATCAAAACTCCCTGGAAGCCAGGTACCGGTGGCTCACGCCTGTAATCCTAGCTACTCAGGAGGCTGAGATCTGAGGATCGTGGTTCAAAGCCAATCCTGGCAGGGAAGTCCACGAGACTCTTATCTCCAATAAACCACCAGAAAACTGGAAGTGGTGCTGTGGCTCAAGTGGTAGAGCGCTAGCCTTGAGCTGAAGAGCTGAGGGACAGTACCCAGGCCCAGAGTTCAAGCCCCTCGACCAAAAAACTCCCTGGAGATAGCATAGCCCATATGGGAAGACTGAAAAGTGAAAGAAGAAGGCAAGATAGCCCAAGCACCTTAGGAATAAAGAAATAAACTGGCAAGAGTTTCTGGTCTTCCTCATTGCTTCCTGGATATCCAGGGCAGAGTGCCACACTAGTCTTCAACTCTGAACCAATAACCAGCACAAAAGTATCTCCAAAGTCTGTTTTCCCCAGTGAAAGAACCAGAAAAAAAAAACAGTAGATTTGCAACAGAGTACACTCACAACAGAATACCTTGTGTGTGTGTATGTGTGTGTGTGTGTGTGTGTGCGCACGCGTGCGTGTGAGTCCACATTCTGGGACTTGAACTCAGGGCATAGGTGCTGTCCATGAGATTTTTTATTCAACACTAGCACTCTATCACTTGAGCCACAGCTCCCCTTTCTAACCTTTTTTGGGAGGGCGGGGGTTCCGATCGTGGGGCCTGAACCCTGGGCCTGGGTGCTGTCCCTCAGCTCTTCAGCTCAAGGCTAGCGCTCTACCACTTGAGCCACATTGCCACTTCCGGCTTTTTTTCTTTTTTCTTATGTGGTGCTGAGGAATCGAACCCAGGGACTCAGGCATGCAAAGCAAGCGCTCTACCACTGAGTCACCTTCCCAGCCCCCTTCTAACCTTTTGATAGTTAATTGGAGATAAGAGTGTTCCAGGCTTTCCTGCCTGGGCTAGCTTTGAACCACATTCTTCACATCTTAGCCTCCTGAGTAGCTAAGATACCAGGCGTAAGTCACCAGCACCTTGCCAGAAAACTACTTCTTGATAGCATCCACCCTACACCACCCAATATCTACAAAACAACTACACCCCCTACCTCCTCACTCCCTGCTCCCATACATACAATGCGCCCTGGCCCAGGGTTTACAGGATTAACTAGGAGTTGATATTCCACTCCAAGCAAACAAGCCATGCTGATTTTCCCATTCCATGTGCTAGTGGGCTGAATGGCTGCTGCTTCTCCATCACTGAACCAGTCTGGCAGAAGCAGGCAGCGCTCATCCCTCAAATACTCATGCCAGGTGGGACATTCTGGTAGCCTGGCTGATTCCTATCTCCACTGAGTAGGTTCACATAATCTTAGACTTCATGCAAATGAAACTGTCCAGTGTTTAACCTTTTGTAACTGGCTTCTTTTTCAGTAACAGAAGAACTTTGAGATTTAGACAAGTAGATGTCTCTATCAAAATAATTGGCTCTTTTTCAAAAACAATAATGCATAGTATTCTACTGTTTGTGTATATACAATTTATTTGGCCAACTGTTGGTGGGTATTTTTACTGTTTCCAGTTTGGAGCTATTATTGGTAAAGCTACCATAAATGGTCTCATGGAATATTTGTATGGACATTATTTTTATTTGATCAAAGAGGCAAACTTCCTGTTCTCAATCTCCGAGGTACATTTATCTCCTCTAGCTACATTAACCAGATAATTGTTACTTTTTTATGCTGTTTCATCTATTTAAAATCAGCCCTAAGGAAAAGAAAAAGAATGAGAGAAGCATGTATGGTATGAACACAGTGGGGTTAAAAGATGATATTCTGGCTTAAACTAATTGTATAAAACAGAGGCTTCTATTTCATTTCCTCAACTCACTTATTGAATCTAACTAAACAGCAAAGATAAAGATAAATGGGATGCCATCTTTGCAGTAGACTCATTCATAGCCTAGTTGTTTGACGGTATAAAATTTGATCCATTTAATTTGAAGGGCTCAGGTTGGGTTTCTGAAGTTAGAAGTGATCAAGTTTGATGCTGAGCAAGGGCACTGATAAGGTACAAGATAATCTAAAGGAAATGTAAGGCTGTAAATGGTCTCCATTCTTGGAATACAAAAAGTGATGTTCTTTGATGGGCAGAGCATTAATTCCTCCTCACTTGTGGCAATTCCTACAGCATTCTGTGTACTCCTTCATGAAAGGATGGGATGGGATAATAGGCGAGTCACTCTTGAAACAGACTCAATACTATGGAGATTTAGAAAGCTACCACACACTGCTAGACTATACCCAGGGTTCTCCAGTGTAGTGAGTTGAGTAATGCTGTTTAAACAAAGATATGGCCAGGAGCTGGTGGCTCATACCTGTAATCCTAGCTACTCAGGGGGCTGAGGTCTAAGGATCACAGTCCAAAGCCAGCCCCAGACAGGAAAGTCTGTGAGGCTTTTATCTCCAATTAACCAACAGGAAACCAAGAGAGATGCTGAAGCTCAAAGTGGTAGTGTGCCAGCCTTTTCAAAAGAGCTCAGGGACAGCACCCAGGCCCTGAGTCCAAGCCCCACAACCTGCAAAAAAGTGTCACCAGTAAACAAAGATATATCAAGATCCTGCTTGCAAAAATGTATTTTGGATCAGGTGCAGGTGGCTCACGGCTATAATCCTAGCTACTCAGGAGGCTGAGATCTGACATTCACAGTTCAAACCTAACCTAGGCAGCAAAATCCATAGGACTTTTCTTTCCAATGAACCAGAAAAAAATAAAATGGAAGTAGAGCTATGGCTGGTGGTAGAGTGTCACCTTGAACAAAAATAAGCTCAGGGACTGCAACCAGGCCCTGAGTTCAAGCTCTCAGACCAACACACAAAAAATTGTACTTTGGAATAGAAATTAGACTATATTGAGCCAGGCATCAGTAGCTCATACCTATAATCCTAGTGACTCAGGAGACTGAGATCTGAGGACCAGGGTTCAAAGCCAGGAAAATCCATAAGACTCTTCTCTGCAAGTATCCATGAAAAAGCTGAGGTGGAGCTGTGGCTCAAGTGGTAGAGCCCCAGCCTTGAGCAAAAAAGCTGAGGGACAATACCAGCCCCCGAGTTACAGTCCCACTAGTGGC